>NW_021131115.1:25449-625449 GCF_004193835.3 Ostrinia furnacalis
CTTCGTCCTTGCTTGAGCGTGGTGTAGTCTGCCCTTAATATTATGCCCGGCATAAAAACCCTGGAACACCGAGTATTAGGCACTTAGTAAAATGTCCGACTTTTCACCGTGACTGCAACATGAACGCGAACTTCCGTTATCTGGCCAACAAAACTGCGAACTGCTTAGGAACTAATACTACTAACACAAAATATATTTTGTGCTACTAATTAGAAATCGCGATGTGGCAGTCACGGTTAATGGCAAAAGAAAGCAGAAAGGACTTTTTGATAGGAATTAAACTAACTAATAATAATGGCTAAATTTTAAGCGAGAAGGAACTACGCAATCTTTGCATCTAAAATTAAAATAAACATCTTTACAATACAATCTAAGGAAATAAATACCTAAGAAACATAGTAATTAATTTGTATTATTATTAATACCACTAAATTAATATTTATTTAAGCATTTATCGAATTTACACCCATAGTGAGTGCTATGTACTGACAATAAATGCAAGAAGTACATAATTTCTTAAGTATTGTTTCTTAATTACACTAATTAATTATTACTACACACTAACTACAATCATAGTAATAGTATTAATTGCAGAATAAACCAAATATCTAACACGCCCTATGCGAAGGTCATGTAAAGGTCATGCACAAAAACTAACTTACTTTCTAATTTATAGGTATGCATTACTTACCCGGTCAAGGGGTTGAAATAATTATAATTAACACTGATCTTGCAGTAGTAAAGTGTTACTAGCACTAATAGAAGTATGCGAAAATAGTAAATCGCTTATGAACGACTTGAGAAATCAGTCGAGCGTGAAATAGGTTTGCATTCAATGCAGTAGGGACGACCGCACTCGTCTCGGCCGCCAAGCTAGTCTGCGTGGCGCCGCCGGTGCGATCCTCACGGCAGTTTTTTACTTTGAGACGCGGTAAACAAAGCACCAAATAACCCGTACGATTTTAATAGCGAGAACAGCGCAGTAACATTTCGATGCACATTTAAATGACGTATGGATTAGGATTTTGTTTGAAAGTTAGTTAGTATTATGTTTAGTTTTATTTAGTATTTAATTATTTATAGTTTAAGTAAGTAGTGTTTATATTAGCAAGTAAGGTTTTATTTTTAGGTTTAATATTTTTATGGACAATGTTTAGTTTATTTAAAAGTTTAAGTATATTAGTAACGAGAAGTTCACGTTAATCGTGACATTTTTTTGACCGGACAACGGCCCGATTTTTTCACCGGATTTAGCGGTGGCGTATGGTTTATAATGAACGTGTGCACATGCATCGGACATAGGTCCGGCGAGAAAATTGACAGCAAACAAAGGATATCCGTTTTCTGACGGTCCGTCGTCCGGTGAAAAAACGGACGTCTACAAGCGTTCTTAGCTAGATAACCTTCTTTTCTAGTACTGTGGATAAAAATCTACCTAGTTTCTAAGATAAGCCCAAGCAAACGACGCCGGACTATAATTAAATTTACTAATGATGATATAAGCAATAAATTGAGTTACTTTAAGTATAATGAACCACATACCATGTACCCAAAAACTCAACTCAACAAAAACTGAAATAGAACAAGCTGAAAAAGTTTCAGTATTTCACCGAAGTATCATCACAAAATTCATCCAAAATGATTAAGAAGCATCTTATCAACGAAGGTGACCGAATCTATTTAGCTCGCGTTACAAGGCGTCCCGGCATCGGGGCAATAAATAAAAAATAAGAGCAGCGCCATGATGGATATCGCCCCAGGGTAATCATCGTCCGAGCTATAAGTAGGGCCATAGCTAAGGAATATCAGCTAGGCTACTTTAAAGATGTCTTAAATATTTTCGTAAGATTACTAAGGCTTAAAATGTTAACGATAAACACTTCTAATATCTGGATTTAAAACTCCGAGATGTGCTTTTTTCTGATAATTTTTCTTCTTTTGTTTAATATTATATCTCGTCTAATATCCCAAGTTTAGCCTTAAGTGTGTTGAAACAAAATTAATTTTAAAATCAGAAAATAGGGTACTACATAAAATTAGCAATTAAAAATATGTTGTTACTTATTATTATCTCAAAATAATCGTAACATTGTAAGTAAGAATTTTGATGTTTTAAATACTCTGCGGTAGCTTTTATAATCTACCGCATCAACGTTCAACGTTATAAGTTGTAAGTACAACTCAATGTTATAAGTTTTACAGTAACCTGTTTGTTATGTTTAGGCTGTGGTTGTGGACTGCGAAAGCTTCGCAATAAAGGATGGTGGCACACGTTCGTAAAACGAGATTTTCCACGACAAAACGACTCCTGCTATCGGCCACTGTAAAATTGACTTGTATAGTTGGAGAAATAGGAAACTGTGTGTAGTTATTTGCTTTATACATTTGCAGGAAATAGGTGAACTCAATCGGAAAAAAAATATTTTGATAAAACTAAGCTTTTATTTTAGTTTATGAAATCAATTGATCTAGTTTACAGCTTGAAACTGTAAATCAGCAACTTTTTAAGGATTTCCTTAGTACTAGTGATATTATAACTCATCATAAATACTTAGAACCATCAAGCATTAACATCACTGGTTCTTAACCGGTGGTCCGCGGACCACTGGTGGTCCCTGGAGACATTCCAAGTGGTCCACGAAGTGCACTTGCACACCTTGGTTAAAATCACTTTTAACTGATTTTTGCAGTCAAACTGGTTTTGACCGATTATGAGGTGGTCCCTGACAAGACAGAAATTTGGTAAAATGATCCCTCATGACTTAAAGGTTAAGAACCACTGATTAACATAATACCCATCCAATTATAAGATGTATCCACAGTCGAAATTGGTTTCATTTTACATTAACTTATGACGTCTTTAAAACCGTGTATTTGTTGGCTCTTTCTGAAAACTCATTCTCACTAAACTAGCCTGTTTTACTTTGTCCCACTATCAATCCTAGCGCCTAATTGACGTATGTATATCACAGGACATGACAGGGGATGAGTCTAAACCAGACAAATTAGACGTCTCACACACGTGGTGTGCTATCATCCGACTATTTTTCTATAAAACGTCCGACAACGTTAATCTATTTAAGTAAAAGCGAAATACCACTCACTGATTAATCACGATAGCTCAGAAACTTTATAACACCTAAAAACTTGGGCAGGTATGTACTTTATGGGGTGTAGAGATCCAGTAAGAACAGATTTTACGAAACTCCACCCTTAAGGAGGTAAAATGCAGTCCACACGTACGATAGTCCACCACACATGTAAAGCTCACTCGCCTTGAATTGCAACAACTATACGTTAATTGAAAACACAAGTCGTCGGTCGTTAACCCTCGTACGTACGGACGACATTTTGGTGTCTAACCCCACAAAACTGTCCACCTTAATGTGCCATTAGGTTGGTAACTGATGCAGGTGCGACCCTTATCTCCCGAGCACATATTTGAGAAGTTTTGGGAAAAAGTGGGCCGGAGGGTTGCACCATCTGCGGGTTAACGGCGAGCTATGCAAATGATTGCGAGTAAATCGCCGAGAGCTTTATTACTGTGTTTGGTTATTGCAATATTTCTTCATTTTACGTAAGTACGGGTAACTTTAAGAATACATAAGCAGGTGTGATGCTCTATTTGGAAGATCTTTTCTACAATTATTATCTGGTGTGTTTTATTAGAAATTCCATCAAATCATCAAAACTAAGGCTGGGTTGCACCAACGATTAACTTTTACAAACGTCGAAAATATGTCAAACTCCATACAAAAACACTGGTTATCGTCATAGTTACGGTCAAAGTTAGGTGGTACAACTCAGCCTAAAACTTTATCTTTACAAAAAAGCTTAACGTATTGTTACCACTTTAGTGTTTTATTCAACTATCCAATGTAGGCTTTAATTATGCATAAATAAGCACTAAAAATTATAATTTAAGGCCCATAAAAAGCGGAGGTATGATTCATTGAAATTAAAATCAAAGCACAATTGCAACAGATTTGGACTAAATCTACCTTATACCTAGAAACTAGAATATACTCATATCTCATAGCAGCTGTTAAAATATTAATAGATTTATTCTTAGCCAGCGAACCCTTACATTGTGATAAATGGGTTATGAATATTACATGGCCCTCATAAGAAAAAGGACCATCAGTCTCACTGGTCAACCTCTCACAGGCATCTGCTCATCGACGCGACACGACGTTATTACGGCAAGATAAATTAATGACAGACGCAAGTGACAGACAGAAACTGTGACAAGGACAAGCTTATGTTTCAGAGATAGGTTGCAGAGAAAAATGATTTTCTAGGCCAGAACCTACCTAGCAGGTGCTTATTGAAAATAATATTTATTGAAACAAATTTTCTATAGAATAATTTGTCAAAATTTTACTTTTGTTAACCAGTAGCTTGGATTTTTAACAAGTAAGTCTGCAGTTCGTCACCTACTCTCTACTCTACATATCTGTAATAGGAATTTAATCCAATGGACAATTTTATTACTTTGAAGAGAAACAAATATTTTACCTAACCTTGATATAAGATTAGGTCAAGAACTTTGATCTGACATAGAATTATATCACTCGTAATAGATTGAAGATCTTTGGATCTCTAGATACTAGCCAATGCACTACGCTTTTTACAATAACATTTTCAGACCGATCCATCAATGTAAAGAATTTCGCGCTGAAATCTGTGAAAATCTCTTTATATTAAATTCATAACATTTCACTTTACCAGACTTTAACCTTTTATTTTAGAAAAAGGCTGTCATATTTAAGAGGTTTTAGAATATTTATAGAAGCAGTTTATTCACGCGATTTTCTTATAACTCAGACATTATTATTGTCAAGCTTTTGCCCGCGGCTTCGCTTGCGTAGATATCAGTCTGTATATAAAATCTTGACCTCATGCGCGTCTCCAATCACGCATCAATGTTTCATTCCTCTCACGCAAAGCTTGATGGCAGTATGAGCGACAATGACAGATAGACCTTAAACTTTGTTAAGGGTGTTAAGTAGCAGTCCTGTTGGTTTGACTGACGGCATAAGTAGCATCTACCTCCTGAACATGACACCCTGTTCTGATTTAAGATAACCTTCTAGCTGCAGTCTAGCATGCGTGTATTTTATCCATAACGAAGAAGCTGTTGGCCTGCATCTCACCAGATGGACAGTGATGATCAGGCCAACCAGGTTCATCAAAAAATAATAGTTATCAAGTCACAACAAAGTAACCAGGTCGGCTATTTGAGTTATGTCATTACAAGCGCTCGTTAACGCATTTCGGAGCCGAAGGAAATCTACGGACGTCCCAATATCTGGGACATCAATTCCTGCTGCGGTCGCGGCATCCATTCAGGCTGATAGTTATTGATCGCTCCGTAAACGTGGAGTTAAAGGAACCGTAATAAATAGAGGCCCTTAACATCTCCTAATGGTGTTGTTCCCAATATATTTATTAGTGTATCGACTTTTATAGCCTATATCCAAAATCGTTATTATCAATCGTTATGGAAAAACAAAAATGGTTGATAGGAAACGATACGAGTATAAGCCTGAATAAAGGCAATGCAATATATTAAAAACGAGTTATGTTAAATAAGGAATTTCATTAACTCCTTTTAACCAGTGTCGATTATTATTGAGAATAATGATAAACTGTTTGTAGATCAACTTGCTTTTATTTCAGCACATTTTATAATTAACCAAAATAACACCAACGGGACGCTCGGCGCGACCAGAGAGAAGAAGAAAAAAAAATTGACACTAGTGAAGTGCAAATCAATTGACGATCATAGTGTTGTGCTTTATGTATTTCAACACTCCTCCTCAAATTTAACAATAACGTCTTAAATTTGCTACTTGTAAAGCACCACACTATGTCCCCAAATAAAAACACAATAGTTAGACTATAACAATTACAGCTTTTACATATTTAAAATTATTAGTTTACTATTTATCTATGTATTTAGTATTCTTTAGTTATCTATTCATACNAATATTTCTGTTACGGCTAAAGATAGATGTGAACATAAACTTAAGATTAGCCGGCTAAACTTAAGTTTATCTTCGACGAGTGTATATCATAGTTGCGACAAACAAAGGTGCTACAAACGTAGTGGCGACAGTACGTTATGCCGACAATCAATGGCGCGACTGCACATTAGCTCGACGAACGTTAGCGCGACAGAACGATGGGGCGACAAACGAAAGCACGACAGTACTTTGGAGCGACAAACCTTAGCGCGACATTACTTAGACTCGACAAACGATTGCACGACAGAACCTCCGATCGACAAACTACACTGTGACACAACTTTTTACTCAACGACCTAAAGCATGACAAACATATTATGTATGTGGATGTATTAGTAATGTATAATAATAGTTAGGCTTTAGGTTTATTTTTTAATTACATGTTTACTTTAAAATTAAATTATACCTACATAAACGTTAACAAAAATGTAATTGTATAAAAATGTGTAAGTAAACATGAAAGTAAAAAAAAAAACCTAGTTATGCATTATCAAATATTTTTTCGTATAACATTAATGCTTTAGGTCGTTGAGTAAAAAGTTGTGTCACAGTGTAGTTTGTCGATCGGAGGTTCTGTCGTGCAATCGTTTGTCGAGCCTAAGTAATGTCGCGCTAAGGTTTATCGCTCCAAAGTACTGTCGTGCTTTCGTTTGTCGCCCCATCGTTCTGTCGCGCTAACGTTCGTCGAGCTAATGTGCAGTCGCGCCATTGATTGTCGGCATAACGTACTGTCGCCACTACGTTTGTAGCACCTTTGTTTGTCGCAACTATGATATACACTCATCTTCGACGAGGTGCTAATGTTAGTTTCATCTATCTTTAGCCAGCTAAACTTAAGTGTAACCGCAGGCCCTTGGCTAAAAATGTAGAAGGTTAAATGGAAAAGGAAACAATGTAATAATGTTTAATATTTTGACACGACAACTTTATTAAAAAGTAATCACTTTCATTACACATACTTTTATGTACCTATGTAGGTATTCAAAATTACAATTATTACAATAACAACATATTAATTACTTAAAACAATATCTAGGTACCTAATCATTAAAATAAAATAATAAGGAATCATTTGGTCATTACAGAATCTTCTGTAGGTAGGTATTTAAAATTACAAAATAAAACAAAATAAAACATCTTCAGTGTTAATTTACTTAAAACAATATCTAGTCACAATTGTTAAATAATATGGAGCTATTCGTTGTCTCCCCACCGCCCCCTCAAGCCCTCCGCCAGCCTGGCGCGCCCATCGAATACATTTTTAGCCGTATCGTTTTGGCTAATGTGCACATTAGCCGGCTAAAGATGGAATATCATGACGCAAACTAACATGTTATCGAACTTTAGCTGCTTCTCGAAGCTAAACTTAAGTTTAGCCGGCTAATCTTAAGTTTATGTTCACACCTATCTTTAGCCGTAACATTTCAAGAGTGCGTCAAGTGGTTGTCGAAATAATAAGAGGCAAACTGGCGAAATGAAATCTGTTATTGCCAGACAATTCGCCCGTGCACACCGCGCATGTTGCAAGGCTTGCCCCGGGTAAAACTGGATTTCAAGAAATTAATCACCTACCACACAGTTTAGTCCGAATCCTTAGCTTTTTTTTTATAATTCTCAAATTGGAAAAATGACCTCCAGAGGCGAAGATTTTTGAGTGACAAAGAAATGAAGGCGGCGTTAGAGGATCATTTCGAAGGCAAAGATTGCGAATTTTTTTTCAGTGGGTTATAAGATCTTTTACACAAATGTAAGAAGTGCGTTGTAGTAGAGGGAGATTAAGTAGAAAAATATATTTTTTATACTTTTCTATCGGCATTTTTAATACCCTAGGCTCAAAACTTTTCAGCCGCCCCTCGTAGATAGTTACAGTTAATTGTTTCAGTATTTTTTTGCTCTATTTATTTGATACTTATATCATAAATGTAAACGACACTATATGTCGCACAAGTGCACAATTTGCCCCAAAGAGTTTGCGACGTCGCACAGTGGTCCCGATTTAATAAAACATGGACATTGATGCTAGAGGCACGAAAAATTTTTTGATGGTTACTGCTATGATAACTAATAAGNCACGCCTCAGCACAACGGCCTCGCTGAACGGATGAACCGAACCCTGGTTGAGCGAGCGAGGTGCATGCTATTTTATGCTGGTTTGGAAAAGAGCTTCTGGGCTGAAGCTGTGGCGACTGCAGCATATGTTGTCAACCGGTCACCAACAAAGGCACTAGAAGGTAAAACTCCATTTGAAATTTGGAAAGGACGGAAACCCAACTTGTNTTATTAATTCAATATCGAAATTAAGTTCAAATAATTTTGAAAATGAAACAAGAAACAGTTTTTTCTCTGACGACGAAGATGAAGTCCAATCACGAATTATTAGTCCCTCTACGGTCTACGAGTGCTACGAGTATGGGTATCTCCAATGACGTAGCATTGACGAATACTATATTCTATAGAACAACCAGTAGAACATTAAGTTACTTTATACGTGTATTTTTATAAATGAAAGCATTTATTTTAGTTTAATCAAAATTTCACAAGTAGAGAATCCATGAAATGACAAAATAAATGGTAGATTTTCATATAACTTGTCGTAAATACGGATGCCTTTGTAGTGACATACATGTTAGCGTAGGTACTCGTATATGTCTCACAAAGGCCCGAGTTAAAAGATGTATGTAATTGTTTTCTCCGTCAGATGCTGTAAACGATTACATTGTTTCAGAGGCGTCCAGACTCACTGTCTTTGCTTTGTTATGGCGTGTTTCCATTCGAAGTATTTGTCGATATCTAATATTAATTGATCGAAAAATTTCTATTAGATAATTACAAATACTTGTAAAGTTATTGATTTTTGTCTTCAAGATACCAATTTTTTTTTCTCACAAACTTAAATCATATTATTATGTAGAGACCGATAAAGATGTAGTGGATGCAAAAAGCGGGAATCAATTTCATCATCATCAATTCCCCTTCAAAAATTTCGAAATAAGCCGGTTGGAAGAAGCCTGCATGCATCCAGTGCCTTACATCAACCTATATAGGATCAATTCTGTTGACCTTATGAATGGACGCCTTCAGTGCTTACCGGTTCATGGTTACAATTCCAAAACTTTGCTTCCCCATAAGCCGTCTGTTATGCGTGCTTATTTGCCATGTCCATTGTCCATGGCCACTTCACTTCACTTACTAATCCGTCGGATTGTGCCAGCATTTTTAGAAGTGACGATATTTTCCTAGCTAACAATGGAAACATACACCTAGATAATCTCAGTGTAGCTCCCAAGGGACGTCAACAAAGAAAATTGAATGGGCAGTGAGCCAATGCCTTTTAATCCTGTTCTTTTTGACCCGCGTTATCTACTTCTTATAATCACGTTATATTAGTAGAGTGGCGTTATGAGACTCATTAGGTCTGGAGTAGTTCTGTAGCTGTCTCCAGGGAGACGAAGTTTGTCAGAAAATAGAAAAATAAAGGGATTGTACGTATTTTCTTATGTATTGAAAATGTTGGAGACGTCTTATTTTGCCAGGCGTAATACCTAACAGGGTCAAGTACCTAGTGAACAATCGAATTGAACGATAGATTCTTAGTTTATTATGTAATATTGTTAATTAACATTTGTTGAAAAAATATTTCTTACTCACAGAGCGAATTATTGTTACTTAAATAAAAATTTAATAATTTTAAAAATTAAAAAAAAAACTAATTTTTTCGACTCATATTCAAAAAGGTATAATTTAAAATAATTTTAAATCCTAAGTACTTAAACAAACCTACATTTCAGCCACTTAACAGATTCTGGTGGTTTCCCGAACCACCAAAGTCATTAGTAATAAGGGATGCTCATAAACGTGATGACGTCATCAGTTTGCACCTCGCTTGGCGCATTCCTAGCATGGTGAAGGGTGAAGCCGAATGTTCCACATTGTTGTAAAACTGTTGCAGTTACCTCGTTAATGCAAGTGGGAGTATAATAAAGATCCCGTTACCTGGAAAAAATCTTACTAGATGAAGCAGGCAATTAATTGACCTATCAATCTGAATAATTATAAATAATATTACTTTATTATTATCATTTTGATTTAAAATAAAAAATCCTTATTCTTTAAGGCCAGATTTGTATACGTAGAACCCATTTTGTCAATTCAATTTAGGCTCAGAATAAGGATTTGAATTTGTAGTGTTAATTGCTTCATACCATTATTAAATTATTACGAATTCAAAATAAAAATCGTAATGCAAAATCTCAGTACAATTGGATAAAACACAAAAAATAATAAAGGACCAAATACAAAAAATACACTCATCAAAAACAAAAAACAGTGATTAAATAAATCGCACAGAACCACAAAAACATCAAACGCCAAAAACAAACGCAAAAAGTTTCGGAGGAAAAAAGCCATTAACGCTGATATCTATTGACATCGATCATAAATTGTGATTTTTCATATTAGATCACGAGGAGCCGATCGAGGCGGGCATTAGAGAACGCTCGCTCGACTGTTACGTCCCCGCAGGCATTCTAATAGAGTTCTGTTGGTCTGGAGTGTGAGGATCTAGAGTTTTGGAAGTGACATGCTAAGGGATCATACGTTTTGTAATTTAGTATTATTCTAAACTAGCTTTCCGCCCGCGGCTTCGTCCGCGTGGAGTTTTGTCTGTCACAGAAAAACATTATCGCGCGCGTCCCTGTTTTAAAAACCGGGATAAAAACTATCCTATGTCCTTTCCTGGAACTTAAACTAAAATTAAAATTTATAATATTAGTATAGATAACGTGAGGAAAACACATTTTATTTACATTATACAGTTGGAGTATAAAGAGACTGAATGACGAAAGCTTCATGGAAATTGCGATCTTCATTTATTTTATCCAATCACTACAACACTTCCAGAATTATCTTTATAGGGATGGATGTTATTCAGTATTTTAGTTAATTTCTTGCACAAACTAATAGTCTCGTTTACCCCTCATGGTAAGCTAAATACGAGTAGGTATCACAAAGAATGAGTTCATCACAATAGCTAGACGTTGAGGTTCGAACACCCGTCACCCATAGCTCGGATTTTGAGTCGGCCAGTCCGACTATTCCTAATATTCCGATAATCGCCTAAGAGTAGGCGCACACCGTTGATTTTTAGTTGGCTGATAGTTGTGCCCGATTTTAATTTGTATGAAGAATCGGCCAAATCGAATCGGCGTAGTGTGCGCACTCCCATACATGCCCATACTGATCAACTGCCCGACAGGTGAACAGTGAAGGTGTTTAAAATAACTTACTTCAATTTTTATACAGTTTACTTTTAACATCCCTAAATGAGGGTAATCAATCCTTCTAACACATCTAGCATCCCTAAATCCGTTTTAAGAAGCGTTTCCGTTATTAAACGCATCAATTCGACGCCGGCGAGAGATAAAGCGTGCACTCACGATCCTCAGCGACAGTTATTGCCGTCTGACGTAATGTGTTCCCTAAACTTACTGCTTTGGTGTCAGCGATTGCACTTCGATGAGTTCGGGAGGCGTGGAACCGATTGATTGAACGAAAACTGCGCTAGTTGGCAGCTATTAGATGGTTGTGCAGGCAGACCTTATGAGTGTCCATCAGAAATAGGTTAACAAAGGAATTATAAATGTAGTGTAGGGACCTGTCCCTTAGAGTCCTGAGTCACATAAGTACTTCATGTACACCACGGACTAGAAGACGCAGCATAGGTATGCATCCCACCCGATGGATTGACGACCTAGTTAAAGGAAATGGGTCTGAGCCACTCGATGTAGAGTTCTAATTGCTTTTGCGTCTTGAAGCAGCTGATGATGATGACAACGATATACTTCATGGTTACATCAATAAACATGGTTTTGCACTAGATAGTCTAGTCAAGCCAGTTAATATATGCTATGATCATCATTTCAGCCATAGAATGTCCACTGCTGAACATAGGCCTTCCCCAATGATTTCCACAATGACGGCCTGCATCCAGCGCCTTCCTGCTACCTTTATGAGGTCGTCGGTCCACCTTGCCCACGTTCCACGCCCAGCTTAATCAGAATTTACCATGTTTTTGTACGAAACAGCGTGATGACAGAAAAAGAGAAGAGCCGTGTCACGAAGTGCTACTTAATTTGTCCACGCTGTACTCAAGTAGGCAAGCAAGAACCCAATGAGGTTATTTCCGTGTAAGGCGCTGAACACACTTAGTAAAGCTATGGCTGGCAAAAATTACAACCTTTTTCAATGGGATTTTATTAAGGATTCCTTCTTTCAGTGTAACGGTTGTGGGCTATGATAAGCAGTTCGATTAAATCGGTACAATTATTAATACAAGTCATTTGTTGCAGCAATTTTGAGAAACGGAAAACAAGAGGCACCGAAACAGCAACAATTTTTTTATAGGTACTAGTTGGAATGATCAAGATCTCATTTGTCAATCTGAAGGAATTATTTCAAGGTAAGTTTTAAACTTTAGTTGTGGGCACTCCTAATGAATTTAGCTTCAAGTTGTTTTTAACTAGGTATTGGTATACCTTTATGTAGGAAAAAAACAAGTCTAATCAAATCATATTTTGACCATTTAAAAAAAACGTCTTCCTTCCGTGTTACCAGTTGCTCGCCCGAATGTAAAGTTGCTATGTGTGCTTTCCTTACCCCCAGATATTGGCAGACTACTTGTGAACGAACGCTGGGACCCCAATCGCTCGTCAAACGTAATCTCGCATCGAATTCTTGAAAGCTCAAATGTAGGCCACCATTTAAACCCTCGCTCTGACTTCTTTCCTTAGCTTTGTTCGCCTTTTTTCCTATAGGATGTTCGGTGAATTGCAAATCTGTTCGGTTCAGTCAACTTCAAGGGAATGGCTCGCCCGAGACTGTGTAAATATTTAATGCATATTTCATGGCGGCCCGACATTTACTCGGAGATCAGATGAAACAACTACTTGGTAATGTCTGCGGTAGGCAACGGTTTTTAATTTTGAACAAAATGTCTGATGGATATTTCTTCATTACCTTTTTTTCCTTAGAAAAATCGTCGTGGAGATATGTCCATCATTCAGATAGTATTAATTATATGAAATGAGACTTATGTACCTATATCAAATAAGAATAAGAAAGTTATTATTTAAAAAAATAAAATTCCTAAGGCTTAGTTGCACCATCTTACTTTAACTTTGACAAACGTCAAAAATACTTAGTCGGGTCATAAGTTCTGTCACATGTTTATAGTGAAATAATTGATACTAAATTTGTTTTTACGGTAATCATTTATATACCAATAGAAAGGAATTATAATAAAGATTTTATGCTTATAAAAATTATTTCAAATTTTCCTCGTAATTATGAATACAAGGGTTCAAACTGCGCGGTCAGTGGTCTCTAGAAACACGAGCGAGTTTCGTATCAATATCGGCGGCTGGTTTAATACAGGATGCCTTGAGGGACTCCAAATCAGTATGAGGCATAGAGCAGGCCTTTCTCTCCAAATGTTGGCATATTTTGTCATCCAACGTATTAGAGTCTGGACTGGATGAGGGCCAGACTTCGTGCCGGCTGAGGTCAATTTTACGCCCTACGAGCGGGTTTTGCGCGCTTTTCGCTCTATGAGCTGGCTCAGAATCCTGCTGGAACTCCCAGTGTCTGTTATTGGGCATGATATGTGAAAAAGGTTCTGCTTTGTGAGAACTGAATTTTGATACAGAATGGCATTCGTTTTTATGCCTTTCATGCAAAAAATACCTCAAAAAAGCCCAAATTTGAGACATGTTACCAAACCTTGAGTGACGATAAAAGCTGGCCTAGCTGGACAGCCTAAATTAAGCCGGTCCTTCTTCATTGATGTACGCATCCAACTTACCATTTTGTTTTTTTGTAACTCTCCTCCATGGTAAATAACAACATTCGAAAAATTTTATTCAAGGTACTTTTTTCCCGCGTACCGCTTAAGCAAAACGTGGGATTTCTTCAATTTCAGGTCTTTTAAATGCGCATCCAAGTAATTTTTGATTTTTTGTTAGAGTTTGAAGCCTTTAGTCTTCATAAATACCAATTTCACCCTTTTTCTGCTTAAGCCTACCTCCAGGACAGGCAAAGTCTGCTAACGCATGGGATTTTTTTGAGGTCGCGCCTTCGCAGCTTTTAACGCTGCTGGAGTCCTAAGCGTGCAAGAACAATTACTTTTGTTTTGTGTCTTCTACACTTAAATCTTCATTATATCGTTTGATGAAACGATAAACGTAAAATTAATATTTAATTCAATTTTTTCAGCATATCGAAAATCTGCTTTCGCGCCTAACCGCACCAATGCTGCGTGACAACTACTGTTCGGTCTTCTTTATGCGTTCACTACATATTTAAAAACAAATAAAATTCAAAACAATGCACATTTTTAATTTCGTTAAATATTCTAAATTCTAATTCAATAAATATTTTTGAGACCTTCATTAAAAATTCAAAAGTTATGATCATGTGACAGAACTTATGACCAGACTAGGTATGTCAAACAGTGTGCTTACCATGAGTTTACGTTAGGTGTGCTCGCTAGCGAGTACGTCAGAAAAATCTATGCAGTGCCTCTACCATGAGTTGCCATCGAAAACTTGTATTCGTATACTACAGTCGATAGAGTTTAAACGTGGATCGATGAAGTTTGCATTAAAATCATACCATGAGTTCAATTACCGTATACTTTACTCGCCAGCGATAATTCGATGGTTTTGTGATGTCATGTTGGTGAACATGTAAACGTATCCAACTTCACACTCTATGAATGGATGAATGAAAGAACGAATGCCGCTCCTTTCTAACTATATAGAAAAGATAGAGTAGGAAATAACAAAAATGTCAAAAATAACACTGCAAAATTTAAGTGTCCTAGAACAGTGCTTAAAGCTGAATTAACATGATGATTTTAAATTTGTATTGTTTATTTCTTGTCATTGCGACTTTGACGCAGCTGTTGTCATGACAACAAATAACAAAACATGTTTTGTTGAAGGATTATTGATGATTAATTTTCCACAAAAAATTGGATTTTAACCACGATAGGAAAATGAGAACCTGCGCCTATCCGTTTAAACCGATTGTAGAATTTATGGAAAGGTAAGTTAAGTAAAAATAAACATACTATGTGGTGGAGGAATTTCGATATTAAACGAATAATTTTGAGCTGGTTTTTTTGGAGAAATACAACCTTTCCAGCATAACTTCCACGTGCCTAGCTAAAATTCAGTAATATGAGTGCTAGATTTATATTTTCTAGATACAATAAAGTTGTTTTTCTATAGATATGGCGATCTGAGTATGCCCACTGAAGGGCCCCAAGAAAGAGCCAACAATAGTCAACGGTGGGTGGAACTAACGGACACGCGAACGTGAAATGCTGATGCCACCGGCGACACAAAAACTACTGAGAAATTGAGAAAAGTGTGTATAAATACCTACTACTTTATTCATTTTGATTGCTTTTATCTTATTTCGTCATTATTATTTGTAATGTTTATTTGTTAAGGTGTGGAGTGACAGCAAGAAGAAGGCAACTCGCATACACAGAGCTGCCAAGGGAACACTGGACTGGTGGCGGTCCAGGTTCTTCCCTGAAGCCAAAGGATTTAGAGCAGAGTGCTTGTAAATAACTACTTGTAAATTAAATCCATAATAAAGACCTAGGGTAACTGGATGGATATACCTACCTTATTATTGTAAAACTTAAGATATTATAATTAATTAAATACATTATATTGTTTTAATCTTTCATGGTCACTAAACATACATGGTAGCAATCTCGTCAGTAATAATAATTAAGTAAATACATATCCTACTAATATCCTACTTAATATTAAAAATGCGAAAGTTTGGATGTCTGGATGTTTGTTACTCTTTCACGCAAAAACTACTGAACGGATTTTGATGAAACTTTACAGTATTATTGTTTATAACCCAGATTAACATATAGGCTATAATTATGACGATCTGTGACAAACTAAATTTCACGCGGACGAAGCCGCGGGCAAAAGCTAGTTGAAAATAAAATGATTAATTTTTATTGACTATTTATTTCACAAAACCTAATACATAATACACAGACTGATTAAAAACAAAAGTAAATTTCAACTTATGAAAATACATATTCATTGTCGGATTAGCTTTCTATCATGATCTCGTAAGGCTGCGTTTCCACCAGAGATGTGCGAGGATGCGTAGCGAAGGATGTGTTTGTAAAGAACCAATAGAATCGCTTCATTTACCTCGCCTCGGTCAGCACATCTCTGGTAGAAAAGGCTCAGGCTGTACAACACTAATGAGCATTTTCAAATCTCTGCTACACATCCTCGTACGATACATTTTCCTCGCACAGCTTTGGTGGAAACCCGCACACATTTTCACAGCACAGCTAGACATCTTCGCACGACACAATTCCCTCGCATATCTCTGGGAAACGCAGCATCCTCTCCCTCCCCCAAGGATCTCCACAATGTGCCCGCATCCAGGTTCTTCCCGCGACCTTCACCAGATCGTCGGTCCACCTAGTGGGAGGTCTGCCCACATGCTGATAACATGTTCCATCGTAATAAACTTCTTTCCGACATAATTTAATAAAGAAAACACCTAAAATGACCTAAAACCACAATTTTATTTTGCTTTTCACACGTCAATAAGCCAGTGAGTTACGTTACTGTGACAGCTAAGGTATTTTTCGATGACATCTTTGAAAATTGCAACTCATGGTAAGTTATTTGTATGAAACTTAATAAAAACTTTAGTCGCTATCGTATTCATTTAGATAGGTTTTTTACCTAACGATTTGAGATGAACTCATGGTAGTGTTTTTAGTTTTGCTGTGGTTCAGCTACTAACCGCTAGAGGCGCTGTACAATTTGCCATACATTTTTTTACGCCCTCGATAGCGAGATGCTCGGTAGGTAAACTCATGGTAGAGGCACAGATTTTATTTCTTGAAAGTAGCCGCTAGGGGCGTTGCACAATATGTCATACATTTAATGTCATTTTTTTACGCAGTCGCTAGCGAGCACATCTAACGTAAACTCATGGTAAGCACACTGCATACAAAAAGCACCGGTCATTGTTATTGTTACAGTTAAAATAAGGTGGTGCAACTCAGCCTAATAAAGGCACTATTAAATTCGAAAGTTTCAAATCATCATCCCCTACCCTTAGAGGAAAACGTTACCTGCCCATGGTATTCCCAAAGTAATTTATAGCTGTAATCAAAGTGGCACTTTTTCACCTGTCTTAGCCAAAATATAATGGACGGAACGAGGCTGACCATTTTATTTTAGACCCACCGAGGGTAGCGGTGCATTCTTAATAAACTGCAGCCGCGGTAGGTATGCATATAAATTTGGTGGCAATGAATTAAATTTTTCACATAGCCACGTCCGGAATCCGCTGAAATGGGGATATGACGTTGTCAGGTACATACAGATTTGAATAACAAGTACGAAATGGCTCTTGAACATTCCCATTTTTTCTTTCTTCGGATATGGAAGTCGGTGAAAATTTTCCAACGCTTACGCGTCTCGCGTACTCATTTATGATCTTTTGTTGAAGTATTTGACGTAATTTTTAGAGTTGTGTATGTAGTTAAAGTTAAATTTTAACCTTAAATAAAAGATCACTTTGAATTGAATTTGTTAGTAAGGATGAAGTAATTATAGGGTTCCGCTTCAGACGTTTGGAACATAAGGTTAAAAAAACTAAACATTAAATCAGAAGACGTCATGACAACAATCAAGCTTTGTATAATATCAGACCTTGTTTAAATGCGTCATTATTCTCCAAGCCTGTACACACAGGCAGTTTTATCTGTCCATGCGTAAAATGAAAAATAACCGGTACTCTAGAAAAATATGAGCTTTTTAATCAACCCGTTAAAATCGTTCCCGAAAAGCGGCCGCTCTCAAAATTAACGAGTGTTATTTAACCCAGTCGTTTCAAAAATTGTTCAGCTTTGAAAAATTTTCCGAAATGACGTAAAGCTCATATGCCGGACGAGCCGTTATAAATGCCCGCCGAGGCCCGCATATTAACCTCTCAGGTCTGTCTAGGGTGGGTAATTGCAGTTGTAAATTGCTATATGAATTTTCAAATAGTGCCCGTTTGGTGGGCGCTGTTTGAAATTTTGCACTTCATTAAGGTGCTTCAGTTTAAATTTTTAGGTTCTGAGTTCTGACCAATCGTATCATTAGCGCATCAGTCTACTCGTAATAATGTTCCCTGTTTTAATTACTTAATAGTTACTTCATCTTGTTCTTACCAGTAATCACAATTGAGTATTAGGACAGTTAGATTTTTTATTCGATTCTTACTTATCAATTCTTGTACCTACTGAAGGTTCAGGTGACTAAAAGGAGTTTCATAAAAACAATATCAATTTAAGCCTCCAGAAGACTGATTGAACGTAAGTTACTAACCGCTCGTATTCAAAATCAAAAAAAATCAAAATCAAAAATATTTATTCAGTTTAGACCACAAGTGGCACTTATGAACGTCAATAGAAAATAATAAAAAAAGAAAAAGGTAGCCCTTATGGGGCACTTTACATGTCTCCTTATCTTTTGGGCCCTACCAGCGCTTTCGAGACAAACATATGGCAAGTGCTGAGAAGAAACGCCGGAACAAACTCAGTCACCACTTATTGCCAGGAATTATCTAACGGTAAGAATAGTCAAATTTAAGTACATCAAATATGTGCAGACTGAACTGACCACGCATCCTTGTCATCAATATAGTCTCGAACCTTGTAGTACCCTTTGGACATAAGGGTATTTTTTATATGTATCTTATCAGTATTTTTTATATCGTATTCAGTAAAAAAGGCCTAAAGAATTAAAAAGATACAATTTTATTTAATTACAGCGAGTGCATCATACTTCTAAGTGATATGAAGTATTAATTTGGATGACCCCAGCCCTCTGCGAAACCCTTAGCCGTGAGTTACGGCTAAACATAACACTAAATCTAAATTTGGACAGAAGTGCGGGAAATAAATCTATGAGATGTTATGCGTGACTCGCGTTTGGGCCTTTATGTACAATTTATTGCCGGGAAAAAAAGGGAAAAACTAACGATTGGGCGACCACAAATCTATTTTGCGTCTGCTTTAGTAATAACGGCCAATTTTTGTTATTTATTGTCAACAATAAGATCAAAATTTATTTATGAATATTAAAAATAGGCTGCGCAAAGTAAGATACAAATTACGACAATACAAACAAACTAAAATAACCTGTTAGTTTTTTGTACAAATGACACATTCAACAATGTGGCCTCTATGTAATTTACTTACATGCTCGTATTAGGTTTTGTAGGGACACAGACCCACACATCTTTTGACGGGCATCAAAAAAGTAGCCAATATTAAAAAAAAACCAACAGTCCCCAAGTTCAATTACTTCAAGTTTAATACATGAATTAAAACTCAATTAACTTAAAATAGTTTGTAACAGACATTTCAAACTGGCCACATTACTTGGCACTTACTTCTGCACCGCGCTAGTTGCGGTCATACCAACCTCGGAATGCAGCTCTCCCGAGCGCAGCCACAAGTTAATAAGTGCGCGTGCACCAAATAAATTTTGTTTGCTTGGCCTCTGCGGCGGGCAGTCTAATTAAAATGTTTATGTGAGCCCCAAATATACCGCTAATACGCAAATTGACGGATAGTTAGGGGTGATGTGGTGCATGTTTGAAAAAACTCCAAAAGATGCCAGCAAAATAGTTAGCAAGGGTGGACCCTTTTTCAAGCAATATCAACACATTTTCCAGTGAAGCATAAAAGTATGCTAGTCCAATAATTACAGCTTTTTTTTTCGGTTTTTTTATATAGTAGTTAATCGTAATTACGATTAATAAATTGAATTTGTATAGCAAAATCCTAAAATGCTTTGTACAAGCTTTCTTTACAATTTATTATTGCCGCCGTTGTTTCAATGCAATGCCGTATACTACTGAATCGACAGAATGACAAAATCTCTACCATCCAACAATTATTATTGATTGTTGTCATCAATAGATTAGGTAATGTGATTTAAAAATCGATGACACAAACGTTTAATCGACATCCCTGCATAAAACCTAGCATGCAGCCAGCATCGCACGTGCAAACCACCCGGCATATTGTGCCGAAATAATTTACTAACTCTGATTAGTTACTTACTCAGTATTTTAACGTAACGCAAATTGCGAGTTATGTAGGTCGTTCCATCCAACTTAAACAGTCCTAAAGTTTTCATGAACAACATTATGAATTCAATGGCTGACTTTTTCAAATTCCTCTAGCGAATTTGAAGCCAGAATTACAATATTTTAACCTGAAATTCGCTCGTTTATTTTCTTAAGTAAAGAAGCAATTAAATTATCTTCATCGTTTATTTTTCTATGCTGTCTTATCGTATAAAAAAAGAGTTAATAAGGTCTCTACAAATACTCTTAATTTAAACTAGAAATACCTACCATGCTAGCTCAAATCTTAGACCACATCTCAGCATGTAACCGCAACGTAGAACGCCCACTTGCAGAAGATTGCACTCTAAGGAAGATGACTGGCAGAAGCTGAATGAAAAGCGGGAGATCGTGCCTCGTGGAGTTTCTTGGAAGAGGTTTACATTCTGGACTGCACTCGGTTCGCGGTTCACTTCCATTATGACACCTCCAAATGCCATAACTTAAAGTGCAAAATATACAGGGTGTCTCAAAAAGTAGTGTCAAGCCGAAGCCCAGAGGTAGAGCATCACTAGGGCTATTAAACCAAATTACCCCCATGTGATCACTGTGGCGCGAATAGTCAACTTACATGCCTCATTTTTTTATTATTTTTAGATGAATATTATTCCTAGCTGATACAGAAAAGTTTACATCTATAATACGAATTTAAACTAAAATCCTATAAGTTGTAAAAATATAAACTCGAAAACTATCAAAAGTCACGGTGATTTGGGTAGCCCTAGTGATGGGCTTCGGCTTGACACTACTTTTTGGGACACCCTGTATGTTTTTTATTGGAATTTAAATCTTAATACAGCAAAATAAATAACACTGCATACATGTTTACACTTGTGACTGTACATGGTTTGCTCATCACGAAAAAGGAATCGCGTGGAGCGAACCCGCGGGAATATTGCTCCGAACATCAGGTGCGGCTGAAGAAACAATCTCGCCTCATTAGGACAAACGCTTATCGTCAGTCGATGAGTTTGTGTACTGCAGGAATCAAGAAGTGTTGCATGCTGTTAACGTGATTTAGTGTCAACATTTAAAAAGTATCTCAAAACAATATAAACATAGCCAAATGAACAAACAGGTACATTTATTATACATAGTTCCAACGATTCTGAAATGTAGAACGACAAAAATCGGAACTAATAAATAACCCTTTGATAGTAGTGACAGTAATGTCAAAATTATATGAGACACTAATTCAGTATTGTCTAATATGGCAAAAATCGGAACTAATAACTGAGTATTGATAGTAGTGCCCACCTGTCAATATTATATCTGGTACACTTTAGTGTTTTATGTCTTACTTAAAACATGTTTTTTCCAACAGCGTATCCTAAACTGAAACTCTAGATTCCTTCGCCTTTAAAACATTTTGCTGAAATTCTTGGTACTAAACTTTAATTCCACAGTCGATTTTACAAATAACCTTTCAGTCATTCTTAATCAACGTTTGCTTCTTGGAATAAAGTTTCACCGATATACGATTTCCCAAAACCATTCTGTGTCGATATTCTCAATTATCTGTGTGCCTACCATGAGTTTACGTTAGGTGAGCTCGCTAGCGAATACGTCAAAAAGTTCTATGAAGATTTTATTTCTTGAAAGTAGCCGCTGCACTGTAGCTGCACAATATGTCATACATTTAAATGTCATTTTTTTACGGGGAATTATAAAACGAGCGACTAAAAAAAAACTTTGCGACTGATGATGGCATACTGTTTTAATACCTTGAGCGGTATGAATTTGAGTAAGCGATAAATTTACCAAACTAACGACGAATATTGATCAATAATAAAATCCAGAACGAGCTTACAAAATGTGGGTTTTGATTATTACATTTCAGACATAAAAATACTATCCGGGCGACTAAATTACTAAGTGAGCGACTAGAAATACAGAGAGGGCAACTTTAATATGAAGATACATTAGATTTTTCTAATTGAGGTTTTACTGAACGAACTACAAAAAAGTTTATTCTAAGCAAAGTTGTGTGAGCTGCTTTATTAATGATTATTGGTTACTGATATTATATTTGAGGTCTCATGTTTTTTATTTTGATACGCTTTATTAATGAAAACTACAGTACCTCTAGTAGGAAAAACTTTCGAGTTTACAGATTGTTACAGCGCGCGAATTCGAATGGGGGCGGGGCGACTGTCCCGAATTTTTAACAAAATATGTATGCAAACACGTTTTGGGTCTAGCAATTCTAATTTCAATTTTTTTTTATGATTATATCGTGGAATAGTACGCCCTTACACCAATTACTCATCTACATACACACCCACACACACGCTAACACACACACACACACTCACACTCTCATATCATTGTATTTTTATGGTATTTTTTATTTTATTTTTTGTTTAGCCTGTCTATTTAATTAGAACTCAGCACTCTGTACCTCTAGGAATCTTCTAATTATTTAAATGTATAAGTATTTAATAAAATAGATTCCGCAGAGTGGGCCTGGTGACCTGCAATACAGATTTTCTTAAAATCTACAATAGGCACCAGCTCTCACAATGCAATCTATATTTTAACGGATATATTATAAGAAATGTTTTTCATAATTTATGTTGTGAGAGAAATAAATAAATTATTATTATTATAATTCGGCTCAAACTAACAACACCGCCACTGGAAGCAAAACTGATACCTATTGGACAAGAAAACGAGGCCGGCCCGCTAAGTCCAAGCCAGCACTTATCATACAGTGACGATGAGTAGGTAGAGCTCCTCAATCCTCATAGGTATCAATCAATGAACCTTATTAATAAGATTACTTTTTTTTGGGTTTACAGAAGCGACTTTTTTTTTTGTTGATTCGATTTAAGAAATACAAATTTATTTCATTTTTCGTAATACATTGTTTCATTTGATTACCTACCCTTAAATTTTAATGATTTATTTTTTTCGCAACTAGAATAGTGTTCCGTCAAATATTTATTTCATAAGATCATTTTTTATTTAAATGTGGGCTCATAATACGCTGCTCATAATAGTATTTTTCAAAGTAGTTTTTGCATTCGAAACACTTTATTAAAGTTAAAAATACCGCTCAGTATAAAAAAAGCATTTGCCAAATATTGAAAAAAATGCAGGACCTAACGTTGACACTCAATCAAATATTAGGTAGCTCAAATATTATGAAGCTTCTCATTTTGTATTTTAAGGAACCCAATTTTTTTTTTGTAAGTTGCTGTTCTTTTGATTTTTCGTCACTCGCACTCAGTCGCTCACTTAGTAATTCTTTAGCCCACATTAATTATTTTTGACACTTACAACATAAATTTACAGTCACTCGTTTAAATACTACCCTTTTTTTACGCAGTCGCTAGCGAGCACACCTAACGTAAACTCATGGTAGGCACACTGAATTCAAGACAAAACAATTTCATTTTACCATGTTGCCTAAATAATTCAATTTCAGCAAGTTACACTCCGACGTGTAAAAAGAGCCCAAGTACAGAAAATAAATTTAGCATAAATTCAAATTTTGCTCAATTTAATTTGAGTACTAACAAACTATCTGTATACTGAACCCAAAGCGTTTTCCATGTAGAATTCGCATCAGGTGCGCCGGCAGAAACAATCTTGCTTCATTAGAGCACACGTTTTTGCTCGCTTTTCCCGATGTACGGTCGATGAGTTGTATCTACAGGACATTAACCTATACATTTTTGTAGCAAAACCGCACTTAAGACCACGGAACTTTTGTTAAGGACTCTTGCGAAATCGTGTTATTTGCTGATGACACATCTTTGATTTTTAATATCGATAGAAGTAAAAATAACTTTGACGATGTAAATAATGCACTAACAAGAGTTTTAAGTTGGTTCACAACAAATAATTTACAACTCAATGCAAAGAAAACAAAATGTATAAAATTCTCTTTGCCTAACGTAAAAACAGTTAGTACTCAAATAGAACTTAATAATAATGCAATCGATCTGGTAGACTCTACTGTATTTCTGGGAATTACCCTGGATTCAAAACTCCAGTGGGGCCCCCATATAGAAACTCTGGCGGGAAAGCTCAGCTCAGCGGCTTTTGCAATAAAAAGGATACGGTCATTAACCGATGTTTCAACAGCTCGCTTAGTCTACTTTAGCTACTTTCATAGCCTAATGTCATATGGAATCATGCTATGGGGCAAAGCTGCAGATTTTGAAACAATATTTATTTTGCAAAAACGTGCGATAAGATACTTGTATAAAATGAAAGCAAGAGCATCCCTTAGAGAATTGTTTAAAGAAATTGGCATTCTCACGGCCGCTTCACAATACATCTTAAACTGTATTCTATTTATTCAAAAAAATATTACTGAATTCAAAAAGAAAAGTGATATTCACCAAATTAACACTAGAAATAAAAATAAATTGGCTATACCCGCTTTTAGACTTAATAAAGTGTTTGCCACTTTTATGGGACAAGGTATCCATTTTTATAACAAAGTCCCTGATAAATATAAAGAGCTACCGTATAATAAATTTAAAGATATAGTTAAAGATCACATGCTTAAAAAAGCCTATTATACAACTCGAGATTTTCTTAATGATAAGTCATCCTGGGAGTAGGATTATGGTCCTCTCATGCTCGCACTAAAAAGAATTAAAATGAAAAGTAATGTATAAACTAATAATAATTTCTCAAATGTTATAGTGTCATGCTTCTCAATCTGGACTGTTACTTAGCTTTATTATTAGTTTTTTTTTTTAAAGAGATAACTTGGAATTGTCATTCTCACTAAAATGTCTCTGGGGTGGTGGCGTAGTGAGGCGGGTCGTTACATTCCCTCTAATATGGTCGAGTGAAGCGATGGCTGGTTCACTCGTCATGTCTGTGAACAGGCGCTGCTTTCGGGGACTGGTCAATCCAAGTTATTCAAATTTATGTATGCGAGTCATTTCTACTAGTATCTTAATATGTAAGTCTAGATATTAGCACGTCACTACCTTGTTTAATATACCACGCAATCTTGTATACCCATTCTTATAAGATACACCATACAAGAATGCATGGTAAATTCAGTGAACTGCTCCTGAATCGAATGTACCTACTACTACTATTTCTATTTATTTATATTAACCGGCAGACAGTGGTGACTGAGTTTGTTGCGGCGCTTCTTCTCAGCACTTGCCAAATGTTGGTCTCGAAGCGCTGGTAGGGTAAAAAGATTATGAGACATGTAGAGGCTCCTTAAGAGCAAAATGACGATTTGTAAGAACTATTTATTAGTCCAAACAAATAAAGAAATTTTGACTTTTTGACTTTGACTTTTTGGAATAAGATTCCAGGATTTTAACTGGATGTGCTGGATGTAGCGCTTGAAGAACGGTGTCACGGTTTTGTGTTGAAGAGAACTATTTGCAAATACGTTTACAAAGCTATATCGCCTTTAACGTTTGACTCGTGAAACTGATAAGTAGTTGACAACAACTGTAATGTTTGTTTGCACAAGTCAAATTCAAATTCTTTATTAATAGGTATGTCATGCCCGTTTTCACCATCAATCCCTAATTTTTAAGTGACCCCTATGGTAACACATAACAGGCATTTTGTTTTCATATGGGGACTACGGATCACTTAAAAATTAGGGATTGATGGTGAAAACGGGCATTAGGCTCCTATACACGTCCCAATATAGCTTGTCCTATCCCATGGTGAAAACTCAGCAAAAACCAATCTTAGGCAAAGTTTCGTTAATTAAAACTTATGATAACTTACTCTTTAAAAAAATACATAAGTACAGGAAACATAGAACCTCCTCCTTTTTCGAAGTCAGTTAAAAAGTTATTTGAAGATTTAATAATCTAGTTATCCTAATCGATGCTCTGCATTACATAAAATATTTTAATTGTATTCTAAAAAATATTTTGTCTTGGGTCTTAAATGTGATTATAATACTCTTAATAAAAACAATAGCTCTTTTACAGACACGAGACTCAAACTTATTTCGACAACAATCCTTTAAATTTTATTAAATAGGTACAACAATGAAAAAGTATTAATAAACTTTAAACTTTAAGACGAAATTAATATTCATGACACGATAGCCATAAATTTACTTAATTGTAATTGGATTAGTTTCAAACCCTTACTAAGCTGATCGCAGCAACCTTATTTTACTGTTATTTGTAACGTAAATTGCTTGGCTACAGTTTTTAATAAAAAAAGAAATATGTACACGAGCGATGAGTTTTTAGTACACAAAGTGTGGGCGTTTTGTTTTTCAATGTTCATTTATTTAACTTTATCTTTTGATTCTGGATGTTTCATGATTGTTATCAGAATTTATAACCCTTTCAGTTTGTAAATGATCGGTTTTGATTTTAACTTGATCAAAGAATATCAAGAAAATACAAGTCTCAAGCTTCGTTCAAATCTTGATTCAAACTCAAGCATACATTTTAACCAGTGATAAATCTAGTACGAGTAGATACAACCGATAACTAGTGCTAAATCAATATAATAATTTTTCAATCGATAACATTACTATGGAACAAAATCCTAATCTATAGTATGTTTGAATTTGAATAAATTCTGAACGTTTTTCCATAATACGACCTCCAGACGCATTACTACAATATTTTCTTCAACTCACGGTCACAAAGTGATACATTTATCAAAACTTAACCCGGGGCAAATCCGGACACGGATAGACACGTCCACTAAAGTCTACACTCATGGTAATAATACGAATAGTGGAACGGGGCAAAGTTCCCGGATAGGTCATGTGATAGATCGCTCCCCAGGGTGACGACTACGTATTTACTCTGAAAAAATCTCAATTGAGATATAAACAACCCTCGATTTATGTGCCGGAGGAAAGAGAAATCACTCGATAGAGATTATGTTTATGGACTGCACTTTGATGGAGATTTATAGGTTATGGGTTAAAGAAATAGAGCCTAGACTTTTCGTCTAGACGTATACTTTTTACTTACTACTTAACAGACATAGTGACTTTTCTGTGATAATCCAGACGCTTACAACTAAAACATTTGTGAGATTAATGCCCGTTTTCACCATCAATCCCTAATTTTTAAGCGACCCCTATGAAAACAAAATTATTTTTGTGTTACCATAGGGGTCAGTTAAAAATTAGGGATTGATGGTGAAAACGGGCATAAGGCTGGGTTGCGCCACCTTACCTTGACTTTAACAAACGTCAAAAATCTGTTGAACTTCATACAAAATACACAGGTTATTGTTAAAGTTACGGTTAAAGTTAGGTGGTGCAACTCAGCCTAAGCCTGATCCCCAATTATATTTAGTAAACATGTGTTTCTTTTACAACCTGACATTGGCGCGTACACTCGAAGTACTTACGCGCTTCAGTGGGACAGTCCAAAAAAATAAGATAGACATAATTCATCAACGTTATTAATTAAACAAACCACACAAAAGCACCAACGTCGAAGAAACAGACTCGTGCTAATCATCAAAATGAAGAAGTTGTAAAACGTCTGAACCGAAACTGACCTTCAAGAATAAATTCAAAGGGCGTCCTTTCGAAACAAAATGGCGACAGCAATAGAAAGTAAACGCTGTAACATTGTCGCGGAATGGAGATTTCCTCACACTAAATTAATTGTGAAGAGACTCCGCGTCGGGACAAGCGAAAAGGGCCCTTAACAGAAAGAAATTAAACTTGCAATTTTCGTACAAATTAAGTTGACCTGGAAATATTTGAACCCTTTATTTCAACTGTAGTTACGCCGTGAATGCTAATAATGCAAGGGTTGCTGTTTAAATTTATGGAATAATTAAAGTTAATTCGCGCGACTAAATTATGCAACGGCAAAATTTCGCGTAATGTTGTAAGCATTTTAATTTTTTAACGCGGTCTCCTTTATCTGTGTCATTTGAGTGCGAATGAATACCGTAAACTAAAAATTCAATAAGTACTAGTTAAATTTAAAATAAGCCCCATTTCAAATATTTGTTTAATCATAAATTCATTGAAAATAATTACATTCATGGCTCCAAACAAGATAATGTAATACTATTAAATGTAATGACCAATAATTCCAACGTTCTATTCATATGCCCTTATGCATTATCAACTATACTATTGTCTTGAAAATAATATTTTCGAGACAAATCAAAGTATAGTTTTAGGTAGATGTATGATCATATTATGATCATAACGTTCACTTTAGTTGTGTATTATGTATTCATGAACATTTTCAAAGCATTCGCAACAGCGATATCCAGCCTTTAGCCTTTGTAGCAATTCTTTTACAGCAACGCCCAACTTCGTATTGAATATTCGGCCAATCGGGAATAGAACAATCGAAGCGGAGTGCAGAGCACAAATACCACGGAGCTCCATCTGAAAGGGGAATGTTGTATGTCGCACCACAAAATGTTTGAACTGTTGTTCAAAACTTTTAGCCGTACGAATCAACTCGGGGCCTTTCTTCTACACTTGCAAGAGAGCCGTGTCCTAAAACGTTGAATAAATCGACTTGTTCGGCTCTCGGAATACCTTTTAGTTCGGTTTGCGTCGACTTTTGTTTCTAGGGTTCCGTGAAGATTTTGAAATGAGCTGAGCCTTTGAGATCACGTGGCGGTTTGTCTTTCTGAAACTTTTTTTATAGATACGCACTTTTATGGTCACGTGGTAGGTACTTATTTTGACGCACGATTTTTTCTTTAATTGGTGATACAAAACGTCAAACGTAAATATGTATTTTATGGGTCAGTTTCGTGTGGTCAGCTATTAAAAACAATTTATCATTTGATTTTTGAACAAGTACAAACGTTTAACGATACAACGGAAATGTACGGAACTTTTCGCATGTGAAATATGTGAATACAATTCGCACTTACATACTTTTTTAGTTTTCAACTGTATGGTCTACATTTTGGAATAGTCAGAAAATGGGTTAGCTCTTGGTTTTCAGGATACGGAAAATTTTTGAGTTTACTATTTGATTTAACATGGAATTTTAAAATATAAGCCAGTAGTAGAAAAATTTTAGAAAACATGCTACCTACTTTCAATTTTACAAAGACTTACATAATTTTATTATACAAACATACCCAACGTATGTTAACAACGGATAATAAAATACAACGAAGTGATTTTTCGTTAATCAAAACCTTACCTACGTTTGTAACCAGATTAACTACCGTAAATTAGCTTACACTCGGGATTCACTTTGTTTTGTCAGAAACGAAACATCTGGATGCAAGTAACATCTGAAAACACAAAGGCAACAGTACGATTAAACCTCGAATACTTTAATCAAGGACTATTCAGCAGGGGCGGGACAGTCAATTGACAGAACTAACATACATTCAGTCCTCGCTCTTTAGATAAATAGAAAACTCGTTCCGTGCCCGCTTGCGATCACCGAAACCAATAAAATACGGACAAAGAACCAAAGCGCTGGATGAATCATTTGTTATGGACTAACCGATGAAACTGACAGCCGCTTTGAAAGTTTATTCCGTTTTATACCCAATTTATGAGAAGGTTTTGTGGGCATCAGACTTTATTGACCTAGGTAGGTTTCCATATTTTCAGTCGAGAGAGTTACAGCCGAAAATATGATCTAACTAGGTATATTCCTTCGGGTTTGAACAGTATTTCTACTCAAGTGCTTCGATGAAACCCTTACTCTGGCAATCAGTACTTTTTACTACACAATTTAGATAAACCTCTTGAATTTACGAAGCATTTTAGTGGTTTAGATATTTTTAGTATAGCATTATTTCCAAATTACTCTTTATTTAATATCCGAAGAAATAAATTCCCTATTGACTACCAAAAAATATGTAAAAAAAAATAATTACATAAGATATTATGAAAAGTGGAAGAATATCTCTTAGTAAGACTTTATAATGCCTCTTGATTGGTTTTCCTTGCCTGCTTTAGTGTAATAGGTGACGTTATTTATAGTTGTAGGCATGTCTGAGCACAAAATGGTCCTTCCAATACCACTTGCAGTGCGTTTAGTGCTCGTCCTCTGTCTGTTGTCAGCACTAAGCTCCAAGATGCATCGCCACAACCGCAGCGGCCGGCTGCTAATCAGTGTTTGCGCGACACCATCGATCGACAGACGACTAACGAATGTCATGCGTTCGATTATGTTTCTAAAGTTGTGTCTTTCATGCTTAGATCCATGTCTTCCCACAGTCACTTCTAGCAATTTTAGGGCTTGTGCTTCATGTGCGTCGAACGAAGTCGTCAGCACTAAGCTCCGAGTTGCATCGCCACAACCGCAGCGGCCGGCTGCTAATCAGTGTTTGCGCGACACCATCGATCGACAGACTAACGAGTGTGATGCGCTCGATTATGTTGTACCTAATTAAGCTCAAAATTCTCTACCCACTGTCACTTACAGTGTATTTTAGTGCTCGTCCTCTATGTGCGTCGAACGAAGTCGTCAGCACTAAGCTCCGAGTTGCATCGCCACAACCTCAGCGGCCGGCTGCTAATTAGTGTTAATCAGTGTTTGCGCGACACCATCGATCGACAGACGACTAACGAGTGTGATGCGTTCGATTATGTTGCTAAAGTTGTGTCTTTTAAGCTTAGATCCATGTCTTCCCACAATCACTTCTAGCAATTTTAGGGCTTGTGCTTCATGTGCGTCGAACGAAGTCGTCAGCACTAAGCTCCGAGTTGCATCGCCACAACCGCAGCGGCCGGCTGCTAATCAGTGTTTGCGCGACACCATCGATCGACAGACTAACGAGTGTGATGCGCTCAATTCTCTGCTAAGCGCTCCGAATTTCCATGTCCAAGTCGAACTTGGTCGGAATTAATCAGGACGAGTCAAAGTTGCTCGAATGAATTAATTAAGATCAAGCGAAGGAGCTACTGGATTCGAGACCACAGGAGTCGGCTATTCATTAACGCGAAGAAGTTTCGGAAACTTCCTGTCGACAAATGATTCGACAGCTAGCAGTTAATTCTTATGCATGCTTTTCCCGGTTTAAATTGAAGACTTCTTTCCTAGGAAATAGCAGAATGTTATTAACCTTTAACCGACGACGTGCGGTCTGTGGGACCGCTATACTGTTTATTCAAAAAATAATCTTTTTTTGTATGAAAGTATATTGGTTTTATACTTTTTGAGAACATTATAGTATCACAAATAAACATACTAATAATGTGTGAGGAAATAATGTATATTTTTTATTTAAATATGGCTAAAACTTTTTGACCCTTAATTTCATTGAAATTACACTAGAGCTCAATAATACCTTTAAATCTTGTAAATTTTAACCAAATCAAGAAAAACTATACTGCTTCCTAAATATAGTGAACATAATGAATAAAATAAAAATAAATGACACGTACATTACATGCACAAAAAAAAATTTTGACGTAGGGTAAACATTAGGCACAATCTGGACATATTTTTTTACCGCATGCCAAGCATTTTCGGTATGCATAAGTAACACCTGTAAGATAATTTCGTTTGCAATCTAGGTGGACTAAAATGTACGACTTTTTTGCAATGATATCAGGCTGATTTGGCATGTCAGAGCCAATAATCATGTCACTGTTTGCTTTACCACCCGTTCCGTGGTATTTTTTTACAGACTACCATCGTTTACATAAATTATGTCCTATTATCAATATATCATTAGGAAATGTCTTTCTCTAGGTTGTGATGGCCCAAGGTCCATCATTTTTACAAAAAATCAGTCGTCTAAAACAAAAACGCAAGTTTTAGTATGGTACAAAAATGTTACGTAGTCTGCGACGTGCGGTCCCACAGACCGCTATTGAACTTTGAATCCAATTATCTTATTAAAACTGCCCTCATCGATGTAACCACTACCTGTAATGGCGTATGGGTAACTAAACTCGAAGGTACTGAGTCTCTCGGGACACGGGAGTAAGTAGAACATTGCAATCCAGAAATTTCAAAAACCGGAGCGGTCTGTGAGACCGCACGTCGTCGGTTAAAGGTTAAGTGTACGAATAAGGATTATTAAGTTAAGTTCTCAGTAAACGTTAAATGTAGGACAACGTCATTATACGACTGACCGACTTGGACAACTAAGCATAATGTTGCAAAAAGCATATCCCAATCTCAGAGATAACAAACAGGTACCTATTTTCGGTCAGTGAATACAGGCACAAGATCAACGTCAATGTAAAGTCAGCTTAAGATAATATTTCTAAGAAGATATAAAATTTCTTCTCAGAAGAGCCTAATCCTTAAAGCAAATTCAAAGTGTAATTTTTCCAAGACTCAAATAACTTGTTCAAGCAAGTTGACCCTATAACTCAAATAGTTATAATCAGACTGACACCGACAGCTACAGTTGAGTTAGTAAATCAAGTTCAGACAAACCTTGTCTGGATTCCCTAGGCCTCAGCCAGTTACTGACACGGGCATTATGTAACTTAAGTATAACTTTGAAACTTCGTGGCAATAAGATGAGTAATTGTAACTCTCGGGTATTAAGACAATTGAATATCTGAAGTTGCTAATACTAATCGACTTAATAACTGTACCCAATTTGTGTATTAAGTTGGATAAGGAACTTTACTTTTAGAGATCTGTCCCAGAATAATAAATGCAACATTGTAGGCTTGTGAACATAGTTAATAGTAATTGTTTTCTCCAAAATAACTCTATTGTAAATAATTGAAATAAATTGTCACACAAAGACATTGTTATTGCATTCAATAATCGTTTTTATTAATACTATACCCGTTAGGGTGGTCCTTATTTTTCGACTTTGAATTATCCCCGGGGCACTTTCTCATTCGATTATATACCTCTAAATATGAAATTAGCTTTTTTTGTTTTTTTTTTTGGTTAAGATTTAGAGGTCGCTACCAGCTGTCAAAATATTTACAAAAGCTTTGAAAGATCTTAAATCATGGTTTCATAAATGTTTTATTTAAGTGTTTATATCACATTTTACGTGCAAATAAACATCGCATAGATAGAATAGACAATCGCTTCTTGTCCCCTTCTCCCCTTAACCCCTCTTCTGTACCGACCATAGTACCGACGCGTCGAGATACTAACAAGTAAACTCTTATATCTTAAAAATAATTGATTCAAATATGTACATACATTGTACATAATATCTTAGTTCATAGCAACAACAATGATTTTGTTTTTACTTAAAATTCAAACCTTGGTAGCGACCCCTAAATGTCTTTTAAAATTTTAAAAAAATAATAATGAAAGAATTTCATATGGTATATATTCAAATTACGTGGTGCCCCGCAAAATATAAGAAAAAAAATTTTTTTCGTAGGAATAAGGACCACCCTAATACCCGTATGAAAATACTAACTTTCTCTCATTTTTTAACACGCTTTTATTTTATGGTGCCGCCAACCACATACAATGAAAAATTTTACTAACCAATTAAGAATTTCTGTATTCTTCTGGTCTGTAATACCTAACTTTCCTCCACTTTTCGAGACAGACTTACCTCATTACGGGACATGTCCTTTTAACACGTTTCTGACCACACAGTTCTAGGGTCATTCAATGACGAACTTGAGCCAAATGAGTCCCAGAACACCCATCCCCTTTATTTATTCTCTCAACTTTAATAAATAAAGCTTTTAACGTTAACTTTTACTCGGCGTAGAATCGTACCCATCGCCGCTGAAACATAACACTAGCAAAATATGAGTTTAGAAACAATGTTTTTTCTTAATCACCCTCTGTACGTAGATTAATTTAGAATACGGGCGTAATGCTCACAAGTTCCCGAGTCTAATTTGCTCGGCTTAAAGCAAAGACGTGTTTCCATATAGAGTGAAGATTCTGGGGGAGTTATTTAACTAATTTTACATGCGGGGCAAGTTTTAACCCCACTACCATCTGTTTGTGTTACCCGCCGCGGGAACTGACTGTGTTGTACATTGACGACACGATTCCGGTGCGACTATGATTTTTGTTTGAAAATCGGACGGTGGATTTATTGGCTGTGATTTTTAAATTACTCTAGCGAGTTGGAGGGTTAAAGATTTTTTTTATGTGACAGGAGGCAAACGAGCAGACCGATCACCTAATGGTAAGTGATTACCGTCGCCCATAGACACCCGCAGACCCAGGGGCGTTTCAGATTTTGCGACATCAGACTTTAGCCAGTTTTATAGAGACTTTTTACTATCCGCGTTAATAAGTCAAATTATATCAATTACCACATCTTTAGTCTAGCACATACATCAACTGAACTAACACTTTATTAGACGGACTTTCTCACAAATTACGTGTCGTCCTCGTCACGTCACACTACATTCCGTTAGGTATTCGAGAAGTGACAAGACTAACTAGAACGCCATTCGGAATTAGCACTGCAAATTCTTACCCGTTCAAACAATGTTCATCTTGTCTTGGGATTACACTGTTCTAGGTTACGTAGTTTAACATACATTTTAATTTGGAAGGATTATTCTGTATTACTTTTAAATGTGTAGTGACTTATTTTTTACTTATCTAGACTTATCATCATCATCATCATCATTTCAGCCATAGGACGTCCACTGCTGAACATGTTGATCGATTGGTAGCGGCCTGTGTCCAGCGCTTCCCTGCTACCTTTACGATATCCCACGCTGCGTATTCCGGTTTTTTGTATGCTACGTATAATATAAGCTGTAGGTTTTCCAAATAAAGAAAATAAATAAAAAATTGTTGTTGGCATTAGTACCTTTTATGATGTTCTAGTGTATATTTTCAAGGACACAGTGTACATAACAAATTATTAATTCATCAGTTGATTTAAAATATCAGTTACTCAAACATTGTGCGTGCCAAAATGCTATTAAACCATTATTAGGCTGAAAATTAAAAATAAATTGATGTACTGTTATTTTTTACTTTATTATTTACTTAACTACTCGGTTTCAAACTTCAGAAGTTATATGAGGCATAAAAATTCAATTCTAAATTAAGGCTAAAATATAACAATTTATGAGATGAAAAATAAATCTTAACCTTTCAAATTTTTACGAAACTAATTAAAGTTTCAATTTTTTCGCTCACTTGTTATTGGATTCTTTTGTTTCTATAATAATGAGTCCATTACGTCGCGTCTTCGTCTTTCACCTAATCAACCTTAGATGTCAATGGCTCGGTAACAAGGTGAAAGTCAAAACAATAAAACATTATTGTATAATACTGCGACTATACATGTATTTTTCCTTATTTACTTTTGAAATTCATGTAATTTACTTCAGGCCTGATGTTCATATTTCTTTCTTATTTGCCCTCTTACGACATTAGGTGAGTGTAGAGAAAAAGGACTACTTACCTCTGCTCTTCTCTTCTCGTAGAGTACGTACAGTCAGCGTCAAATAGTTGGTGCGTTACACCCAAAGTGACCAAAAAGTTGACACAACCTTATTCCAATTGCAACAAAGACGTGTTGCGGACTTATTGGCTACTTTGGGTTTAAATATTTGTCGCTGACTGTACTATGGGCCCACTAGTGATGTTTATAAAGTGTTTAATGTATCGTAGCTTATTTACATTATGTCTACGTCTAGATATTAGCGCATATTGTATACTCTTGAAGCAGAATTTAATAAGCTACTATTTTAAGAAACGTTGAAAATGTTATACCCAGACTTTATCCAAAATAGTACACAGGCTATAAATAATCCCGGTGTAATAAAAGCCGAAATAAGGAGAGCTCCGAAGAATTGTCGCAACAAGGAGCGTATTATTCAGTGTCACAAGCTAGACGTGCGCTGTAATATATGCTTTAATAAAAGGTTTCAATTCGCACCCGAACATACATCACGGGAGAAACCCGAAGTATCAATAATATCGAAAAGATCTTCAATATTATTCATTGAAGTCGCTGGGCGGGCGGGCCGCTCTATAAATCCTGGGCAGGCCACTAAATCATCGTTGAGGAAGGACATGCGGTGCGAGTTTTATCCCTTTTTTGTGGGACCGAGTGTACAATGCAATTGTTTTTTGAATAATTACCTCCTTTCATTGTTGTAGACATCACGCCAGTCTCAAAATGTTTGTTATAACATAGTTCCTATTTACTTGAATCATTGTCACTTCGCTTGATGAGCTGCTGTCCGTACTCTTATAGATAGAGGTTAGATTTATCTGATAGAAAAACAAGATTGATCATGTCTACGAATGCTCACTTAGGACCAGTTTTACTGGTTTCTGATTAAGTTTCAGGTCAACAGTAAAAAAATAGTTACTTCATTTGTAAAAAACCTTGTATATAAATAAACGTCTATAAAGTATAGAGACTACAAGTTTGCTCGTAGACATTAGCGAGAAACTTCCAGCACTTGCTATAAAAAAAAAATACATTGTTGTTTAATTACAAGAAATTGTTTGCCTTCAAAAACCGAACTCCGGCAATTTCAGCAAGAGATTAAAAAAAAATTAAGAACTAGGTAGCTCTAGAATTGGTAGTCCAATGTCCATACCGTTGGGGTATTATTGTATAAATATACCAATGTATTAATAAAGCAAGTTAAACGTACGAAGAACCTCAGAAAAAGGCCACAGCATTGAAATAAAAAGCTCTCGGTCCCGTTGCCAGCTGAACACCGTCACGGTTCCGAACTTGTGACCTTCGCCATTCCTCCCGATGCGAGCATTAACAATGTATTCAGGCCTAAACAAAGAGAAGCAGGTGGATGTTGGCGACGCAACACCCACTGAAAGATTCCATAAAAACGGTAATGGTACCCATGTCACGCCCGGACATCTTATTTATCTAGTCACGGGCAAAATCATTGTTTCCTTTTCGTTGTGTTGGGCAAAAACACGCCTTATTACCGCGTAGGCTAACAGATGAACTGCTGAACAGACCCATTGTCCCCGATCGTTGTGTGTGACGTTTGTTTCTCGCAGGCCTTGGGAAAATGTGTTCCCTCTAGCGAGAAACAGCTATTTATTCATGTGTTTCCCACACTTGTTTTGTGCTCTTGGGCTACTTAAGGGCGATGTTTTCTTACGGCGATGATTACTTTCGTTATGATTCTTTTGCCGCGTCATTTACTTTTATGTTTTCAGTCTGTTTCAGTGTAGAGTTACTGTTTTGGTTATAATGAGTATTTTGAGTTTGATATTATCATTAGACTTAGAATATTACTTTGTCTATTAAAACAAATAAAATCTAGTAAGTCTAATAAATCAATCTAGGTTATAACTGAAATGAAAACCGTCATGGCGTCAAACTTTTCAGTTATTGAAACGCCTAAACAAATAAATGTAAACGTGATTTTAACTTAAAATCGGCACACTCGTATTTTCTGCTATTAATTTGACTCTATTCAGTAATAAACCTTGCTTAATGGACGGTATTACACTTACGTGTTTAAATGTAATTTATAATTAATCGCATTTTAAACAATGTTTACTTTACACCCCGATTTTAATGTGCAAACTCGCAAATGTAGAACACTTTCTATTTTGTATAATTTCTTAATTTGCCGTCCGAAAGCTTAATCAATCATTAATAATTAATGTAAGGATTTCGTGTTCACTTCCAGCTTGCTAATTAAGAAGCAACGTTAAAACATGAACTAATGAAAAAACGCTCTTAGCAAATAAATAAATTTAAAAAAATATCTTCTAACAAATTAGCCCATAAAGTGTTTTGGAGACATCACAACTTCGATTGAAGTTTCGATAATAACGATTGAAAACTATAAAATATCTACTAATAGCGATTGAAATAGGTACTTAAGATGATCATTTGTTAATTCTTTAGTTCATAAATCTTTAACAATCGTATGTATTTTTATTTGATTTTTGAAATAGGTACGTTCGTTCGTTAGTTCGTTTCAGCCAAATGACGTCCACTGCTGGACAAAGGCCTCCCCCAAGGTTTTCCACAATGAACGGTCCTGCGCTGCCCGCATCCAGGCTCTTCCCGCGACCTTTACCAGATCGTCGGTCCACCTAGTAGGAGGCCTGCCCACGCTACGTTTTCCAGCCCGTGGTCGCCACTCGAGAACTTTCCTGCCCCAACGGCCATCGTCTCTACGAGCTATGTGCCCCGCCCACTGCCACTTGATTTTAGCAATTCTGCGAGCTATGTCGGTTACTTTGGTTCTCCTACGTGAAATAGGTACATATCTCATAAATCAGGGGTGGCCAACCGGTCGATTAGTCCAGTCGATCGTGGCAAGGCAAAAAATACTACATGATTGTGTACTAAACTTTGCTGTTTCATTTAAGATTTCAAGAAGTATGTAAGTGGTAGATCGCCCAGGTTTTTTTTGGTAAACAGTTGATCTTATGTCTAATCAAGTTGGCCACCCCTGTCATAAATGGTTGACTTATGCCTAGGCCTAATTAACAAAACTAAATTGGCTTCAACAAAAAGGTGAGGTCTATCTTATCCAACTAAGCATTTTCACTGACTTGTGATTATCTAGGCTCATTAAATTTGTAATCCCTTAATTAAGACAAGCACAGGGTTCTTTCCTTGGAATCTACAATTGTGAGTTTCTTTGAAGGTGGAATTACTATAGGACAGAAATTATATGGTGACGGCCTCAAAGGTAAAGAAAGTAGAACTAGGCAAGGAAAAGTAGGAAGGTGCAGTAAGCTCTCTTTATAAAAATGTTGATACAACGATAAATACAAACAAAATAAGATCAAGGTGGCTGTGCTGCTCCTTCTCAGCACTATTAGCCTACTTATTGTTCCGAAGCAGTGGTAGGGTTAAAATTATACGGGGACATGTAAAAGCGCTTTATTATAAGCCTACTTTCATAAAACAAACGACTGTTATTACTTTTTGACTTAACGCTACATATCTACAAGATTGTATTGTGGTTTTGTTTAGTTCTGCAAGAATACGCTACGAAAGGCCATTTCAGATACTTACTACATAAAAGATGCATACATTAATTCCCTATATGTTATGTAGCTATAAAGTTTCACATAAGACAATAATTCTTCTCTTCTCGATCGAGTGTCTCTTTTTAAATCTATACTAATATTATAAATTCGAAAGTAACTCTGTTTGTCTGTCTGTCTGTCTTGCTTTCACACCTAAACCACTGAATCGATTTCGATGAAATTTGGCATAGAGATAGTTTGAGTCTCGAGAAAGGACATAATAATATGATAGTTTTTATCCCAGTTTTTAAAACAGGGACGCGCGCCATATAGTTTTTCTGTGACAGACAAAATTCCACGCGGGCGAAGCCGCGGGCGGAAAGCTAGTAAACAATAAAATTATGCCCCCTATTTCCCTAGAGTTAGCCTTTACCTGACTTAAGCCGGGCCTCCTGAGCCGTCCTATTTTACCCCCGGCATGTACAAATGCAAATGGATGTAGGTTAATTGCGGGAAACGGTAGTTTTTTTAAATGAGATGCAATTAGTGGGTGACGGGCGTCCACCCGCAAAATGGTCCAGAAATGCGCTTTAATTAACAGAGCCTGCAGCCTTCCATCTTGATAATGATATGTAAATAAGAAAAAGAAATGGGATTAATGAGCACGAGATGGATTCCTTCAAAATAATCTTAAATTTTAAAACTAGGTTCTTTGGTCCATTGAGTTAGTTTCAGATCGTCACATTGAAAAAGTCAGACTACTAAGATTAATAGAGAAAGGTTACACAAACAGAAACTCATTTAGCTTATTCATATCGACAATTTAGACTTTAGGTTGAAACCTCAGGTGAACTTGTTAGGTGTATTACGGATCAGGAAGGGATGTGCCCGCCTTGACATCATCTACAAACGAAGATCACCAAGATTAGTTAGTGCCGGAGGCTTTGATGAAATAAACATGTTAGAAACTGAAATAAAATCATCAGGAAAAAAAATACTAAAAAGATAGAGTGATAGCGACAGCTATGTCTGAAAAGCGACGAAAATCAACCTTTATCTACCGTGATCAAGAAATAGTGTTAGTAACAGGTAATACTAAACTAGACGGACACCTCCTTTTATGTCTCTGTGACAGACGTCCTAGCCTTTGTTACTGAGGGTAGAGTCACTGCTTTGTTCTTATCAAGCCAAACTTAATTACGAACTTGATAAAATAATTTATTTAAAGCACCGCACACACGCGGCATTAACAAGAAAACTTGTAACACACAATACGTTAAAATCAAAACGTTCAAATTGTCGGCAAAGTTCTTGAGGTTGAATTGTTGTTTTCTGTTACATGACATAACAAAGTTGTCCGGGACAGGTAAGTTTGGGACCGGGAGAAAATTGTTACCAGCCAGTTTGAGTTCATAAACTCAATGATATTCAGTTTTTCGTGGGAAGTTTTCAACAGATAAACGAGTGGAATACTTCGCTTTCGTATTTGAAGGTTAAATTAGGCAACTGTTATTGGTGTGGATAAGCATATTCTAGATAGATATTATACATTACGTAGGGGTAAGTATGTATAATAAAAAGATAGGAGTTCATTTTCAAAAATTTAAGAAATAATGATAATCTGAAAAAACGAAGCTGTTTAGACAAATGTAATAAATGCGAAATATACTAAATGTCTAAGTTAGTTGTGAATGAAAAGTGTGAACCCATTTTTTGGCTTATACATTTTTGATGTCATTGTTAGCAGCTCTCTTGCATTTATCTCCCTTTGTAGCATAGTTCGTTTATTATAATTAAATATTTAATTCTTTAGACTAACTGTTCGAAATTATAATATTCGTATACATTGGAAAATATAGGTCACATGAAAAATAAAGTGAACTTTACATGGATCGCAAAAGTTCCTAGAATCCAGTATTATAGAAATTAACTAAGTACAACCTATTTCCCACTTAATTTCTTGAAACAAAGGGAATTAATTGGATAATATGTTCTTGTTTCATTAGCAATTCTGTTTCGACTACACATCAAACAAGACAGTAATCGTTTCCTTTCAGTTCTATCACCTGCTTTCTCCCAAAGAATATGGAGACGTATTTTCAAAGCAATATTACTTCAATTCGCATGCAAAATTACACAAATCCTGAGATTAGTTAAAAATCGTGAGCTAGTGATGTCTAATATTTTGACAATATGCCAAATGGTTTTTACTGTTGATGATTAAAGTAATAATTTTAACAGAAAAAATAATTATAATTATAAAGTCTGCCTGTTTGTAATTCACCTCTAAATCCACCAAAGGTAATCAAGTGAACCAGCTGATTATGTATAATATACAGGGTGGAATTTTGTAATGCCATCTGGAGGGAAAGTACTCTTAATACTGTAGTTAGATTTTACTCAAAGAAAACATTCCTTTAATTTTGAAAAGAAGGAGAACTGCCTTCAAATATTTTCGAATTTTTTTCGAAAATTCACTACCATACCATAAAATGTTCTGTAACATAATGAAAATAATGTAAGATTTCATGGTTTTCCTATCATTTAATTTATCAAGTCTGTTAGGGAGATTTCATCCTTATAATTCACCCTAACGATCGGTGCAATAAAAATACAGGGTGTAATTTTTAACGGATTTTAGTTGGTTTGATTCCTGGGTATGGCAAGCAAATTTTTGAAAATATTTGAATACAGTTCTATTTCTTTTAAAAAATAAATTAATGTTTTCTTTGAGTAAAATGCTCTATCTACAGTATTAAGAGTACTTTCCCTCCAGGTGGCATTACAAAATTCCACCCTGTATACTATAGTCTGCGCCGATAGAAATTGACAATATTTAGAGATTGTTAATAATAAATAAAACTCGACTTAAATAATTGAGTTACACTTGGCAATCAAAGATTGTTTACTCAAATCTCTACATGCATAGAGAGTTCAATGTCTATGTTATTCGCCTTTATTTGCTAGGAAAATTGATACTTTCTACCTCTGACTACACAATACAGGGTTCACCGCCGTAGGGCTTCGTTTCGGCAAGGATCATCCCCACTCGCACCTCCTATACGAAGAACAAAAGCTGGCTCCCGATCGGCTTACCATTACTTTGAAGATATCCGTGACGTTTATTTGTGACACATGTCAAGATTTGCCCTCATACAGGATCACACTTGAATCACTTTACCTTACAAATTGCATTACAAAAATGGTGGCAATACGAGTAGTACTAACTATTCTATCGTATTTATTTAACTAGGAAAAAGGGCAAATTTTTGGTATGGCACTTTGTCTCTATTCCATCTTAGGGCTAAAAATCGACATAGTAATACAGATGATAATACTCATGTTTTGTCCTAAAGCAAAAGTTCATAGTCATAATCCGTAAAGATAGGAAAAATACTCAGAGTAAATTATCTTTTAATCCTCATGCAGAATAATTTCCTCATAAAAACCTGACTCAGTAAATAAACAAAATATTTACCACGTGACATTCAATTCAAATGAATACAGCAAAAATGTATTTAAGTGCCTGCATACAAAGTTTAAGCGATTTTACACGAATAAAGGTGTATAAATTAACAAGACACCCCAACATTAACATAACGAGAAATGTAAATAAGCAATCACTTTTAACCCAAACTCCGGCTCAGTTTAAGCGGTAAAATTTTAAATATTAATTCCCTCTTTACAACTGAAATCAGAAAGTAGCAGAGCTGTATAGATAATTTGAATTTTTAAATAGACCCAAACGATTAATCTTCACCAGCCTCAGGGACTATAATAGCGATGGTTCCAACGGAAAACAATGCAAGTCGAAAATTTTTATTTTTTTACTTTGCGTATTTTTCGCCCAAAAAATACTTCAATCCAGTATTCAACAGCAAAACAAAAAAGACGAATGAAGACAACTCGTCAAGGAGGCGACTAAATAAAAGGGGTCACGATCCTCAAATTTGAAGAACGCACTTAGGAAGAGGTTATTCAAGTGCAATCAACGACTGAGTGACATTAATATTACGTTGGTGAAGTACACAAAATATAAAAAGTGTAATATAATTTCGCACTCAATTAAATAAAAATATTTTTTTTATTCATAATATTATTTACTAGTAGGTATCTAGGCCCTTTTTCAGGGCAATTTTACTCGTCCCAAATATAGCTATATCCTATCAATAGACATACCTGCGCGTAATAAAATTATGCACATAATAAAATATAGAAAAGTGATAAATTTTATTCCCTAAACGTTTATAAAATTAAATAATAAGTAATAAGATTTATTTTCGAGACGATGCATTTTTATTGCATCCGAAGCTTAAAAATTTCATTTTTGCGCCCTTGTCACTTTGCGTAGAGACCACCAGTAAGACCGCTCTGAATTATACACCCGCAATCCAACTTCAAAATTTAAACGTTAATTTTAAAACTTTTGCTAACGGCTCAGTTTCTGTTGTCTTTACTTCTTCTTTTACCCTAACAGTGAGTACGGTGCTTTATTAAATAAATCTCTAGAAAATTATTTGTAATCTATACAACAGTCATTAAGGCTGAGTGAGAACCACCTTAATTTAACTGTTACTTTAACCTGAACTAGTGATTTTTGTATGAAGTTTGACAGATTTGACGTTTATCATAGCTATTAAGTAAGATGGCGCAAACCAGTCTAAATGCCGAAAAAATATTGACGAGTTAAACAGAACTGATAACCATGTGAAAAAGTATTGACCAGAGGTGGAATTGTGTAAAGCAATCGTAATCATTTGACAGTTCATAACGTAAGATTATTCTGTCAAACGCTTTGTTTAATTTACTTTATCGTACGTTATGAACTGTCAAATGATTACGATTGCTTTACACAATTCCACCTCTAATTAAAATATTGTTCAATCATTTACATTGATTGATTGTGTGCATGTCATGTACTCAATTGTACTCACATGATCCAAACTGTGAAAATTAATTACAATGTAAATTTTTAATACGATGAACTCAGCTTTTGTACAGTGTAATCATTACAAAGCTCATTCTAAACTAAATGTAAACGCGAACTGTTGACATTAACCCTAACTCGGATTCGTGTGTTTACGTTGATTCGGATTGTGTAAATTCTCTTGTTTTTAAATCATTAGCGGTTGACTGTGGTAAGCAAGATTCGCTTTCGCTTCGTTTTCAAATCAAATGGTGTTAACTTGAAGCTCTTTTGTTTGTAAGGCTGATGGTACACAGGTTAAGAGTCTTTAAGACACTGCTATATAAAATTGAAATCATAGGCTTATTCATATTAAAGCACTAGGTTTTTCAATTCCAGGTAGAATTAGCGGTATATATAAAGTCTTTTAATCAATAATAATGTGATCACACTTCTTAAATGCGATGACCCGCTGTTAAAATTTTTATATTTTTCTACCTTTAAAGCTACTCAGCCTAACTGTTTCTACCTAATCGTTTACTTCACTTTCTCTAAAATATATTTTAAGTTTCTATTAAAATTAAAAACTACTTTTCAAACTCCATTTAATTTTACTTTACGTAGTGCCATTAACATTTTAACGTTACTTAAGCACCCTTTCTAATTTACAAAATGAAAACAAAATTACCACACAACCAAAACTAGCGTAAGTCCAACTGCTAACATTATCTCCGTTGAGAAACTCAGCTAATTATTATTTATATTTTTGTTATCTCCAAGATTTGTGTAACGAGGCAACCCATTAGCCGCGGCACGTCTCATGCGAAAATGTGCCAACTACGACATCTGCATAAGTAGGTATCTTACATAGTTATAGTTGGGTGCTAAAGGTGCCTAGGACTGTTTTTTGTTTATTTTTTGGGTTACTAGTAGTTTCGCACGATTTTCCTTCGCACGAATGTGCGAAACGTCTACTAACCCATTTTTTTTATTTAGGTCAACCAACAAGACATACACTAGAAGACAATCAATGTTTACAACGTATTTAAACTTAATCTAAGTGCTGCCTTAATTATAGGTTGCCACGGCATGCAATAGTGGACTTATACATTTGTACAGTGTCTACACTAAAAGAAAAGAGTTTCTTCAGCGAGTATTATTTAGCTGGAGTACTATTTCGCCAGCGACTTGATGCTGTTAAGATGTTTAAATAAAAAAAACATGCAAACGACAGCTTTACAAATCTTACATGTGGCAGGAATAAATCTGTCTCTTACACCCTGTATCGCACTGCGGATTATCGGGTCAATTTTAATAAAAATACTTACAGCAAGTTGAGACTTACGCCGATATTCACAAACGATACTTGTTTAAGTGAAGCAGCAAATCGAACGCACAGTGTCGAATAGAGCTCTGAGATTGGTTCGTGTGTGACACTGTGCGTCCACGCGCACTGTGAGACCTCATAGCAATGTTTGTGAATACGGGCGCTAGTTTCCAACTGCACGCTGGTAAAGACGTTTCTTTCGTAGCTTCGTAGCATCGTAGCGCTCGTAGCTATACAAACAATGTAAATCGATAGTAACGCTAACGTTGAGAAAAAAAACTTGCCTTGCAATACTTAGCTTCTATAAGAAAAGACAAATCAGTACATCCTAATCATGCCTTGAATCTTTATAAATTTTTGCAAAGGCTGTAAGCTTTACTTGAGAGAAATTTTCATTGTATAGAACTATTGAAGGGTGGTAATCCACTTACTTATCGTACTGTAACAATTACGCGCACGCCTGTCGAATTCAATTAAGATCGCGAATTCGCGTTAGTTAAAATTTACAGGTCGGCCATACAACCACAATACAAATAGTAGGTACAGTAGTTTCATTATTTTTGATATTCTAGAAGTTCTTTGTTATTATTTCAATAAAATATGAACTCTACTATTACTAGACTATGTGCTTTCGTGATAGTAAAATATGCTCTAGCAAATCTATTTTTATAATGTTTTTTTCCTCAGTTACGTTGATGTTATCTAGAACAGATTATAGTGATGATTTCGTTTTCCCAATACAAATCTGTTGTTAAAAAATCTTGAGCTATTTTTGATGAGTTATAAGTGAGTTTAAGTAAGTCTACTGTAAACATCTTTACAATATCCCAATTCCGCTCTAGGTGTAACATTTAGCAATTCAAATTACTACAATCGTTTATATAAGTCATAGCAATTATCGCTACGCCACGTGACTGGGTTTGATATAACGGCATTAATTGACGATTCCAGCCCGCCTGGTAATGATCCGTGTGCAGGTGGCGCCACCTATTAGTGGAATACGCAAAATTTGATTCGAACGCCTTGATTGCACCGTGATTTGGGCACCTGCGTCGCGAAATACGAGGTCTTTATACAGGTAGAAACAGTTTAATCATGTTTACGATATAAATTATACAGGCAGCGTCATATAGTTCGTAAACACATAAAGTAGCCAAAAAGTTCGCAACATGTTTTGTTACGATTGGAATAAGGTTGTGTTTTCAACTTTTTGACCACTTGGATGTCACGAACTATTTGACGCTGACCGTAGGTGAAATTATTTGGCACCCAGTCAATCGTTATAATCAACATAGTGTGGCTACAGCCTAAACTCTTTAATATAAAAAGTAACAGTCATCATTACGAACATTGTGTCAAAGTGTTTTACGTTCTGTCAAATATCGATTTCACCGTGATAAAAATAGGCCAAAAAAATAAAGTAGGAAGAAGGTTAGGGTCAACGATTTCATTGACAAACAAAAACTACTGAAGCCATAGTAATATCTATACATATAAGAGTAAAATCAAAATTTATTGCAATAAAACACGTTCACATTTATAGTGGAATTTAAAAGAATACATTTTCTTAAGATTAAAAATATTTTGTTGAAGCGAGTAATATTTTCAAGCTGCTACATTGTGAAGATTATGCAATTTCTGTTTCTTGAACATTTTTCAGAAGCGTGAAGAACGAGTACGCCAATTTTATGATCTGTAATTTTAAATGAAATATTCAAGATTTTTGGCGTATTTTGTTAACACGAATGTGAACAACCCAAAACATCAGACACCCCGACCTTTAGTTAATACATTTTTGTTAATATATTCAGTAAAATTATAATTTAATAGTTACAATTAATTATAATATCGACCCAAAACAATAAAATTTCATGTAACCTAATTAATCACAGAAATTCACACAGAAAAGAGAATGTCAAAATTATTAATAATTATACTCGTAATGTATTTCTTTGTCCTTTCATATTTTTTGTTTCATGCTCAAATCCACTTATTACCTAGTTACCTACCTCTATTACTTAGAGGTATATTTATGGGTCCTTCTATTCACATTATATAATTGCAGCTACTCGTAGCACTGTCAAAAAGACAATGCATTTGTGCACCAAATGCCTTCCGCGTTTCCTCTAAAAGTATCTCTACTCGGACTTTAAAACTAAACTCATTGAGACAAACCCATGAATAAGTCAAGAGTCTCACCGAAGTGAAGGTTTCCAAAGAAAGCGTGAACATCTTGAGGCCGGTGATTACTATGGGTCTGTTTGCGCGCTCTACTAAGAGGCGGAGGCTGCGCTTGAAACTCTCTGAGCGCGGTATCCAATCGGCACTGTACGCGGCCGCCACTAGCTTTTGACTCTAAAAGGTTTAGTTTATACAGTTTACTGAGAGAAATAAAACATTAGCTCTACTCATTTGAGGCGATTACTATGGGTTTGTTTGCGCGCTCTACCGTAGAATATCAAAATTTATGTTCCTAAGAGGCATAAGCTGCACTTGAAACTCTCTGAGCGCGGTATCCAATCGGCACTGTACGCGGCCGTCACTAGCTTTTGACTCTAAAAAGTTTAGTTTATACAGTTTACTGAGAGAAATATAACATTAGCTCTACTCATTTGAGGCGATTACTACGGGTTTGTTTGCGCGCTCTACCTTAGAATATCAAAATTTATGTTCCTAAGAGGCAGAAGCTGCACTTGAAACTCTCTGAGCGCGGTATCCAATCGGCACTGTACGCGGCCGCCACTAGCTTTTGACTCTAAAAAGTTTAGTTTATACAGTTTACTGAGAGAAATAAAACATTAGCTCTACTCATTTTAGGCGATTACTATGGGTTTGTTTGCGTGCTCTACCTTAGAATATCAAAATTTATGTTCCTAAGAGGCAGAAGCTGCACTTGAAACTCTCTGAGTGCGGTATCCAATCGGCACTGTACGCGGCTGCCACTAGCTTTTAACTCTAAAAGTTTAGTTTATGTTTAAAAGTTCACTGAATAATACCAAAAAACTTTAAAATACCTCATTCATTAGTTCAGCTCCTAATAAACCAGGAAGGAAAATTTCTAGTGTCATTGCTCCTATGTAACATCCCATGAACAACCAATCCTCACTTGCCATTGGCTGAAATACACAACCACACAATTTTATACTATAACTTAAAAAAAATGGTTATTTCCATGTAAGTAGCAGCAACTGCCTTCAACAATTTTTGTCGCTGAAAATATCATAGGTACCTACTTAAAATTACACAAACCATGAGAACTGTACACATAGATAGGCACATAGTGGCTGCGGCAGTCCCATACTGGGCAAATATTGCTGCACTTAGCACGTCTTGAATGTGATCACAGTACCTGAAAGGATTTGTAATATTTGAGGATATTTAGGAAATATTTTAAACCAGAATTAATGTTGGTGTGTGGTGTAGGTACTTACTCCAAAATTAGATCGTAATGCTTCAAACATTTATTCAGATTTCGCATCATTATAGTTTCTTCATCGTCAGACTCGTTTTCCAAATCAAGTGGGTTCATTTTTAAATTACTCATCTTCCAATTCAACATTCTGAACTGAGCTATGGCCATCAGTAGCAATCCGCAGATAAACGTGTCTATATTAACGTTACCCGATATCAATACAAACAGACCGAAAAATTGGTAAATAAATATCACATTGAAGTATTTATCTCGGACATGTTCAGATAAAAAATAGTACTGACAGAGAGGCAATTCTAAATCCGCATGGCCGGCTACGTACTCAATGATTGGCAGGAAAAGGAGAAAAAATGATCCTATGTAATAGAATGTGGCACAAGCCCTATAATATTTTAAATAATAAACCTTATTCTTGTTTATAATTTCTCTGGGAATCACGTCATCTCCTTGAAATTCCTCAGAATCCAGCATTTTGAAAGCCTTCTGTATGTCCTCTCGTCTTTTTACTATCATAAATATCTTCGATAGACCAGAAATTTCCGTAAAATAAAACATAGCTTGGGCAATGATAATTTCCAATTCAATCGGAGAGTAAAGTAGGCTCAATGTGAAAAGGAACAAGTACACCACAGATGTTAGCGATAAAAAAGAAATATAGTAGCATCTATAGTAAATGGTTGATGTAACTTCTGGCCACCATCCGAATATTTTCCAAAAAAATATGTTCGGCTTGAATACTTGTGATTGGGTATTCGATGATATCACGTCTTTTTCTTTCAAAAGAAACATGTTTTAAACTGTAAAATAAAAGAATATTTAGTAGGTATGTAATATGAACCGAAATTAAATAATTTAATTTTTGATCCATTTTTTAGAGAAAGCAAATGCAAATCATAAACAAATGATATTAAGTAGCGTACAAACAGTAAAGTAATTAAAAAATTAACCGATACCAAACCTCCTTAAAAGCTCTGATAGATTATTTTAATACTTTTATTTAGACTCACAGACGTGTCACAGCTTAACAATACAGCTAGTACTGATGCTTTACCCACAGCTAATGAAAATTAAACACATAGGGTAGGAAAGGCTGTCATTTGGACGATTCATCAATATTTACACGGCCTGTCATTTAGTTCTTTTGCCTATCAATTTGCAATGCAATTATTTGCTTTTCAGGAATTAATACTGTATACTAGAAGTATCTACTTATTGGAGAAATTCAGAATAATAATAAAACACCAAGTTTGTTTGTTTGTACGCAAGTCAAGTCCTTCAATGGTTGATCTTAAAATCTAATTATTGAAAGAATTAAGCAACTTTATTTTGACTAGCACTGATATTAGGTATAGCTACATACAAACATTACGTTACACATATACAGTGTGAGTCACGTTAAAGTGTACATATGAAAATAGATAAAACTAGACCTGTTTTTATCGACAAAAAAGAGGTCAAAAAATTTTTGAGATTTTTTTTTAATTTTTTATAGAATTTTTTTTCTTCCAATTACTTATTGTAAAGAAAACGTAATAACTTTTAAACTAAGCGGTATATCCTAATAAAATAAAAACAGTAATAATGCTAAATAACAGGCGATACTAAAAAAATACATAAAATACACAAAAAAGGCCAAAAAATAAAAAAATATATACTTTTTGAAAAAAATCTGCGTAAAAATTCGTGTTTTTTTGGTTATTTGATAAATTTCTCCAAAAAATGCCCCTATAACAGGTGGTTTTTATTACTTAGTATTGTTCTCTATCGTATTATCTTTGTAAAACCAAAAATCGCATGTCTCTATCCCTATCACAACATTTGCTATGATCGTTTGAACAAAGGCCTGCCACAACATTATTCTCCGCTACAGGTAGAGACAATTTTAATTTTCACTAAAATGCTTACTTTACTTCGAAATCTTTTGTTTATAATTGAAATCTAACTTGTCTTTATCAAAATTACAAATCTAGAGCAATTTTCAGTTTTGTTGTTAACGANTTATCAGTTTTTGTTATTTGTTGGCCTTTTTTGTGTATTTTATGTATTTTTTTAGTATTGCCTGTTATTTAGAATTACTACTGTTTTTATTTTATCAGGATATACCGCTTAGTTTAAAAGTTATTACGTTTTCTTTACAATAAGTAATTGGAAGAAAAAAAATTCTATAAAAAATTAAAAAAAAATCTCAAAAAAATTTTGACCTCTTTTTTGTCGATAAAAATAGGTCTAGTTTCATCTATTTTCATATGTACACTTTAACGTGACTCACACTGTATTTTTATTGATTTTACAGTGAATGAACAAGTATGGGATTATCGTGAATAATATTCATGTCACTGACATTAGACGTATATTGTATGTATATTTTGATATTTAAACAGAAGACTTAACCATGTCCTTGTAAGTTGCTCTCAGGACACGCACAGTAATGACCAGGCTCGTTAGCACTATCCAGGAGAGCACAAGGAAAAGCACGAAGTAGCTAACAAAAGCATCTTTCTGCATCCTTAGTAGCACTACACAGCAGCACAGCAGTTGGGTAAAATGAATGTGTTATAATGGCATGTTGTGGGCTCGTATTTAGAAAATATGTTCACGATACAATTCAAACTCAAGCATAGGTTATTACTACTCTAGATAGATCAAGTGGCAGTGGGCGGGGCACATAGCTCGTAGAGACGATGGCCGTTGGGGCAGGAAAGTTCTCGAGTGGCGACCACGGGCTGGAAAACGTAGCGTGGGCAGGCCTCCTACTAGGTGGACCGACGATCTGGTAAAGGTCGCGGGAAGAGCCTGGATGCGGGCAGCGCAGGACCGTTCATTGTGGAAAACCTTGGGGGAGGCCTTTGTCCAGCAGTGGACGTCATTTGGCTGAAACGAACGAACTCTAGATAGAATACACAGGTAGATACTTAAAAAAATCTATTTGAAATAAATTCGGTTGTTACTACTTTGACAACACTATTAAACAACAACGTAATTATTTGTGAATTACATTTCACGATCCTGCACTTTCCGCAAAAGAGTAAAGAAAGAATACGCCATCTTCATTATCTGAAAATAAATCAATTACACAATTAAATTAACTCAGTTTTTTGGACGCCTCACAAAAGGTGCAGTTCAAATTACCTACGCTTTACTCGTTGCTTTTTAAAATAAGGACTCTGAACGCCGAAAACATTTGTGACTCCACTATAAATATATTAAAAATATACCTTATGACCTTAAAGGATCTCTGAACCGCGAATTCCTCAAAATTTAGGTACCTAATACACAATGTACTCGTAGTTTCAGATTAAAAACTTACTCCAATAAAGGTTTTCAACGACAGTGGGAATATCTTAAGACCCTGGATGACAATAGGAATGTTGGCTCTCGATATGAAGAGGCGAAGACTGCGCTTGAACGGTTCAGACTGGGGCACCCAATTGCAGTTGTATGCAGCAATCATTAAATTTTGGCTCTGAAACCATTAAAAAAATGTTTTTAAGTCAATCACTATGAGCAACTAACGTAATACAAAAGCAACTGTATGACTTTTAACCCTGTGTTAAACTAGGTAAAGAAGGTCCATAGAACGTACCTCATAATCCAAGTGTGTTCCCAAATAGCATGGGACGAAAATCTGTGACGTCATCACTGATAAGTATGATAGCATTCCATAGAATATTTCGTGTGAAGATACCTGGGAAATTGTATTTAGTAGTAGATATTTAAAAATTAATATTTTCTATAAAAGCTCAACAGAAAATGACAACTACTAGTATTTAACCTGAATAAAATAGTGTATTTCAGCAGTTACACTTACTGTTATCAATCCAAACATGGTCACGCATATAACTGCCGATGCCATACAAAACTGTATGAACATGACCAAACTTATGATGTCTTGAATATCGTAGCAATATCTGAAATCAACGCAAACCAATTAAAACACCCTAAAACATAAAATGTTAAGATTACCTACAAATCAACCTGAAATACTTACTTTATAATAATATCATAATGCTTTAGTAATTTATGCAACGTTACCAAATCTGACTTGGAGTCAGTTAGGACAGAATTATTTCTGGATTGTATCTGCGAAAAGTTGTGACTAAGCAATTTCAGCTGTCGTATCGCCACAAACATCAAACCCGATATAAAGGAATCGATATTTATGTTATATGACATATGGGCGTATATCCCAATAGCTTGATAAACAAACCATAACATAAAGTATCTTTGCTTAATTTCATCGCTAAGAAAATAATACTTGCATATAGGCAACTCAATGTCAGCCTTCCAAATGAAGTGTGATAAAATCGGTAAAATAATAAAGAAGAAATATGATATGTTTGATACAGCAGCGCAGGCTCTCCAGCAGGTCTTATAAATCGATGACATTTTATCCAAAATGTCTTTTCCCGTCGCATCCCACGCTTCAAATTCAGCACAATCGATTAATTTCAGTATCGAAATAATCTTTTCTCTCAGTACAAGGACCATCACTATTTTCGCGACCACTGCCACTTCAGTAAAAAAGAATATGACCTCTCCAATCATCCCTTCAAGGGTTCGGGGCGTGTAAAATAAATTTAAGGTTAGCAAACCATTGTACATAACCGTCGTTATTGAGATGTACAGGAACGAATAGTATTTGTAATATTGCTTTGGAATCTCTCCAGGCCATATCCCGAAAATTTTCCAGAAGAATTTATTGATGTCGAATATATGGGACTGACCGCGTGTTTCCATGGCTGATATAGTAATGTTCTGACGGTCGTTGAATTGATCAAAAATGCTTTTAAGTATCTCATTAAAAAGGGTTAAATCACCCCTACAATTTCGGACTCAATTACGTCGCCTATTAGCGTTCTTAACCTCCTAATTTCTTAAAAAGTGTGTGTAATAATTTATTCATATTATCTAATTACATAGACTGTTCGTTCGTTCGTTCGTTCGTTTCAGCCGAAAGACGTCCACTGCTGGACAAAGGCCTCCCCCAAGGATTTCCACAAAGACCGGTCCTGCGCCGCTTGCATCCAGGTACTTCCCGCGACCTTCACCAGATCGTCGGTCCACCTAGTGGGAGGCCTGCCCACGCTACGTCTTCCAGCTCGTGGTCGCCACTCAAGAACTTTTCTGCCCCAGCGGCCATCATCTCTTCGAGCTATGTGCCCCGCCCACTGCCACTTGATTTTAGCGATTCTGCGGGCTATGTCAGTCACTCTGGTTCTCCTACGGATCTCCTCATTTCTGATTCGATCACGCAGGGAAACTCCGAGCATAGCACGCTCCATCGCTCTTTGGGTGACCTTGAGCCTTCTTATGAGGCCCATAGTAAGCGACCACGTCTCAGAGCCATACACCATCACTGGCAACACACACTGGTCAAANGAGCCTCTCAACAAGTGGGTCTTAAAATGAACATGGACAAGACAAAAATTATGTCAAATGCCCGTGTTGTACCCACTCCTCTGAAGGTTGGAGACACTACACTCGAAGTTGTTGACAATTATGTATACCTGGGACAAACAGTCCAGTTAGGTAGGTCCAACTTCGAGAAAGAGGTTAATCGTCGAATCCAACATAGACTGTGTCGCATGTTAATTTTCTTCGAAAAGTAATTTAGATAAGAAATGACACATAAGGCGGATATTCGTATTATTAGCAATCACTATTTTATATTAAGCAAAGTGAATTATTTGCACAACTCACAGTTGGCTTTGATAATCAAGACTGTTTGAAAATATTGTTAATTTTTATTCTTAACATTGTTGCCTGGTTATTTCACAGTAGTAAACAGGATAGAGTCTCTAGAAATTAATATTTCAATCAAGTATACGTTGGGAAATTCCCGCACTCGTGCCACCGTCCAGCGCTTGAAGACACTTTGGTATCTCCTGCGTGTAACAAACTTGCTCGAGACTGAGGGTTCAAGGTATACTAGTGGTACCGTTTTAGTATAATATCCCGGATTCTAAGAGAGGAGTAGATTAAAACAATGGACGTGTTTGCAATTTCAAAAGCAGTGCAACCAACCCTTCTGGTGCGTTTTAATTGCAGGGGTTGGATAGGGACAAGGGGTGATACGAAAGACTTCGGCGTTTAATTCTTGGAGGTTTGGGATCACTTGCACGGCTCATTGAATGCATACTGATTTAGCTTTTCAATTTAATTAAGTACTCGGATATTGTAACTTTGTCAGAACGTTTGGAGGTTTAAAGATGCGATTGCTATGTAAATTGAGGGGTGTTTCTAAATTCTAAATCCGTTTTAAAACCACATTTAAGCCTAAGTTAATTGTATCACGATCTTAGTTTAAGGTTAGTGATTACTTTAAAAGTTTGCTTATTTTACACAAAATTAACATTCAGAATATTTAATATTTGAGTTAATGCTTCATCGTGAAAATTCAGGATTTTCCGCTATTCTGTCACATAGGCTACATTTTCGGGAAAATCCACCCCGAAAACCATTTTTTCTACAAAATCAGACAAGGGTCATTATTTCCGTGTTACAAAAAGTTAATTCCATCTCCCCCACAATAATTTGCTTGAATAGCAATAACACTAAAACAAAACAAGTCAGGCAAAAAGACATCCTCAGGGCTTCACTCCTTGCTAATTACACCTCTCTGGAAAAATATCTCCCCTAATGTACCAAAGGGGGTACTTTTTTAGAGATATAAGGCAACATCAGATGGCAACATTAAGATAAGTTCACGTCTTTGAAGGAACAGTTCAAAAGTGCAGTGAGTTTTAATAATATTTTGGAATGGGTTTTGTTATGACCACGGGGCTAGATTATGTTTTTAATTAGAGAAAGACACAGGTCTTGTAAGGAAATGGTTTTGCTAATTGAATTTTTTTTCGGATTATTTTTATCTAAGAGAGAGAGAGAGAGAGAGATGTGTAATTATAATTCAATGATCTTTCGAAATTAAATTCTAAAATAAATGATCACCCGTATTCAGAAGTTTCAGTTGACAATCTTTGGGTGCAGAACCCTAGAACCACAAAAAGTCACATTCAATAGGTCCTTTTTAGGACACAAACACGTCCAAAATAGCTCTCCCAGGCATTCAGTTAACCTAACGCTACGAGTATCTCTGCAAAAGCGTAAAAGTCCCAAAGCTTTCATATATCTGAAGTATCCTATTCGCTTAACCGATCCAATCATGCCGATATTAAAACGGCCCTAAAACGGCATCAACTTTACGATTTCAGTCTTTATGGCTAGACGAAACGAAAAAGAGGTTAATGTGTTTTCCTCCGGGACATGTGTGTAATGCAAGTCACTAAACTAATTATAATTTACCAGCTTTTAGCTCGTGACTTCAGTAGTTTATTTCGCTTTTAAAACGCGCTGCAACTTATTTCTGAGGTCTGGTGACCTAAAAAGCTTACTTAGCTTCTGGGATCCTTGAACGTATGAGTTGAATAGTTTGTGAAGTTAACGTTAATTTGATGACATGTTGTTAATGTGGGACGGAGGTTGCTTAACTTAATACGATTTTTGAATTTGTAGAGAAGAAAATTTGAAAAAAAAAAATGAAAGGCGTCCGTTTGAAAATCTGTCAAATTATGACGTAACTTTTAATCGTGATATCTTTAAGCTTAATAAAAGAGTTTATGCTATACATGACCTTGTAAGAATTTATCTTCATTCAGCTCTCTCAATATATTGAATACTTTTTTATGAAAATAAAATTATTTTTCTACTTTTTATTTTCCCTGACAGCATAAGGTAAGATTATTTTTTATCTGTTTAGAGTAGGCGCACACCGTTGATTTTTAGTTGGCTGATAGTTGTGCCCGATTTTAAATTGTATGAAGAATCGGCCAAATCGAATCGGCGTAGTGTGCGCACTCCCATACATGCCCATACTGATCAACTGCCCGACTAAACTATCGGCCGACGAAAAATCAACGGTATGCGCCTACTGTTAATGTACTTACTACGACGTCTTATCAAGTTAAACACTGCATCTTAAGTAGCCGTAATACGTGTCATTTTGTAATAAAAATGTAAAGTCTAATGTGCTAACTGTACGTGACGGAGACAGGCATCTTGAACTGGGTCAAAGGCAGTTCATGATAGATGCGTATTCTGAGCCATAATTTATTGCTACAGTCGAATACAAAATTATGCTTATAATCATAAAACATACACTCGAAAAACATAACCCTCCTTCTGGCGCAGTCGGGTAATAAAATATCCAATGGTAAATTGGGCCAAATCGGACTAAACCTTTTAATGAACCACGTAGTAAAACCTGGAGGTAATGAAACTGTCATCATTATTAAACGATTAAAGTAAATTAATATTAATGTTTTTTTCCCATTCCCAAAATATAACTTACATCTGTTCGAAAAGAAAAAAATGAAATGAAAAAGGAACGGAAAAAGAAACTGCAACACTATTGGATTGGATCTTCACAGAGACTGACCAAAGAAGTTTAAAACACCTGTCGTTAAAATATTGGGCATTTATGTCGTCGACTATACCGCAAAGGTATTATAGAGTACTTTCGAATTGACGGATGGGCCATGTGTGACCCCAAACATACCTTGTCGTGTACATTTCAAGCTTCCATTACGGTAATATATTGCCTACATGCTTTATGTAGATCCTATTACGGAGGTTGATTGAGGTGACTTCACTTATGTAATTCTACTTAGGGAATTTGCAACTAATATAAAAACCTGTACATCAAAGTTATTTATTCAATTTCTCGCGAGGCTACGAGTATTTGCTACGTTAAGCCTCTAGAAACAGGAGGCACAGCAAGTTACAGGCATTAATTTTGTAAGAGTCTAAAACTTATTTTAGGTAGACTCTTAAAAAAAAACTACTTACTTTTATCATGTATAAAATACCATGATTTTGGCCTTATTTGATTAGCCATACATAATCATTACAATCACTGGGCATGATGAGGTTACCCGGTTTGAGAGTCTCATGTCCGTTTTCACCATCAATCCCTAATTTTTAAGTGACCCCTATGGTAGCAGATAACAGGGATTTTGTTTTCATAGGGATCACTTAAAAATTAGGGATTGTTGGTGAAAACGGGCATCAGGCTTTTAAAGAGCGAATTTTATTAAATGTCTAGGGTATCTATTGAATGTAGTCCTATTTAACCATTGATCATCAAGTTTGGTCAGTTACGAGTAGTCTAAGAGACATAACAGAAAAAAGATAATTTTGAATGTTTTAAATCGGAATTCTGCTTAGTTATTGTTGCGAGAAAATCCACACACTTATGTATCAATAGCAAAAGCCCAACATACCCACTTTAAACCTTCATGACACGGTAATGTCTGGGCACATTATGCGATTTGGATTCATTCACCATTCCTGACCTACTTCCAACCGTCATTTACCTTTTTATATCACCAGCCTGTGGATTTTAGTAGCCTTCTGATGGTGTAGCACAAGTTATGATGCTCTTTAGTGCGTTTGTCCCCGCCGTATAAAGTTACAAGCGTTGTATTTTGTTCGTGCAGTTAAAGTAAACAAAGTAAAGGGAGTACCTAATGTTTTGGACAGTTTAATGATAAAACGAAACAGTTACGGTCTAAAAAGATAAGTTTATAGCAAAAATCATACACAACCTGTCCTAATTTTTATATTTGTCGAACATTAGTGACATGGAAAATCTAAATGTACTCTTGGGCCTAGGCTGATAATAAACAGGTATTCATCAAGAGAAAAGTTCTTTCTGGCAAAGGCTCATTCCTGTGGAGCTAAAATAGTGCATCCAGTGCCCATTTCATTCCAACTATTTGATTCAAATTGTGTGAAGCCATTGGACATAGATTACCATGGACCATCGTCCATAAGTTTTTTGTGTAAAGTCTGCATTGAAAGACTTATGTAAGTTACTGAATACACTGATACATCTTATAATGTATTTTTTTTTTTAGATTTTCAAACTATAAATGGCGTTGATAAGAACTTTGTCCAGTACAAGTGTTTCTCAAGGAACTGCACTCGGTCTCCACTCGCGGCGAGGTCTTATTCCTCAGCATTTTTTCTCGTCGGCTTTTTAATTAAGTTAAACTAAGAGGCCCTTTTGTTGCAGGGCCGCCGGCCGCTAATTGCCCGCCAGTCAGTCACTTGTCGTCGGCAACGCTTTATTTGCCCACTTATTTTCATAAGACAAATCTAGAACGCAAATAGGAGTGAAATTCAGTGCTTGGGTATAGCGCGATAAAACAATAACTTTACATAAAATGTAGTGCGATTCAAAAAAACACACTTCATTACTAATCTAGGTGAATACAGAGTTGGCTTTTACTTTTTGATGGGTATGACTAGTATGACTACTTATTCATGTTACGTTGATTTTAACATGACATAAAATCGGATGGCGATGGGAAAGAATCGTTTATTAATTTTTTTCAAGTTAGATGAAGAAATGATAATAATTATTCGGAGTCTAAAATCATCTTGAGACATACTTTATCTACCTAGATGCTTGTGGCAGTGTCTTATAGTCTGACAATGTGATACAGTTCACAGAGAAAATAAGAATTAGATAATTGAATTCCTTTTAAGATCTAGTGAAGTAGTTAACCAGAGATCGTAAAAAAAAAACTAATCACTTTACCACAAAGAGCATCTGTAGTGAGCTGCTTAGTATGCATTAATCAGGCGCGGTCCGGCGTGATTGGAAGCGAATCCCGCGCGCGCGGTGTGATCGCTGCCCGCGACACTACAAAGGATTAGGGCGTTTTAGCACAATATAAATGGGTTTAGAAGGTCTTACTCAGCGTAAAAAATAAAACAAAACAAATCACTTTACCACAAAGAAAGAGCATCTGTAGTGAGCTGCTTAGTATGCATTAATCAGGCGGCGGTCCGGCGTGATTGGAAGCGAATCCCGCGCGCGCGGTATGATCACCGCCAGCGACATTACAAGGGATTAGGGCGTTTTAGCACAATATAAACGGGTTAAGAAGGTCTTACTCAGCGGTACAAATAAAATAAAACAAATCACTTTACCACAAAGAAACTCTTCTTAGTATGCATTAATCAGGCGGCGGTCCGGCGTGATTGGAAGCGAATCCCGCGCGCGCGGTATGATCACCGCCAGCGACATTACAAGGGATTAGGGCGTTTTAGCACAATATAAACGGGTTAAGAAGGTCTTACTCAGCGTAACAAATAAAACAAAAAAAATCACTTTACCACAAAGAAAGAGCATCTGAAATGAGCTGCTTAGTATGCATTAATCAGGCCGCGGTCCGGCGTGATTGGAAGCGAATCCCGCGCGCGCGGTGTGATCGCTGCTCGCAACACTACAAGGGATTAGGGCATTTTAGTACAACATAGACGGGTTTAGAAGGTCTTACTCAGCGTAACAATTAAAACAAAACAAATCACTTTACCACAAAGAAAGAGCATCTGAAATGAGCTGCTTAGTATGCATTAATCAGGCGGCGGTCCGGCGTGATTGGAAGCGAATCCCGCGCACGCGGTGTGATCGCTGCCCGCGACACTACAAAGGATTAGGGCGTTTTAGCACAGTATAGACGGATTTAGAAGGTATTCTCCTATGTACACAATACTTGTAACTAACCTTATGTAACATTCATATCCAAGACAAATAGACAAGGCATCACACCAACTTTGCTTGAACGATATTTACTACGAGTAAGTATTCTACCTTAACGATACCCTAAGCTATCTTAAATTGACAGGGAATATCATTAACATGAAATTAAACTAAAAACTTGATAAATGTATCTAAGGTTTTACTGTAGCGATAGTTGACTCTTTTTTCCAGTAGCTCACCTACTGTATTTTTTTATAATATGGTATAAACTACAAAACGCGGACAATCTAGCCAGTAAAGCTACCACGTGCTTGGTTTTCAATTTAAGCGCTAAGACTTGAGCTTGCCTTGTGTGGACAGGGCTTTTACATTATACTACGAGTATTTTGTTGGCATAGTAAACAAAATTTTGACTGAAAATTCTTTCAAGGTAAGTAGCGCACGCTCGTAGGAGGCAATATAGTTAAGAAATCATAATATATTGCGCTCATAAAAGGATACCTACTGCCTATTCTGCTTATAAGTACCTAAGTAAAATCAAGGCATATCTATGAAATGGGTGCATAATTAATTGTCACTGAAGCCAATTTAATGGCTAATTATTTTTTTTCCAAACAGCAAAAATAAGCATTGTATTGTAAGAGATGATAAAAGGCTTGGACTACAAGTATACGAAAAACTTCTGCATTATTACTGATCCAAGAGCTTGTATCAGAACCTTGAATTTTTCACAGATATAAATCAACTGACAACTTACCTTTCAAAAAAACTTACAAAAAAACTTACCTTTATATCCGTACCGCGCGGGAATAACTTGACATCTCGACCTGCACTTTTTTTTTTTATTAGCTTAAACGTTTCCTCTACCTTATACCCTTCTGGTATAAAAAACTCAACTCGAAATACCCAAAAATACTTGAAATACAGCTCTTGTTCATAAGTAAATATCTCTAATTTAGGCAATAAATATTTGACATAACGATATATCCAATTAATATTATTCGTACAAACATTTATATTTCGATTTATCAATGTATGTCAGAACATGTATTTGTTAATATGTCGACTTATACATTTATGGATTTTCGTTTTTAATTTGACAAAAACAGTTATCAAGTTATGATCCCCTCTGAGTACTAAACATATCCATGATATGTGCAGTTGTCTAGTTATGCACACTGTCAAGAGTTTGGATATTTGGAGTTATCCAGCTATTACATTCGTATAATCATANACTAAATGTTTGTTTTTCTTTGGTGAATAACTTGACAAGTCGTCGGTACGCAACTTGACAAGTCTTTTTTTTAATAGATTAAGAAGATAATTTAATCAAATTCTTACGCCAATCGAAAGATACGCATCAAATTAGCTTATTTCAATCATAAAAATATCAATTATCATTAATTCCGATTTACCAGAGAACTCTAAACTTTAAAATCGCTCCCCTGAAAAGTACGCAAAAATGACATGTCAAGTTATTCCCGCGCGGTACGGATATTCCAGCAGCTTCATTTAGCTAGCTGATATTGTGTTCCGCAAAATGCGCTCGCTGCATTCACGCATGGGGCTAAATTGGCAAACTGGGACCAGGGAAGACCCAGCATTCCTGCCTTAATGATGGCTGGAGGCCAGCTCATTGTATAACGCGTCGCGACCCGGAAAATTACACCAACAGAACTTGAAAATGCACGCGACGAGGCGCAGCTTAATTTCTCACCCGTATTGTGAGTTGGGTCTTGTTAAAAATTTCAAGTTTTTCTAAGGCGTAACTACTGCGGCGATAAGTTTATAGTAGTGGAATATTTTAAGGCGCTGTGAGACTTATAAAGTACTTATATCGGGAAATAAGATTCGTCTAGGTGAACTTCGTGGCATGTCCATACATAAATCATCTAAGTAATATTGTGATCAGAAATCTGAGCGAAGTTGCATCTGCAAATCATTGCCTTTTTAAAGACAACTTTCTTCCTGAAAAAAATTTTTTTATACTGTACACCTTCCCTAGCTTAGACTGATTTCGTCACTCCAGAGTGAAGCAGGGTGACTTACTTGTAAGTTTACCTAAGTTTCAGAATTTATAAGCTGCCATAACCATTTGACATGGCTCAATCAGGCTAACGCAAACTATCACCGATTTCAGATGATCAAGATGGAATCCTATTATCCAAAAATAAATTAATTAGTTTTACAAAATCTCAAAGTCTTTAGCTTTACAAAGTGTCACCTAGGGATCGATTCCAGTACCTTCACTCGCTAACCACTAATCCTTGCCTAATTGAGGGAAGAGTAACCTAATAACGGGTTTAATAAGCTTATTCGCTGCATGCGCGCGAGCTGCGATTGGTCCGCCGTATTTCTATTTTGGCTAGTTTAGATACTATAGTCTCGTCTAGAGTGAAGAGGCGTAGGGTGACTCTAGTTTCAAAATGTGAGAGTAGGTGCCATAATCATCTGACATGATGTCTCAAACATAGTAACTGAAACTATAATCCATTTCAAACGATCAGACTGTAGTCTTTTAATGCTAATCCTTGAATGACTCATAATTTTCATTTGTTTTACAAATTGTCATCTCCGAAGTTAGAGAGCTGAAGTTTCTGGATTCAATCCCTAAATCAACTCTACTACTTAACCACGAGCATTGCCTAACTGACGAAAGAGTAATCTAATAACTGGTTTATAAAGATTATTCGCTGCATGCGCCAGAGTTGCGATTGGTCCGCTTGCTTCTGTTTTTGCGGCGCGAATCAGCGCTCCCTTCAGAGCTAAGTGGATTTATTACCTGGCACCGTTTCAGGGTGCTCCTAATTACTCTTATTCGCAGCGGATTGTTTATTGTTTGCCGTTGGAAAATTGCAACGTTATTTAATTTCCAACGCGTCTGGTGTTGATAGTTTGTTATGTGAACTCATTAGTCTGTTTACTTTGTTTATTTGGGAGGGAAGGTGTTGAACTAATTTATTAAAATGAACGCGAGATGAGAATACAACGTGGAAACTGTAAATTAAAGAGAGTTAATTAGTTTTTAAGTCATAATCGACTTTTTTACAGAGCTTTTTGATCGATCTACGGGTCGTGAGCCGTTTGAATTTATTAAAAGTTAAGATGATTATAAGATAGGTGTATAAAAGAAATTACATTACAAGGTAAGGTCCCCTTATTACACCCAGGTATTAAGTTCTGATCACTTCTGATATGGTAGGTAGATCTACTTAAAATTGGAAATTTTACTCGTAGGCATTAAAGCTTAAACTTTAGGAAATGACGACACAAACAATAATTAGGTATAAGTAATATTTCAATGAATAGTATTTCCAGTACATCTTTGTGTCTTCATAGGATAACATTAAGCTACTCGAGAAAATAATAGTGTTGTGTTATTTACGAATCCTAACATTAAAATTGAGACACTTGAAATCTTGTCAATATCAGAAATGGCTTGAGGAAATTTCCGAAACATAACCACACTCCCACACATTCTATGCAACTCCGTACATGTCTGTGAACACGAGTAAGCACGCATTTGGCGGGTGATTGAGCTAAGTGCATCGTGCATTAGAGCCACGGCACACGACGCCGGCGGATTTCCTTCGCGACACCACTCGCGCGACGCAAACATTACCGCAACGACCGATGGTGTTAGCAATAACGAACGATTTGGCAACGACACGGCCTGAAGAAGCTGCAAGGATAATTAGCATTGCAAACTGAATTCTAACGCCTTTAATGAAAACTGAAAATTGTTTTTGCGATCTTTCACGTCTTCTCATCTCATAGTTAGCGTGGAGTATAGTCAAAAATCTAACGTTTAAATCTAGAGGTAGATCTTTCACAATGTTTTTCTTTTGTGAATTTTCCTCATTCTGTCCTCTCTTATAGGTCAATATTATTTCTGTACCTTGGTCACATTTATTTAGATTTAATATTAAAAACACCTACCTACTTAAACTAGGTAAGTAGTTAGCCCCACCCAAAGGGTGGGTTTTCATTATTTAATTTTCTTAACGTTGTTCTATGATGTTTATAAAATAAACAACCTTCATTTGGTAGTTAGTAGTCCCAAAACCAAGCTATGATAGATGTTCACACAAAAAGCGGCAAACTCTAATAATTAACAGTTTCGGCAAACGGACCGTCTTCCAATATCGGAAAGGTTGGGAAGAATATGAATGAAAAAGTTAATATGGAGGACCGCACGCGCGTGCGGCCGAGAAAAAAAGATGGATGTCCGTGAATAATGTTCGGTCGCGAACTGTAGTAATGGACAGCACTAAATATTGCACCAAGGGAAAATAAATTACGCCACTTTTTCAGACGCACAAAAAGCGTTCTTCGTTTTCTCGTTGAGGGATTCGCGGGAAGTTTAATACGTTACGCCTGACGGTCGGACACTGGGTAGGGCCTGGATGTCAGGGCTTTTTTTTTTTTCAATGAAAATAAACGGCGTTGGTTGTGGCCAGTGAGTTGTTATACGTTCCTCGTGTGTTTTTTCCTTTGTCAGCAACAGAACTGATATTATTTGGAAGCAGAGCTATTCTTGTTTTTTTCTTTTGTCTTTTATAAATCTTACTGTCCTCAAATTCGTGGGTGTATTTAATAATCTCGGTAAAAAAATGTCAAGCTAGGTATCTTAATTTAAAAACTCTATTAAAACCCACACATTATGTTACTAAAGCTTAGACTTCAGTTTTTAAAGCGCTCCGCCTTATTTTTGCAATTTTTCGGCGAACTCAAGTCATAAATCTCAGCGCTCATCAAAAATTAAATTTTTCGCAGACTAGAAAGGATTTGTGGAATATCCCAGCAGCTTTACATTATGAGGATTTTCACTAAAGATTAAAATTGCTTTCTTTGGAGGCAGACATTCCATACTATAAATATACGCCTGGATTCGCATTCACAGAATTTAAAACCACTCTGCTTCCACAACTTCTTTCAGTTAAAATATAAAAATGACATAATTAGTTCTTATCCAAAATTATTCTAAAAGTGACGACCTTTCGAGCACTTTTGGTTTGTAAGGTAAAATCTCTATTTAACTAAAAATAGACTTTATAAACATACATAGTACTCTAATTGAATAAGAAAAGGCCATCTAAGAGCTTAACGTTAATCCCGAGTCCATCCTCCCGTTTGTCAGTTAAATTACATCTCTAAGGATGAGCACAAACACATCTTCGTTGGAAGCTGGTTACAAACTACACGTTAAAAGGGACCTTCCCAACAGTCTACGTGTATGCCTCACTGATTAATTCCCATCTGTATAATTTGGAGCCATTGTTCGCAGTTCCATTAGTATCTCCCACTCTACGAAGTGGGAATAGACCATGCTTGTGAACAGTTTCAGAAACTAAGTTTAGTCACAAAATAGATAGTTTGGTGAAGCGGTAGTTGCAGCGGGACCTAGAGTAAAAATGTTCAAACAATAAGCATTTAAGGCCGGGTAGCAGAGAAAATGGCGAAAATGAGGTTTTCATTTTTCATTTTTGAGGTACCTACTAAACAGTAAAATTAAAGGCTAAGATTTTTATTGGGCATAGTTGAGGATATTTTCTAGGGCTATTAACGGATGGAAACACGATTTGATGAAGTTGACTCGATAGAATAAATTCCCAAAGTTACCTCTATTCGTTTTCTATTTATGGTTTTATTTTTAAAATAAGCGATTTGAGATTCTAAATCTTTTACTAAACTAAAGTTCAGAAATAACTTGAGGGCTTTTAACGGATGAAATTTTGAAAATGTTCAAACAGTTACATAGTATTTGATCATCTCTCTTCCACTTTTCTATGCCTATCAAAGGGAATGTGTTTAATTATTTTCAAGAGTTTAATGGTAGCAATACAATAAAATTTTAATTAAGTATGTAAATAATAACAAAAAAGAAGGTGAGAAAATGATGACGAAAATTCAGTGAGTGAAAAGTCTGTCCAGCCTTCAATTTCATGATTATTAGTAGTTTCCTTGAACGAATTTTCCTTTTGTGGCAGACTGTATACATTACTGTATCATAAGTTACTAATTTGAGAAATCCTCGTCTATTCACATCCACAACGTTGGGCAATTCAATTTAACGACATAAAAGTGTGCGCAAGACTAAATTCATTTCAAAAGAAACGTATTTTAGATAAGATATTTCGCAAGTAATTATTATTCAAATACCATGTTAACGCAGTGAACTCGAGTTTGCTGAAGGTAAAGAAATTACAAGTATGTGTGTGAGTATTAAGTGAAATTTGCCTGTTAACCTCGGTTAAACGTAATCTTACTTTGAGAGAAGTAATTTAAATATGGCGTCTGAGGCTGCCCGTGGGAAATGTTGGAAATTACATTTGTAAATAAGACGACATTTTAACATGCTGCCTACTTGCGAGCAATTGTGAATTTATGAAGTCGTAAGACGGCGGAGATTATGCGGTGTAAGATGTTACGTATTTTAATATGGAGGCAGACGTATTATTAGATTAGTACCTACGTTACTTACACTAGAAGAAAGAGACTAAATTTCACACCTTGTTTTACTTATTTAAAAAATATGAGCTTTACCAAAGGGGGTTTGCAGTGTGAACCTTATACTGGTCACAATGCCTCCGCTGTCCATTTTATCTATCTATCGACTGACTGTAATCTATTCCTAAGAAGTCAAGCAGAACTCTTCATAAGCAAGTCAGAATTACAATAAAATTGTCTGGATTTTAAAATCTGACAGACTATTTCTATCTTTTTCACCAAGCCCTGTAATGATAGCAACTGTACAGGTACACCCTCAGATCATAGAAGGGATCATTCTCTTTCTATGATCTGAGGGTACACCTTATCTTCTATCTAATATATAAAAGAAAGTCGTGTTAGTTACTCCACTTATAACTCAAGAACGGCTGAACCGATTTAGCTGAAAATTGTCAGGGAGGTAGTTTAGAGCCAGGAGAAGGACATAGGATACTTTTTAACCCGTTCGAAATTAAAAAAAAGTCTGCTTATTTATTGCCATTAAGGCGGAACAAAGTTCGCCGGGTCAGCTAGTTTTCTATAAAACAAACTTCATGCAAGATATAGTACCTACTTGGCATTACCGAAATAAATTAAAATAGGTCTGTATAGAGACCGCTTCAAATGAGATTGGTTCATTATTATAAGCCAGCAAACAGCTGGGCCGGGAGCGAAATAGTTATGGCAATAAGAGTGACTCTTATTTCATTTTCTTTCATAGCTTTCGGTCGAGCCCCTACAGAGGGAGGGTTGCACTGAGTTACCCCTTAAATTTTATTGTTTCAACGAACATTGCCGCTTTAATGAAGATATTAATTAAGTTTACTTATTTACGACTATACTGAGTGGCACTTAAGGACGATAATTAGTCGAATAGGTATTTTGAATACAAAGCAGCTCAAATTTTCAATAAGGCCAGCAATGGAGCGTTTGCGTGCTTTGCCCCGGGTTTTTCATTATTTATTAATTTTCATAACATTATAGTCGTTGAAGGGATAAATTTTATATAGCCCCGGGATAAAGAATTAGCTATTCAGAGGGGGATTTCGGTGCGTATGAAGTATTCATTCTGCAAATGTATTTGCATTGGAGATTGATTGGACGTTGGTCTAAATTATTAAGACGAATCCAGGAAAAAATCAAATTCTTCCTTATCTTCAAATTGAGTGGATTTGAACCTGACCATTTAGTGCTTATTATACCTAACTACATACATTAATCCACTAAAGTGGAGGAGGCTCATAGTCCAGCAGTGAGTTGTAAAGGGCTGTTGATGGTGATGATGATGATAACTACATACAAAGTAGTAAGCGTTTTGCGAAAAATATTTTTATTTTGGGCAGTGGCCAGCCCACGCTTAGACAATATTATGGACTTTGAAGGCAATTTTTCCTACCGTTTCTAGTCATATCCAGCTGACCTCTTGCTATACAACCCTGAATGGTTCTATCATAGAAGTAGATCTTATTTAATAAAGATTTAACTATTCCGTTGTGAATCACTTGCAATTAACTCGATTCTCTCCTCAGGTGCTAAGATAATGGCACTGGTTTGAATTTCCATAAAAACGAACTTTCCGAATACGTTTAAACTGGAAACAGACATAAAACAAGAGTTGTTAAAAGAAAGAAAAGAGTAAAAAACACCAGTAATTACGAAATGCAAATCAGAGGAGCGTTTCAGAGAGCCGTGTTCTATTTCAAAACCTCATTAAGCTTTGCAAATCTTACATAAATGATAATTATTTTGTACGCCGATCTTCGGTGCTTAACTGAAACAGATGTTTAATTTTTGACTATTTCTTATTTCTGCAGAAAAGTGAATTCGAAGTGCTGAAGATAAGGAAGTTCGAAGGAAGGGATACCTTTTATCTACCTGAACCTGAAAAAAAATTGTTTAAGTAAGTAGCTAGCGTACTATTGTATATTTCTAGTTTTTGCTACTTTCCCTTGGTAGGTACACACACACACACTCATAATAATTTGCCCAAAATGTAATTTTAAAAATGCACACTTCACTTGGAAGCGTTGCGCCTACTTACCTACTTACTCGCAGGCTTAGTATGTAGGTACCTACTTACTTAGGTAAATGTAATGAAACAGACCTCTAAGTAGGTATTTGGAGGCAGTTCCTTTGCAACCGGTCCAAAGTAGACGCACTATGTGGAACGCTGTTTGATTCAGAATGCTGAAGATGCCATGAAGTGGATCTTAAGGAAATGCAACGACAACCCTTTGCATAATAAAGCTTCTCGGATAAGAAAGCGTGGTCATGCGTCGTGGCGCGATGGTGCATAATACCATGAAACTTAATGCAGGCATGCACACGGGCCACTCGCAAGCTTAACGAGTCGAGGCAAAGAATAAAAACTAAACTAAACAGAAACGACGCTCTTCCATGGTAAACAATTATCTGACCTATTAACTATTGCCGATTGATAGCACCAGAGGATGGTGTAGGTACCTACATAATACTTTCTGGAGTGGAGTGGAGGCCACCACGTACCGTTAAGCGCAGCGTAGGACGTCCACCCACAAGGTGGACCGACGACCTCATAAAGGTAGCAGGAAGGCGCTGGATGCAGGCCGTCACCAACCGGCCATTGTGGAAATCATTAGGGAGGCCTATGTTCAGCAGTGGACGTTCTATGGCTGAATGATGATGATGAACAGTTTTTTTACCTGACAGTCTAGTATGTGTACTAAATACTACCTGGACTTACGTGAAAGAGATCATCGGTAAAAAGCCAGTGATAACTCTGCACAGTTACCTAATCTATGATCACGTTTTTGTACGTGGCTACGTGGATTAGTAGCTGTATGAAATGCCTAGTCTCTTGCTGAAAAGTAATTACTTACTTACATACATCCAAGACGACCACCATAACATACCTAAGACGATTTGGTAGTCTATGCCCGTTTTCACCATCAATCCCTAATTTTTAAGTGACCCCTATGGCAGCAAAATTCCTGGTATTACCATAGAGGTCACTTCAAAATTAGGGATTGAAAAAAAAAAAGTTTTTAAAATAATGTTGGCCGTATATAGTCCAAAGCTAAATATTAAAAATAAAAAAAATGACAACCAACTTTTCCTAATCTGTGGTAATTTTTTTGAGGTTATTTTTGTTTGTTGGTGTTTTGTGTTATGAAATTTTGAAAATTTCTTGGAGATCGATCGATTTATTATTTCCTCAAGTACCTGATTAAAATAAGTTCAAAATGAGATTTACAGTTAAAAACGTAGGCATTGGTTGCGAGCGCACTGGTATATTGACCGGTTTCACTAAATCTAATGTTGTTATTGAAACACCTACTGCCGCACTTCTCACCCAGGTAATTGTTATAATCCAAAATAACCTTATATCTGGTGGATAGAGAGCTATAGTCTATATTAACACAATAGTTTAGGTTAGACTTGTCAGAATATCATAATAAGGACTTAAATGCTAATTTCAGGGTGCCAGTGTCGTCAATCTAACAGCAGAAGTATTATCCAAAGTGTTCACCACCCCACAGTTACTGTGGGTGCCACTCTGCAACTCTTCACATCTAGAAAACGGTGTAAAAGCGCAGGGAGAAGGGATCGCCAAGTTTGCTGGACTGCCCAATCACATTACATGCACCACACTGCATAACACTAATGAATTGACCCAGAAGGGTCATTTCGAGGGAAAAATGGCTCCTCTGTGGACTAAGCAAGGGAAGAAAATGATAACAGCTGATCGGTATGTAAGCTTTGTTTTTTTTAAATTATAGCATCGTCTCTGTAGCACTTTATTCAAGGACATAGCTGTAAGCTGGCAATTTATTTATGGACTTCATTGTACGGTTTGATGGATTTTTATAAATACAAAATGAATGTGTACATACTTAATTACACAATTATTATTTTTTGAATTAGTTTGTATGCATCTTGGAATCTCAGTTGACGATTCATTCATCAAATCAAATGCAAATGGCTAGTAAGCAATCAATGATTGTTATTGTAAAGTTTAAGTTTTATGATTCAACTAACACTAGTTTTATTTTTACACAAATCTAACAAAAAATGTAAATATTAAAATAACTTAATGTTTCAGATATATGGATTACATGGAAGCATTCAAACCGGATATTATGTTGGCGATTGCAGATGGTCGCACCACTTTAGCTGATGGTTACAAAAGAAATGTTAAAGCCGTTGAGAGGAGCCTTTTCTATTTTGATACTTGCATGTATCGATATAAAGCCTCAGATGCATTAAAAAGTACAGCACTTGTAGGTAAAGTCATTGTTTTCCTCAAAATATTTAACTGTCCAATTCTAATACACCAAATGCCTAAAAATATGGGCAGTGAATGTCTGTCTGTGTGGAAACTTCTAATTAAATAATAGGTAGTTATTATTCTGTCTAGAATACTGTCCACATAATAATTATAATGTTTATAGTCTTATCACCAGGAAAAAGTGTTAAGTATTTATTTTTATTTTTATTACAGTAATTCTATTATGTATTTTCCAGGTGTAATAGTTGGTACTGGGAATCCCAAAAAATGTTCTGATTGTATTGATCACATTTTAAAATACAAAGATCACCTACTTGGTATTGCATTAGCAGGCATAACCGATGGAACGGAAGAGTCGATGAATGTGCCAGTAAAAGATTTGGAACATATATTTCGGACTGTTGGTGTAAGTATACAAATATTGCTCCTAGTGTGCTGTTCTGATAGGATTTGCAAGAACAAAGTGTATCTTTAAGTTGTTAATTTGGAGAATATTGATAGTCAACCTATTTGAAATAATGTATGATTTATTAATTGCAAACTTAACATTTTATGTATCTAATTGCTGTGCGTAATGCCTCATTATTGCTTAAGAAGCTATAAAAATATTGTTTAGTTGCGTAAACAATTAGTCATAAAAACAGAGCTTATCATTGACTGTCAATTACTTACTTGATAAAATATTGCATTCAATGTGGTCTGATAACAGATTAGGAAAAGCAAATGTGTGTCACAATACTAAATTAAACTTGTTTTGATTAATTTGGTTTTTATGACTGGATATTTACTGCGTTAAAAATACATTGTAAGACTTGTTAATAACTTATTTATCTTTGATTCTTCAGAAAGCTCTCCCCGACGATATGGTACACTTTGTAGAAGGCTGTTGGAACCCTGAAATTATCATGATAGCCATAGAACATGGCTGGGACGTATTTGATGGAACTTACCCAGTAAAACTGACCAATTCTGGTCAAGCATTGGCTTTCAATTTTGATCTCACCCAAAATAATGAAGACATGTGCATATTAGATCTGATTGATGAAAGGTGAGTGTTAATTAATTTATTACACTTGGCAAAACTTGAGCTTAAGTTTTACGAACCAGTTTAAAAGTCCAGTAATTCCAGACACTCATCGTACGGTCTCAAGTATAATAATTTCAGTTCATTTCAGCTTTGCCGCACATTTCTCGTCTCCGCACCCCTCCGCCTTAGTGGAAACCGGGCCTTAGTGCTAGAGTGAATTACGCCCGTATTCACAAACGATACTTGCTTAAGTGAAGCAGAAAATGTACGCACAGCGTTGAATAGATCTGGTTCGTTTGTCATCCTGTGCGTCCACGCGCACTGTGACACCTCATAGCTATGTTTGTGAATATGGACGATAGTGCCCGAGCTAATTAGTCTTTATTTTATAAGCTCTTCAACGTCATTGGATATTTTTATGGCATATTAGAAATAACTATGTCATATGACATTTCAATATTTAATCGTATGAAAACCTAACAAGTCATTTCAAATGTTTCCAGGTATAGCGACGAATTCAAACCTATTTTGAAAGGCTGTGAGTGTCTCACGTGTAAGAAACATACTAGGGCATACATTCGGCATCTTCTGAACACAAGGGAAATGCTATCAAACGTCTTACTGAGCATGTGAGTATTTATATGAATTTATTAGCAAAATGAAAAGGTTTTTTTATAATTAATATCAGTAAGACTAGTCGCACACCGTTGATTTTTCGTCGGCCGATACCTACTTTAGTCGGGCAGTTGATCAGTATGGGCATGTATGGGAGTGCGCACACTACGCGATTCGATTTGGCCGATTCTTCATACAAATTAAAATCGGGCACAACTATCGGCCAACTAAAAATCAACGGTGTGCGCCTACTCTAAAAGTAGCATGACAAAATTGACAGTGCAGTGATAATAGACTGCAACATTCAAACACTGTTTAAATAAATTGTTGATTCAAAATATCACCTATTGCAATTTCAGGCTGTGAAAATATGCTATTACAATGATTGAAGTTGACCAATCACAGGATTCAGTTAATAGAATGGGTCTAAGAAGTCTAACATTATACCTATTTGGTTTCAGACACAACCTGCATCATTTCGACCAGCTGTTCGTTCACGCTCGACGTCACATCGCAGAACGCACATACGAAGCGTACAAAAACCATATAATTACACAATTTAGACTATTGAAGGAACAACAAACAGAAGTGAAAAAACCTGAAGTCCCTGAGAAAGAAATTGAACAGATGAAAAAGAAGATGTGTGTGAGTAACGGGGACTTACCCAAAGTAGTTAACGGTAGTGGTTAGTGTAACTTGATGTACAACTTTAGTGAGAGTAGATGTAGTTTTGTTTGTACTTACGTTTAATTATCCAAGACTAGTATCCTAATACTAAACAAGCTGTAAAAATGAATTGTATAGATACTTACTAGTGCGTTTTGTCGGTTATTAAACGTTGGAAGTGATATTTTGTCGACTACAATATTCGTAGGCTTCGTACATTTGCTCCTCTCGCTCGCTCACGTTGCGATGATATGAGATGGTGATTTGTAAGTTAAACTTTTTTGTGAATAATATCACAGTTCAACAGAGCTTGTCTAGTAGAAGTAGTTCATATAAGTCTTTTATTGATTCATTTAGAAACATGTACCATTTTTTAAAACATTGCTCAAACTGTGCGAGTTTTTTTTCATGTTCAGAAAATGAGACTGGCCATAAACGTTCTGTGATTTTTATTTGATTGGAAAGCAAAAATTCTTGATGCTGTAAAAAGATACATTTTTATAACTATCAGCCTGTCATATTAGTGTAAGATTATGATTAAAATTTAAGATAAGTGAAAAGAAATCGAACTAGATTCTACAAAGTAGGTAGGTATAAAAATTCTATAATAATTTACAAATAATTCGAAAAAAAAGATACATCATTTAACAAGATAATTCATTCATTGCATTTATTTTAATGGGTTGTAACTTGTAACTTAAAACACTCTTTTTCAAAACATAGAATTTCCAACTCCATAAACCACGGGCATGATCATAGTAATCCATGAAACATAGTTTTTACGTTTCTAACAAATGTCAGTTAAAACATACTGTGATGTTTTACCGGCTAGATTGCATAAATGAAACCAACAAAGTAATAATAGCTATTTACCTACTAAAATAGGATAAAAGATGTTCAAAATAACCAGAAAATTATGTAAAAACCTCACAATGAAGTGATGCAATTTTTCAGTTAGTTGGGTTTTTTGACATAATTTAACATGTTATATTAATTAATCGAACAGAAAACTAAAAAATATTGCAAGAAATGATATAAAAATTAGTATTCTAGATGCGGACTTTGTCTACTTGGTGAAATATTTGGTATATTTCTTGCGCTATCTTTAGCGCACTGATTCACATAGATTATTATTTATTAATTATTAAAAAAACCTATGATTTTTTAATGTTAGCAATTTACGAAAACCCCATTAAATGAACATTACGTAAAGTAAGTCTTGACAGCATTATAAAAAGTATGTCAATTGAATGATCAACTCCTTATCATATCTAAATTACGATTATTCGTGTCTAAAAAAGTGGTTGGTATTTGTTTTATTTCAATACAATAATTGATTAAAGAATCTATTGTTACTTTGTTGGTAAAATTAATAAAAACAGCTGCCATTTAGTGACGTATGTAAAATCGGAACACTCTTTTATTTAAGATTTAAGAAGTAAGTAGTATAAGTAATAAGTACTAATGCATAATAATATGTAGTTAGAACCGAGTTTACAGTATTTTTTTTCCAAAATCTGACCAAATCGAATTTTCATTTTAACCAAAAATATACGCTGCGATAACATTTACACTAGTACCTATAGTTATGTGAACTAATTTAATATGCTTGGAGTATAATATTAAGGTGTAACTAAATTGTTGTTTTAATTTATTATTTGTCGTATTATTAAGATGTAAGGCCTACAAATACCTGGCGCGTACCTATACATTCGGTTTTAGCACAGGTACAGACGACAGCACATCAAGCTTGTCACTGTCGTATTTTATACAATGGTAATAGGTGCTATTTTGTAACAAAAATGAATAGTTTGATGCGCTGTTGACTGTTTCTACCTATAGTCAAACGATTCTGAAACGTCAAGCGGTAAAAAATGAAACTAATATGGATGAACTACACTGAAATGTCCCACTAAACTCATTGACAGGGAGGCGCCACCATGTTTCAACTATACAGGATGTCCCAAAAATTAGTGTCAAACCGAAGCCCAGAGGCAGAGCATCACTAGGGCTATCCAAATCACCCCCATGTATGTTCTGCGATTTTTGATAGTGTTTGAGTTATGATTGTTTTTAATTTCTGTGCTTAGGCACTTTTTTGGTCACTGTGGCGCCAATAGTCAAGTTACATGCCTATTTTTTTTTATTGTTATTAGTGAAATACTAGGTCTAGCTGATTCAGAAGTATTTACATCCATAACACAAATGTAAACTAAAATCCTGTATGTTAAAAATCATAACTCGAAAACTATCAAAAGTCACGGTGATTTAAGTAGCCCTAGTGATGCTCTACATCTGGGCTTCGGCTTGACACAACTTTTTGAGACACCCTGTATAGTTTCCAACTTGCCAAAATTTGGAACCAGCGATCCGGTATTGACGGTGGCGCCCCCTGTCAATGTCACTGATGGAACGGACAATAATACAGTATTTATAGTAGCGTCCTCCTGTAAACGCCTTTATTACATTTTATGGGGCTCTTCAGTGTTGCCCACCGTGGCATAAATCGGAACTAATAATCAAATACGATAGTAGCGTCCTCCTGTCAATGTCATAGCTAAGACGGTGCAGTATTGGACAACTATACAAAATTATACTGCATAATGCAGAGCAGTGCAGCTAGAGACGCAATTTGCATAGAGCTGCCAATGTTATGGTAAATACCAACATCTGGGACACATTAACGAGAGTTTCCTTAATTGCGCTCACCAGTTGGCGCCACTGGACCTGATACGTTTAAAAGGACGGATACAGGTTCCGGTGCCATAAGAAGAACTTCAACTCCTTCAGTATTCGTTTCCTTTCTAAAACTTTGCAACTGTTGAATCGAATTTAGGCCGTTTTCTGACTTGTCGGCGCGGCAGCGCCACGACATCAGCACGCTCGGCATACGCGGCACCGAAAGCTTACCGAGCGCTTATACACTGGTCATCAAAAAAATCGACCCTCCCGCGACAAGCGCTTTCAAACGTATGCATCCCCACTTCCCACTAATATTGGCACCATTTAAAAACCTAGTTCTAAACTTCATTTCATTAAAGGAAAGGTTTTTACCCCAAAAATGTGTCTGTAGAAGAATCCATAGTCACTTCTTCAAAAAATAGGTAGTTACGCTTGAGCCAACTTTTATGGCTATAAAACTGTTAAGTTGGGATTAATCGCTATCAATTTTTTAAAGAGGACACGTGAGATCATTATTTGGTTTTATAACCATAAAAATTGGTCTAATTGATCCCAGAGGTGAGCCCAAAGTGAGGTCTTTTTTAAAGTCATATTTATTGTATATGTTAATCGTTTAAATTGTTTATTAAGAAATTAAATGTGATTTTCTTTAAGGATATTTATTGGGCTTTCAAATAACACCAATATTGTTGGGGCACCATGATTGTGTCAGTAGAAACGAGTTTTTCTGTAAAACGTAGGTGGGCCGATTTTTGTGATGACCAGTATATTTCAATGGAGCGTTCCTGATTGAGTCTGTGCCGCGCCATGTTGAATGGAGTAATAAAATATGCTAATGTGTTAAAAAGTAGGAGGTTCTCCATTCGACTGTACGTTTTTGCGCCAAGTTCATATGATGCTTTTGAGCTTTGCAAGGTGCTGCTTTAATTTAATAGATAAATATTTGATAATATGCCTTGAATATAAAGTAAATTTTACTTGCAATGATAAATAAATAAATACGGCTTACATTTTACCTACGATTTAGCTTCGTGTTTAACACGCATTGGCCTACTGATATTATTAGTTCTCTCCTTGTCGTGTTGGGTATGTGCCAGTAGTGTGATGTTTATGATAAGTATTAGATAATAGTTCATTGTGATATGTGTTGATTAGTTTAACCGATTGTAATTTAAGGCTGATTTGCACCAACTTTGACCGTAACTTTAACGATAACCGGTGTTTTTGTATGGAGTTTGACAGATTTTTAACGTTTGTCAAAGTTAAAGTAAGATGGTGCAACCCAGCCTAAGTTTAGGGTTTCATTTATAAAAAACAAAAATGTTAACAGAACACCATCGAGCACATCCCAATAGAGTGGAAACTTAAATCTCATGTAATTTTTTAGACTAAAAATACGCCAACATTGTTTGACGATGTGGTCAGACTAAATTAGTTATCTAAAAAAAGATGATTATTGATTTAATATTAAAATTATTTTACCATACCATGGAGTATTATACAGGTGTGGTTTTGTAAAACAACACCCATCTCAGGGATGGTAGGTAGTACATGAAAGAAAGTAATTTCAAAAAAATATAAAATAATTATTTAGCTATTATTTTATTAGTAAAAAACCTTGTTCAAATGTATCCTAAAACCCACCCGCGTAATAATACCATAATTTCCTGATTTCGTGGACTTTTACATGAGAATTTAAAATATTTTTTTGGCATCATTGTTTATACTACCACCCCTAAGATGCGCGTTGTTTTACAAAACCACACCCTGTATAATCACTTGCCAAAATGGCAATAGTTTGTCTATTTAGCATTGCAAAATCAAGGTAATAAAAGCGAGATTTGATTTAAGTTTCATGACATGATGTCATATTCTACCGTACTATTGGGTGTGCAAAATATTTTACCTTGACTTATTAGGTATCATTGTTCTAATCTTGTATAGATTCTTAATTATTTTGACTTTTTGTTTAAAATTCTTCATCTCCTTATTTTATTTTGAAGTTAACGCATTTTTAAATTACGCATTTATAAACTGATAATTTTACGTGCAATTGTATTGAGCTCGTGTTTTAATCAATAAATAATAATAATATCAGAATTTTGAAGTTTTTTGTGTATGTGTGTGTGCATTGTCGTATGTTTCGAACTACTCAAAGCAATGTGAATTTCAAATAGCTATTTACATAAAGAAAACTATAGTTAGGCCGTATACAGAAAGAAAGCTGGAAACTTATAAGCGCTTACCAGCGCTTGTCACCGCTGGTCCGTTCGTTCACAAAGGAAGCAAGTTGAATGGCATTTTATATGGCAGAGTCCAGCGCTGGCCAGCGCGTGTTGAAACTTGTCGGCGCCGTTCAGTGCTTATCCTCGCGCGTTCATATATTTTCCTTCGCGGGTTACCAGCGCTGTCAAGCGCCGGTAAGCGCTTATAAGTTTCCAGCATTCTTTCTGTATACGGCCTTAGGGTGTAGCAAAAACGGTGCAGGACTTAGCCGAATTTTCGAAAGCATTTTGAATGGAGCTGATACTTTTCTAAAATATTGACGAATTTAGTATGGACTATGGACTTAGAAAAATGTTCAACTTTTTTCTATCTAGAGTAGCAAAGGAGATGCAGGACTTAGCCGAAGAATTAGCTGGATTACAAAATACTAGGTTAGGTTAAACTGGTGAACCTTACCCAGTGCTAAGTCTAGAATTATTTTTAGTAATTTTTCGCATTTTTCCATATTAAAAAGTCCAAACTCCATTCTAAATTCGTCAAACTTTTTCCAAGTGCCAACTCAATACCAAAGGCGTTCGAAAATTCGGGTATGAAACTTGTTCGTATCTCGAAAACGGTGCGTTCTAGGGCAAAAATAAGGTCACATTGCCCCCCCGTAGATCCCAAGGTCGGTCAGGGTACTATCCCATGAGAAAATAAAAAAGTCACTTTTCGCATTTTTTGCATTTTTCCAAATCAAAAAGTCAAAACTCCACGCTAAATTCGTCAAAATTTTTCCAAGTCCCAACTCCATTTAAAATGTGTACGAAAATTCGGCTGTGTAGGAAACTTGTTCGTATCTCGAAAACGGTGCGTTCTAGGGCAAAAATAAGGTCACATTGCCCCCCCGTAGACTCTCAGTTCGGTTAAGGTACTATTCCATGAGAAAATAAAAAAGTCACATCGCATTTTTTGCATTTTTCCAAATTAAAAAGCCAAAACTCCATGCCAAGTCCCAACTCCATTTAAAAAGTGTACGAAAATTCGGCTGTGTAGGAAACTTGTTCGTATCTCGAAAACGGTGCGTTCTAGGGCAAAAATAAGGTCACATTGCCCCCCCGTAGACCCCCAGCTCGGTTAAGGTACTATTCCATGAGAAAATAAAAAAGTCACTTCGCATTTTTTGCATTTTTCCAAATTAAAAAGCCAAAACTCCATGCCAAGTCCCAACTCCATTTAAAATGTGTACGAAAATTCGGCTGTGTAGGAAACTTGTTCGTATCTCGAAAACGGTGCGTTCTAGGGCAAAAATAAGGTCACATTGCCCCCCCGTAGACCCCCAGTTCGGTTAAGGTACTATCCCATGAGAAAGTAAAAAAGTCACTTTTCGCATTTTTTGCATTTTTCCAAATTAAAAAGTCCAAACTCCATGCTAAGTTCATCAAATTTTTCCTAACTCACAAAAGGCGTTCGAAAATTCGGGTGTAGGAAACTGACTTTTTTTTGGATTGTATTTTCAAAATTTTAGTCTTATAGTTTCGATATGTCTGTCTGTCGTCTGTCCGAGGTTTTGCTTGAAAACTATTGGCACTAGAGAGCTGTTATTTTAGAGCTGTAATTTTATTTGATCGCTATATTCGCCCTTATCGTGAAAAATAAAATTAAGTGTCATTTTTAGTGCACCCCCTTTGCGACACCGAACCCGTATGGCATCATTCATTTGTTATCAAATTCACTAATTTGAAAAAGTCAGGGTCAAATAAAAGAAATGATTTAACACATTTTACATATATTTTACTGACAATATTTACACAATAATTTTAGTGACCACACTTATTGAGCTAGGCATGTATGAAATGTGCATCAAGATTTATTTTAATGTAATCGTATTACATTACAAACAAGTTAATATTATTTTAGGAGATTTGGCAGGATTTTGCACGACAAAGTCACATTCCAAATACACGGTAATTTAATCATTACTATGATAAAAATATTAATTACAATATTGTATGGTAAACACAACCAGTACATAAAATATAATATAAATATTAAACCTTAGTAATGAACAACAATTTTATATAATTCAAATAAATACAGGGCAACAAATAGTATGTGACTTAAATTTTATCGCTACAGATTTGCTATCGGTCAGTACCAATTACTATGGATTTGGCGACATTTATATTTCACTAGTTTTGGCACATATAGCATTGATTTTACTAGCCTATTCTTTAGTGTGTCATTTATCCATTTCATTAATAAATAAATAAATTTATACCTATAGGAAAACATCCGAAATAAATGAAGTGACCAGTACGTCTTTTAGTTTATCAAAATATGTATATTCAGTACAAAGTTTTAAGTTGAGAACTAAACTGCAAACTCGCTAAATAAGTACATCTCACTGTATAAAATATAAGCTGCGTAGATATGCGTATTTGTGCCTGAATTAAGTGGTTGTAATAACTGTAAAGGTTATTAAGCGATCATACCCTTAACTAAATTGGAATATAAAAATTGTAAACTCTATTATAAATAATTACAATGCACCAGGCATATTGTAAAATATTCGAATTTCTATTATATTCACAGTCTAAAGAGAAAATCATAGAAAACTCTTCCCACCTAATGTCTAAATGTGATACGCATAGTACAAAAGCTTTCAACGATCTCAAGGTACATTCGACCGCACTTCATTCTTATGCAATAGGTGTTATTTTGCAATGAAAATGTATAGTGCAGTCGACTGTATTACTGTTTGACAATGATTGCGGTTGAGATCCATCCAACGCGAGCCCAACAGAACTTGGTTCCAATAAGCATCACTCGTCCCATTGCACTAATGCTAACTATTTTAGAGTTTACTACAAAATGTTAGCTCATGTCCCATTCACTGGTTCACACTATTTAAGTATCACATGTCCTTCTTTTTCTTTTCACATTTAATGACGCACTAATGTATTTGCTGCCGGCTTGTACACTATACAAAGTCATTTGTACTGGGTGTGTTGAGTGGTTCTTGGGCCTGGAAAGAAAGAAATAAATAATTAGTTTATTTCATGTCATTATGAGCCACATGTTCACAACTTTAATTGGCTATTGACCTTATGTGAATAAGGTTCAAAATGTGGTGGCAACTTTATTCTTATTGTTTCAAAAATGTATATTGACGTCAGAAATGCCAGTTTGAGTTGGCCATAAAGGCAAATTGTTGACATTTAAACAACTTTCGTTGATTAATATCTACGTAGCAAGCTACACCTTACACGCGCAAAGAAAATAATAAGTAGCTACAAGAAATTATAGTTATCTATACTTATAATAAATCTGTAGAGAGGTCAATTCTGTACATGAAATATATTTTCAAAATAACTATCAGGGGGTGATTAGTGATCGATACTGATGCCAAAAAAGCAATCAGTAAAATTTTTGTCTGTCTGTCTGTCTGTCTGTCTGTCTGTCTGTCTGTATGTTCCTTATAGAAACAAAAACTACTCGACGGATTTTAACGAAACTTGGTACAATTATTCTTCATACTCCTGGGCAGGTTATAGGATACTTAGGAATTCCCACGGGAACGGGCATTAGCGGGAAAATCCTTTTGTATGAAAAATCTAAACCGCTTAAGTTAGACGCTTGAAATTTGGCAAGCACGTACATTAGTAAACTTAAAGCTTAGTTATAACAGGATATTGCAAAATTCCTACAGGAACGGGAATTAGCGAGAAAAAACATTTGTATGAAAAAATCTAAGTCACGTAAGATAGACGCTTGAAATTTGGCATGCAGGTACCTTGGTAAATTTAAAGCTTAGTTACAACAGGATATTGCAAAATTCTCACGGGAACGGGAGTTAGCGGGAAAAAAACATTTGTATGAAAAAATCTAAACCGCGTAAGTTAGACGCTTAAAATTTGGCATGCAGGTACCTTAGTAAACTTAAAGCTTAGTTACAACAGGATATTGCGAAATTCCAACGGGAACGGGAGTTAGCGGGAAAAACCATTTGTATGAAAAAATCTAAACCGCGTAAGATAGATGAAGGGGGTAAAACGGGATCCACGCGTACGAAGTCGCGGGCGGCCGCTAGTACAACATAATTGGTAACTACATCTTTTAAACTACACATACAACTTACCGAGTTTATAGCCCTCGCATGTAACGCATGAAAAATAAATTCTCGGCAGTAAAATATTATCGATCTAGGGTTAAGCGTTAGCCAAAAATACCAAATAATACCATAAAATGACACTATTTCAAAAGGACTATTTACAGCATTATACACCTACCATTTAAAACCAATATTATAATTTGGCAACTATTCATTAATACTGATGCGGTAAAAATGTTGGCACATTTAAATTGCCCGAATCCTTACAATCTAAACGAAAATATTTTCTATAAATCCTTAAAATAATGCCTATTAAATATAACTCTAAATACATCAAGTTTTAAAATGTCTTAGGCAGACCTTAATTTTACTATAATAAAATAACCCTAAATAATCTTGTTTATTTACAATCTTTGGCCAAGTTAATTCTGGGGTCTTAAAACGTTTCATTGTACACGAGAAGTAGAAGTGACGTTCGAAAATAATTTTATTTATAGTAAAAATATATGAAAATTAAGATCTACGTGGGTCGGTGTTAACCCGTTACTTAATTGGCTCCTTTGTTGGAGGGGAGTTTGTTGTTTGGGGGCTTATCTAAGGCTGTTTTGTATGTTTAGGGTACACTCCATGGCGGTTAGGGCTCTCACCTCTTCTCCCACCGTGCTTGGGTACAGTTTGCTGCCCGGTGCGTAGCCATTCTTCTCTAAGGCGAACTGGTCCTCCGTAGTCTTGCGGTACACCGGGTTGTCGAAGTTCATAGAAGTGACGTTGCGATGCACGTAATGCCGGTACATAAGCACTGCGATCTGTAAAGGATAGAGGTATCAAATTAATTTACGTGCTATGCGAATTTTCTTGCTGCTTGCGTTTGATTACAATTTCTTATGGAATTTTCCAAACACAAAGGAATCGTTTGAAATGATAAGTGTGTTTAATTATTTTTTGTGTGTTGTTATAAAAGTGCAATTAAGCCGTGATTTAAAATAACGATAAGTAGGTAATCCTCTTTGTAATTGAAAATACCTAATCAATCAAATGTAGGTAATTGACATTGTCTGCTGCCAGACTTAAGTCCCTACTTATCTGCGCCACAGTATCAGTATTTTTTTTATTATACAGTAATTATTATGTTACTAACCACTCCATGTATAAACTGTTCAAATTACGACATTCCATATTGGGCACTAATGTGTTTTGGTAAATACGGATCCTATAATTTTCCGACAAGGCCTATAAGAACGGATGTGTTAAACGCGATATCAATTGGCGTCAATTAAGAAGGCTCTGTGATGAAATCGGACAATTAAACCATTGGCAGGGGCGATTCATCCATTGACGATACGAGAACATTCCTAACGACGCTCGTGCCTTATTGTTTTAAAAACTTGTGCGCTTTCATATAAACATTCGTCGAAACTAATTGTTCTATTGCAACTATTCAATAAAATCCACTTGGTTATATTTAAGTGGTAATTGAATCGATAACCGTATGTTTTGATTTAGAAAAGACTAAGTAGTTTTACCCGACTAGACTGCGCGATTGAAAATGCTAAACTAATTGTTAGAATCGATTCTGTATTACTGAACTAAGTTACTGTACTACTTTTTTTAAGTATTTTTTAGTTTGTTTAGGATCTTAAATCCTTTAGTATACTCATTATTATGGAGGTTGACAGTTAAAACATAATAGCATTCGTGACTACTAATTTAACATTCGTCATTAAAACAAAGTGATTACAGAAACGAACGCGCACAATGAGCACAATAAACTTGCATGCGCGATTCTAGAAAGCAATCATAATCTGACAACAGTATTTCGATCCTCATGACTGTTGAAATGCGATATGTTTGCATATTTTAGTCTGCAATCTGAGAACTTTAAGTTCTAAGCATGAAGCTACAGATAAAAATGGAGGGCAAAGTTGGGAACAAAACTTGAGTCAAATACCTACTTATATCTATCTCGCTCTCTGTGGCCCTACCTCTCTTTTTAGTGTGAACTGTAGTATTGCTATCTTCTTATTTAAATCTCCTTGTAAATTCTTCGAAATAGCAAATTCACTAACCAAATAAGAAGTTAAATAAATAAATAATTAATATTTGAAACTTAGATTACCTAGTTAAATAAAAAATCACAAAATTGTCGGCCATTTAGGCTTAATGTGTTGGCGAATCAGGGAATTACAATCCCAATTTCTGAGGTATCGGTAATGTGGCAACATCGGCCGAATCCGGCCCATCATGGCGGTTGTTTACTATGCAGTTGATTTCGTTTGAGATTTTTCAAGGGACCTTATCATTGTTTTGTCTGAAGAAATGGTGCAAAATTGTATAGTGCGTGGTTGCGGTAGTTCGTGTTGTCCTGGAAGTGATATAAAATTCCACGCGTAAGTGTTTATTTCGTGATTTCTGACAGTGGATCATTGTTAACATATTTCTTTGTATTTTCACAGTAATTACTTCCTAAAACGTTTTACCAGTATTTAAACTTATTATTAAATGTTACATATGTCAAGAAAAAGAAGATTTTACATTGAGTTTCATTGACTTTGAGCAAATTTAAAATTTTTGTTTCTATAAGACATTTTGAAGTAGTATGACCATATTGAGGATATATCTGGGACTTTCTGTGGGACCTTACTTATCTAATTTTGCATAATGTTTTCTACGGCCGTTTACTGTAATCAATCCATATCCAAATCCGTCTGTCAACTGCCAAATTAAAATCTGTTTTCTATCAAATATCCACAGTTTTCGATGCCTTTACACTTTCTTAATGTTGTAATTCATCTTAAAACAAAAACATCGAAAACCTTTTTTCATAATCATATTAAGTGCACTTTATCAAGACACACTGTTTAAACGTAAATCAGTCTTTGTCGTCCTGAGAAAAATAAATAAAAGGTTACCCTACTTAGAAAGAGAGAGCCTGCCCACAGAGAGCGAGATAGTGATACATAGGTTGTGCTTCAAGTAGGTATTCTAAGTCTGGCCTCCATTTTATCTTTAGCTTCATGGTTCTAAGTACGCTTAGTAACCTAGTGTCATTTTTGTTACTAACCATCTCCCTCACTAAGCTAGCTGTCAATTCCAGGGTGTGAGAAAGAGACAATTTGTGATGTGCAGACACTTCAGTCATTATAATTCAAGGCCAAAGATCAAACATTTCTCGCGATGCACAGTTTTAAATATTACGTCGCACCGTAATATGCTTTAATTTCGTCTATTGAACAGATCGTAACTTGTAATAATAATTGGGCTAATGGCTTAACCGTCAATTGTTGAAAGAATGGAGATTTATTAGTTTATACCTAGGTGACCGAGCTTCGAATAAAATTATCTAAAGTTAAAAATGTAGGAATGCAAAACGAAACATCCTAAACATTTTAATGTTTTTCGTTTTAAGCAGAATTCCAGATTCGGATAACCTAATGTCTGTTGGTAAAATTGCTAATTCCAGAGATAAGCTCGGGCTTTGGTGCCCCATAATTGAGGAGTGTCTATTCAAAAGGGGATATTTACATTTTTATTATTTATTAAACTGAGTATGCAGTCTTGTTCTTAGTGCTGAATACTAACTTTCGTCACTTAAATCTTAATCAAAACGGGATATTCTCCCAAGTNGCGTCCCTAAAAAAAAAAAAAAAATGCAGTGAATAATGTAGCGTAAAAATAATGAGTTGCTGCAGACAGCTGTATCTCTCAGGGCTAATGGGGTTAGTCGATTAGTTATTCCGTTATTAATAACGTTATTGTTATTTCGTGTGGGGTGTGGACTTGGATTAATAAAGCCTAGATGGATAGTAAGCGTAAAAAGCGGCACTTCAAACTTGACCTCTGGCTTTTTCCATACAACAAAAACAAAGGCAAATACCAGTGAAAACGTATATTAAGGTGAGTATAAACTAGTGTATTTCTATTTAATGTAACGTTCTTACGAATACAATACAGTTAAAATGTAGGACGATTGGTTCCTGACTGATGATATACTAAAACGTAGTGTGGGCAGGCTCCCTACTAGGTGGATCGACTATCTGGTGAAGGTCGCGGGAGGTGTCTGAATGCGAGCGGAACAGCACCAGTTGCTGTGGAAATCCTTGGGGGAGGCCTTTGTCCAGCAGTGGACGTCATTCGGCTGAAACGAACGATACACTAGTCTATCACATTTCATAGAGCAGCTCATTGTTCAGTTACATGTAAATGCGCTTAGTCGACAAGTACTTAGACACCTTAAGATGAAGAAGACATGATTTTTACTTCACTTTAGTTAGAGGAACTGCTCTTTTCACTACAATCCAGCTATAATTTATCTGGTCATGTAAAATTTAAAAATATAGTCACTAACCGATGTATTTAAGACTCAAAATTGTTTATCCGTCTCCCACAACCCTATATCCACCAAAGACAATATTGGTTAATGGGACCGCGCAGTCACTTGGGCCCAGCCTGGTCTTAATTAACCCCAGTAATTACTTGACGTTTACCTAATTTTAGCAAGCTTTTGTTACAGCATAAACTCATAATTAATATTGAAACTTCTAATTGAATTCCAGCTGTCTTGGTTCACGAATCTAGGAGATAAGATCAATTTTTAGAGCTCTTGAATACGTTAACATTAATGACTTCATTACGTAGCTTCTTTGATAATATTTTTTTTGTATGTAATCATTTATTATTAGTACATGATAAGTTACAGCTAATGATGTTTCATAATCATAAAAACATGATTAAGTATCACTGAAATGGAAGTAAGTACTAAGTTATAAAGTTGATGGTCAGTTTCTGTCCATTGTGTCCAATCAGTCATAATTTTTGGTGCTCTATTGATATACTACTTTTAAGGCCATTAAGTATGTTGTTTACCTATCAAAATTATTGTGCAAATAAATTTTGAATTGAATGCTTGTACTTAATGTAAACACGTAAATTGTCTATTTCACTTTTGCGCGAACGAATAATAATTTACAGCGTCCATTACACAAGAGCAATCCCGAAAACGCGCGAAAATACTCGCTTGCAATAAATCAAATTTCTCATACAACATAAAAACCAGACTTGGCTCGACGCATAAAAAATAAACGAAAGCCTAAAATATCGTGTGCGAGTTGCTAAATGACGGTCTAGAAGTCCCATTTAATTACACGGTGCCCACACTTTGGTTGGGAGCCAAAAAGCGTACATACATGCCTACGTGTTGTTGCTCTCACGTTCAAGGTATTCGATATAAGGGACCCTATTGATTGACCGAGGGACGAATATTTAAATTGCGTACCTCTACGACTTTGGGTGTCCACTGGTGAGCATACTGAAAACTCTTGCATTGACTTCTAGAACGATCTACTTTGGTAGACTGCATGAAATATCTGTCTGGTATTTAAAGTCTATTTAATTTTGTCACTTTTACGCATCACAATACCTCTCTACGAGTGAAAGGGACAAGTTTATTTATGAAACACGGAAACGGTGTCATTTATTTCTTTCGACTCTTTGAGTGGCTGCTGATTACCCCACCCCACTCATCTTACGGTTTGCTTTCCTAAATGAGTTTCTACTACACAATAACTCTTTCCTATTCGTGTTTTATCTGCTCTATTATATTTAGAAAATTTAATTAATAAAAATAATAATAAACGGGTATGAAGTTAAGCACTATTACCAGTTAAAATAGTAAGACACGGGTCTTAACGCGACGTTTATTAATGAGTTACATTATGTACTCACGGCTTGACGTTTCGGCTGCAATGCTGCAGCCGTGGTCACAAGCAGACTGGCGGTGTCTTACTATTTTAATTGAAATGAAACGCGAAAGTTTAAAATCTTACACTATCACCAGATTACGAACAGTTGAGAAGATGAAGAAAAACATTTTTCACTTTCATACTACTTAGCATAAACCAATGCTTAACATGTCTTGCTTGTATTCACCAAGTAGTCGATCTGAGATGAAGAACATAAGTATGTGAGTAACTTAAGATTGAATGCTAAATAACTCACCGTTTTTGCCAGCTGAAGCTGTGAAAACAAATACGAAAGAAAATACGAAAAGAAGAGGCGGTACGTCGTTTATTATAGATTTTGAGGTGAATAAGTAGTTCGATACGAAAACACGAGAAAAAAATAGCAGATATCAAGCCTTGAAAAATATTGTAGAAAACTAAGGCACGTATTAAATTATGAATAGACACCAAAACTTGGTTCAATCTTAAGAATAGATTCAAGACTGTGGTTTGGGAATGTGGGACGCGAAAACGCGATAGCCTGGCAAACTAGCTAAAGGGGACTCACCGGATCCTTGACAGGCTGTTCCGTCACAGGGTGGCGGCACTCCTGAGCCCTTTTTGGCTGGTTTCATAGGTTGCGATCTTAACTGTTTTGGTTTTAGAGTACCTACTTGTGCGAATGCGATTCGGAGCAAATCTACTGCGGTGAAGAAATGACTGCAGGAAAGGCTGACGTTCTTCCGAATGAAGTCCACCTGTCACTTGCCAGCCAGTGCTAATAATGCGGTTTTATGTAATGAGGTTTTTATTCGTGAATGAAAAGAAAGGCCATTAAGTGGCGCGAACAGTGGTTGATTAACATTAAATAGACCAACAAATACTTGAATCTGTTTTGAGCGTAAATTCATAATATTTAGATGATATCAATATTTGAATATCGATACTTATGACCTAAAACTTAATATTAATGAGGCAAAAGTAGGGTATTACATAAAAGCAATAGACCAAGTCTGCAACTTGAGAAGGCTATTGTAAGTAGTTACAAGAACAGATGTATTTCAAGTTTTCTGGCTCAATGCCTGGACACTTTTGGCGTGAAACGCGGCATACGTCCCACGGTGTGATATCTTATCGTCCAATAGTCATATTTAGTACTTTTATGTAGTAATAGAAAAGAACAGAACTGGTGTGAAGGTGTGTGTTGTTCCACGTCTTAACTGGTGTGAACCGTTGTTTGTAATTTTGGCATGCATAGATTGAATACGAAGCAGGAATTATATTTACGTTTTCTGACACAAAAAAATGCAGAAATTTAATAATTGAAGAAAAAAGTACACAGGTAGGTATTATGCTGAAAGAATTTGTTTTAAAAACAAATTTAAAACATACGCAACAATATAACATGCTACGATAAAAGTATTGTTTCGTCTATCAACAAAATAACGGCTAGCCTTTTTTTTGCTTTCCCTAAATTACATAAAAAAAGAATGTCACATAATTTAATTTAGTTCCTTACTATTTCTAGCCTGCACGCAGCTTTATATCTAGTCACTTCAACCTTCAACACACCACAGCGCAGGTGTGAGCGAAATTAGAATTTAAGCAAAGCACGCTTTTGGTATCCTAAACGCAGCCAAAAGCAATGTACGCGAATAACCGAAGAAATAGCAAACTGATTTTGGGAGAACAAAATAGAATTGTAGTTTGGATTGAATGAAATACAAGAAAATGCGGGTTTAGCTGAAAATAGAACTAAATTGACGTAAGATCATGTAAGACAAAGGTGCTACTATTATTATATTCTATGGTGTATCTTAGCCATAATTAGGTACCTATTAAAAGAAAAATAAATCTTATATAAATGGGCCATCGTCGTCAAAAGCACACTGCTGAAACTTTTAGTAATTTCATTATGTCGGCCGTTTAGTGTAGTGGTTCAGAACGGACTACTATGCCGAGAGGTCCCAGGTTCGATTCCCAGCCGGGCAGAATTGAAATGATGAATTTTAATTTCTGTGACGGGTCTGGGTGTGACTATGTATAATATTTATGTATTTAAAAAAAAAGTATATAAGTAGTATACCCGTTAAGCTAGCACCCATAACACTAGCATTAAGTTGCTTACTTTGGGGCTAGCTGGCGCTGTGCGAAATTGTCCAAAGATTTAAAACAGCCGAGAAAAAATGCCAATTAGTAATAATTCACTACAGCTTAAAAAAATCCAATCAATATTCAACATGCTTAAATTTTGAGACAAATTTAATTTGTAGCAAATTGACCTGAAATATCTTCCAACTACGAGTATATTTTGAAAGCTATTACCAACTGAATGAAAATCGAAACTAAGTAGTTATGTAGGTAACTTACTTTTCTACTTAACCCTTAAATTGGCACTCATTGAACCCTTGCTTCAAAAATGGTCAAATTTGAGATTTAGGTATTGTTTTGATAGATTAAGAAAAAAAAGTTTTCTTTTTGAAAAATTTTCAATTAGTATAGAAGTTATGACATGTCACTCAAAACGGACATTGCCAATTATTTAGCATTACATCCATGTCACTTAGGGCGGACATTGCCAGTTTAGGAAAACAAACGTAAAACAACTTTTATTAATAACAATACAGGAATCCCTGATAATCAGCCTCGGGCTAATCCAGCGCCTTTTGCAATCCATCCGGACTATTTACTGTTGATTTTACATAAATTTATCAAAAAATACCCAGACATATAAAAAAAGAAACTGACTGCCTGATTATCAACATAAATCCCAAACCAGTGGGTATAAAGACACAAATTTTGGCATGTAGGTTCCTTATTAGGGTCTAAGGGTGTGATCAGAAAGGATTTTTCCAAAATTACCCCCTAAGGGGGTGAAATGGGGGTCCAAAGTTTGTAGGGCAAAACAAAATTAGTTGCACTATTTAATTCGAAACTTCACAGGAGAACTCCGATGGATAAATTAATAAACACGTGTTTCAGGTTATTTCAGAATTCAACCCCTAAAAGGGGGAAATGGGGCAAAAATGTCTAAAAATCCACATGAGTATTTATTACTGATAAATGGCGTTGTCTGTTTTAAGTGACATAACATTTGTAACCTTGAAATGAATGAAAAAGAATCGATATTTTTTTACAGTTTTGGCAATAATCGTCAGTTTTATTCGTTAATATTCTAAAATCAGTCAATAAAGCACAAGAACAAGTGTAATACCCACAGTGTTGCCATATTTATCAACAGCGAAAACTTGACCTTCCTGTTGCAGTTATTCAACTGTCTTAATTTTTAAAATTCGCGGTTTTTTATGGAGCTACTGCCCCGTGTTTCACATAAAATATCATGCTTTTTATAAAATATCCCTTGAAAATCGATAAATTGCTTTAATTTAGATTCTGTAGGCAATTGTTTGACATGTCCTTTTATAACGGACAGAAACCATTTAAGGGTTAAACCTTGATCCTTGAGTATCTTTTAGGCTAGAAAAAGTTTCTATGTCGACTAACAGTCGGAAGGATGAAAGAAGTTTTTAACGTTCCTGATAAAATATGTAAGTAGTAGTCAAGAGCCCATCGGACTCTACATGTTTTTTGCAAAAATCACCTGTATTACTTAGTACATAAGATACCACCATGTGTTTGATGTGCTAATTCTGAGCCGACGATTGCCTCAATCTGGTAAAAGCTGTCTAAATATTTATTGGTAAAAAGTCTTAAACTTTTTGCTGGGTACTTTCGTTGGCTCGCATTTTTCGATTTAACGCTTTAGTGTTTAGTGAATATATTATTAATCTGATAGGAATAAGTGTTAAATTGGAAAATTCGTTTGTTTTACAATTTGCTCGTTTAAATTATATAAAATACGAGTGTATAATTATGTTATGTGACAAGAAAAAGTGCTATTGAAAGTAGTTTCAGTATTTTAGAGATCTCGTTTATTTCATAGTAAACTTAATTTCCAAGTGATGAAAAACTTTTTATTTTAAAAGAGCCTGTTTGTATGACCATACTTTCTATGCTGTGTTGATAATTAAGTAGGATCATTCTTGGAAAAGTAAATAGTTTGCATTAATTCACAATACCTAGTATTATAATAATACCTATCGTTTCTTTTTTTTTATGTGACAGGAGGCAAACGAGCAGAAGGATCACCTGATGGTAAGTGATTACCGTCGCCCATCTAGACACCCGCAGACCCAGGGGCGTTACAGGTGCGTTGCCGGCCTTTAAGGTGAAGATACGCTCTCCTCTTGAAAGCTTGCAGGTCGTATCCGTCCGGAAACACCGCAGACGACAGTCCATTCCACACAGTCAGTCACAGACAGTCTGCGGTAATATTATTGTTTCATACCATAAAGTTAACTCATAATGACACTATGCTTCTAAACATGTTGAAAAACAAAATAAAACAGTCCAGTGTATTTTCTTTAAACTACACAAACACAATTCTCGACATGTGTCTTAACAATTTACACTCCGTAGCAACGAAAATGACACTCGTTGGTGTAAGAGTATGACGAAGATGTAGAATTATCTGGAATATACGTAAAAGCAAATAAATTTTAAGTTGTACGTACCTAAATAATTTCCTGGTGAAGTAAATACATATAAATGTTAATTAAGTATTATGAGATTCCACTATATCTATGTAGAATAACTTTTAGTACTTTCTACTGCAAAATTAAGCCTCACAAAACTGCCTTATCTCTTACAGGAATTTCCTTCAAGATATCGATTGCACTCTAAATCTTTGCAATAATGTTTAAAAAGGATCACAGGTCATACAGATTTGGTCCGACAAGAAAATAGTCTCAACCATTAGTTCTCAACCATTTATTAAACCCAAATGACGTCACTCTACTAGTGTTTCGAGTTCAACATTTGGCAAGTGTTGTGAAAAAGCAACGCAAAAATCAACATTTCACTTAACGCCCAGTCTAGTCGCTGTGTACGAGTAAATAAAAAACTTACTCAAATTCTTCTTTATTTACTTAAGTAATAATGATTAAATCCTACAACAAACAACACCGTCCTTTTCTCTATCAACAGAATAAACAAATTCAATTATAGAATTGACCTTTTCTGGACTTCGAACCTTCTTTCCTTATTCTTGAAGTAATTTGTTTCTTAATTAACAAAGTTGGCACTTCCAGCCAGCACGACGTTTTCGATAAGGGTGCTGGCACATTCGAGTCACGTAATTCAACCTATTTGAAGCACTACAAACAAAGTATCTATGTGTGGAGCTCACTCGAACCACCTTAAAGGGTTTATGGGCTTAAGGGATCTGTGCACTTACTATTTCTAAGGAAATATATTTTCAATAATGTTCTCGCTGTTGTTTGAGTTATAGTATTGTTACATTTAGTTTGATATTTTTACAAATGGCGTTGGATTAGCTTTCGTATTCTGAATAAAAGTATGCATTTCCATTCAAGAAAAGTCAACCTTGTGATTGATTTAAACAGAATCTCAAGCTTGAATCCACAGTAAGACGTGTCATGGGACGTCCACCTATTTGATGGACCGCCGACCTTAGTTGACTGGTAGCAGTTGGATTAAAAAATGGGAAATAGTGCTTTTTATGGCTATTTCTACCTCTCGTCCCCATCGCTGCAACTCCTGTGTAGCTAGGATCTACAGCTTGATCGCGAATAAAAACCCAAGCAGTGAAGGTCAAGTCTGTACCTACCGGGGCTTATAACCAGTAGCCGCCTTCCTTGTTTGAAATGATAATAACAAAAATTATAAAGCTACAGACGAAAATAATACGGTTAATTTTCCGCTTAACCGGCCGTATAATAACTAGTTTAAACGTAGCAGGAACGAATTCTTCCTCGCCGAATCCTCACTAATATCATAAATACGAAAGTAACTCTGTCTGTCTGTCTTGCTTTCACGCGTAAACCACTGAACCGATTTTCATGAAATTGGCATAGAGATAGTTTGAGTTCCGGGAAAGGACATAGGATAGTTTTTATCCCGGTTTTTGAAACAGGGACGCGCGCGATATAGGTTTCTGTGACAGACAAAATTCCACGCGAAGCCGCGGGCGGAAAGTTAGTAAAATAATAAAAGCAACATTTACTCCAAATTTCACAACAGATCCTAACGAGCCCATAGTAGCCTGGATCCAATTAGTTACACAAATGAAGCCAATTTGAATCCAGATTCAATGAACGACTGAATTTCGAAACGGACAGAACACTCGTTTTGTCGCTTAATAGCACAATACTGAATAAATAACCGATTTGGGTCAGTGTTGCTATTAGGAATGCGGTGAAATGATAAAACATGTTTCGAAAACTAATGTTATTTTGTTTCAGTTAAACAATTGACCGCTTATTAATAAAAAGTTAGACACGGGTTGAACAGTAGTTTAAAATGACACAAGTGTTAGTAAGGGGTTAAGTTTCTACAATCAATCATAGTAATTCTACTAATTACTATTCTGACAAATTTTGCTAAAAAACTTATTTTTGCTAATTAATAGTTAACCCAACTAAAACCAAAACTAATTAACTAAATATGTTTCTAAAATTATTAGGTTGGACCGTCTCAAACGTCTCTTTTTGAATGAATCTACTATTTTAATACTTGAACATAACATAAAAGTGAAATGTCCAATTCTCAGCTAAGGCAGTTGATTTCTTTTTCAAGTCTGCAATAAATTTGATACAGCTGAATTTTTCAGTACTTACTTATTTAATTTTAATGGTGCAAAAACATAAAATATTGTTGGTTTAGAAGCAAACATCATTTCTAGCCAATTTCTACATTGCCCGACTAATGTAATTACAAAATGTAACTACACGCCCGTTCTGCTCTTTACGGCTTCTAAAAGTGTCACAAAATGAATTCGTTTACAACCAAATGCAACTAGCGTAAAAGCAACAACGTAATAAATGTAAAACTGTAGTAAACACAATATTAAAGTTACAAAATAGCTTAAAATAATAGCTCTTCATCATCATCTCAGCCATAGGACGTCCACTGCTGAACATAGGCCTCCGCCAATGCTTTCCATGTTACCCGGTTGGTAGCGGCTTGCGTCCAGAGCTTTCCTCTACCTTTATGATGTCGTCGGTCCACCTTGTGGGTGGATGTCCCACGCTGCGTTTTCCTGTACGCGGCCTCCACTCCAGAACCTTACTGCCCCATCGGCCGTCAGCAAAATAATAGCACTTGCTACTTGGTAATATACTTTGAACTAGCTGACAATTAGATTAAAATTACAGTTAAATTGACAGTCCTGTCATTAGTTTGCGGTTTGTGATTAAAATTTAAAATAACTTATGAAAAACGTTACGCGAAAACGTTGTGGTTATATTGTGTGGGAGTTTCGTCGGTGATCATTTTTGAGAGACGTTGAGCCAATGACTAAACGGAGAAGGGAGATTCGAATTACCCACATGATGATTACGACAGAGATCAATATGTGCAATAGAAATAGAAAAAGAAAGTATTTATTTGTCTCAAAACAGGTTAAACATAAGTAACATCATCAGTCATTTTAGCATTTCATAAATTTTTAAATGTAGAATAGGCTTTTGCTTGGTTGAATTTCGATATTATATAGAATGTTATGATCTATCAAATCTATGTCTGCGATTGATTGAATTGAGTTTTGAACGTTCTAACACAGACTTCAATGTTAAATAATTCTATTTCATTGAACAAATAGTAAATACAATACATTTCACGTACCTATCTCATTACAACTTCAAATTAAACTACACAAAGACGTCAGATTACCGTTAGTCAGCTCTTGTTAAGATACAGTAACGTGCCTCTTTTCTGTATAGAAAATGGCACTATTCCAAACCGAGACCAAGGCAGATAATGCCCCAGAATTATGCAAAAGGCTCACGTACCCTCGCCTAAGCAGAGCGGGCCTTACTGCTGGACATATTTTAAAAAGGTGACACCTTTTTTCTAAGCTCGGAACGAAATTCTGGGCTAGAAATATTATGGCGTGTTTGAAAAATAGTGTGCAAGCGAACACATGCGTTTTTAAATAAGCGCAGTGCAGTTAATCTGCTGTTAAAAAGCGATTGATTATGAGAAAGAGAAGAACGGAAAAATAGGAATTTAAAAATTTTTGAGCTAAAGTAAAAATCTTCTTGAAATTCTCACACTGCGGAATCTTAATCAATGCGGTAATACATATTTACGTTTTTGTTTCACTTCTTTACCTGTACAAATTACTTATTTTCATACCTAGCTCAGTCAGTTAGCGCTTGATATTTTTATTTTGAGAAAAGAAGTAGGTACCCATTAGCCACCAGACTCAATGAACAAAGCACCCTTGACCATGTCTTTCTCATTGCTTACATGCATATGGCGCCCTCGGTGGCCAATTATAGACTCTTTATAAGACCACTTCATGACATACAAAACTTGTCGGTAAATGAATGCTCAAATTACATCTTTAAAAGCATTTTCAATGCACAAGCAAAAGCACATCCGAAACAATAAAGCACTTTGCAAATTACAATCTCGCCGTATTGTTCGCTCATAAAGTCGTTTACTCAGCCTCGTACTAAAAAGTGTCACTATGTAAATTTCCATAATGACTTCCAAGCTTACAATGTGCTAAAAGACTTGAATATTGTGCGCATAGACTAGTATGAGCCATAGATGTCGACGAATAAAATATGATTTTTGAGCGACTTGAACATCCAACTGAAAACGAAATCCAAGAAGTATTTGGGTATCCAAAACTCTTGTTATGATGTATCAGAAGTCTAAAGTTTTTGAAATCATGACCTAGATTATAGTTTAAATATAGATGTAGGTAGGTATCAAGTACTGGGAGAGCGTATGTTCGTTCAGCAGTGGACGTCCAGTGGCTTAAATAATATTACAAGGTTACAAGGTAATAAATCACTCAAGTCTACATCTTCAATAACTTCAAGTTAACCAATATTCATCGAACTGTTTCCAAAAATCCTTTGAAAACTTACAACAGTTAGAAGTAAGATAGCCAGTTCCTCTAATTTGAGGATTCCGGGTGAAGCTTGCTTCCATCTTCGGCCTGATCATTACTTTCCATCAGATAAGCTGCAGGCCAAGACCTTCCTCGTTGTAGATTAAAAAAATAACTTCTTGTCAACTACCACCTTGTCAAGACAACCCCTATTGTTACCACGACTGTATTTTAGATCGTATAGAACTTAAGATTGCAGTTTAAACTGCAGCGTCTGTCCCCCCATTTGTCTGCAACCGCAGTCTATTCGTCTTTGTTCATTGTGAGCAAAGTTTCATACGCCCCTAATGTCAGTATGACAAGCAAAAATCCAGAAGCTGTATAGTTTTCCTTCTGCCATGACAAGGCAACGCTGTGAACAGTATTAATTAACTAAAAACGTTTTTGTCACATCAATTTTATGAGTAAAATTGAATTTGTAATATTCATTTCATCTTAAAATCTTTTCGAAGGATTTTCTCAGTTTTATTAATGAATTCTGACGTGCTATTTGAATATGATATACTTATCTGATCAAAATATATTTTTCAGCTATAATTTTAAATAGAAGTCTAGACCTATCGACCGATTTTTAAATTGAGATTTCATTTTTGATTTACAGTCGCCAACAGATGAGAAGTCTTTACTAAATAATAGCGAAATATGTAGTAGATGCCATAGAGCAAAGTTTCTCTTCTTTTTAGTCGGGCACTCTTGTCAGAGTGGTCGTGGTTACGCTGACGAGGTACATGGTGGGATGATTTTATCTCCGAGGGTAGCTCTCCTGGCGATGTGCTTCCATTTCTGACGGTTAGAGACGTCGCGAGTACACTAGACCATGGTGGACTCAGTGGCCTTTGTGATGGCGAAGCAAAGTTTATAAGAAGTCAATGTTTAGTTATACTTTCATATTTCAATCATCGTGCAATTGATACAAAATAATGATGTAGGTATATTGTGTTCATGAAGCGAAAAGGAACCAACTTAACAATTTCAAGTTTTCACAAACGACTCCAGTCCATTTTCGGGATTAAAAGATAATAATCTCATAGACAATCTTCAGCTCCATTCAGAACTATCTAACAACCGGCATTACGCAGCACGTTGCGTCCAAATTACAATTGGTATTTGAAATTCATCCAACAATTCTGCGCGCAAACACCAAGCCAATATCTGGCAAGGATAACCAAAACACACACATGGGAAAACAGCCAGACCAGGCTTTAAAAACGGTTTTAAAAACGGTTTTAAAAATGTAGACCTTCTTTTAACCCTTTAATCTTTTACGCAGTAACGTTATTATAGTACACTTAACACTAGATTGCATCTCATAACATCAGAGTGATTGTGGTCAAATAAAGGACCCGTCTTTTGCTGCTTAAAAAAAGCTAGCATACGAGTTAGTCCTTTTCTTTGACATACTCGTGTACTGGTAGATTTAATCAAACTGTCTTGTGCTGAATTACAAGACAGTTACTAACGCCCGCATTCAGAAAGTATGCTTGCTTAAGTGAAGCAGCAAATCGAACGCACAGCGTTGAATAGACCTCTGTGATTGGTTCGTGTGTCACTATGTGGAAAAGAAAGACTCACAGTCATTCTGTTGTACTTGCTCATATCTGCAAGATTTCCTTATATATAATATTAATATTTTTTACCTATTAATGGTTATTCGTTATAGTCTCAAACGTACCTAAACGAAGCCAAACTGCATATTTAAGTACAAGTCTTGAAGTTGGTCATACTGTTATATTTTGAGGTTATCAGTACTGCCAGCACGCATTTCCGGAAAATCTTCGGTTAACAGTTGAATGCAAACCCAATTATAAGATCTTGACAGGTTCAAATGACTCATTTTAAAAAGAATTGTCTTTGGCGAACGATGAAAATTGGTTGCAGTATATCAAACCTAAGAAGACAATTGGAGATTTTACTGACCTCTGCAAGTCTGCACTCTTGAAATCAAAAAGTTGTAAGTGTAATATTTAAAGCAAGGACTTACACCATTTTTACTAAGTAACTAGCTGACTCGGCGAACTTTGTTCCGCCTTAATGGCAATAAATAAGTAGACTTTTTTTATTTCGAACGGGATAAAAAGTATCCTATGTCCTTCTCCTGGCTCTAAACTACCTCCCTGACAATTTTCAGCTAAATCGGTTCAGCCGTTCTTGAGTTATAAGTGGTGTAACTAACACGACTTTCTTTTATATTATTATATATAGATATTATGTTGAAAAGTTTTAGAAAGGAGATAATTAGCACTTTTTGTCTGAAAATATCCTCTCTGCGAGTCTCTACTTTAGAAGAAATTTAAAAGCATGAAAACATTCTAAATTATCTTATACCTAAAGAAATATTGAAATGCGTTAATGTATGTACAATGTACTTACATCCTAAGTATCTTCCTTTATTACACTTTGTCAAATTCAAGGAGTCGTTAGTCAAATCTTATCAGGCCATTAAAATCTTCAGCAATCTCAGAACCATGAATATAACAATGTAAAGAAAATCATGTGAGTATCAAAGTTTAGATAATAATGAAAAGAGGGGAAAATTCCATGGTGCTACAAATTGCCTTCAAATAATTGAACATCTTTCACAAAAAGGCGTCATTAAGAAAATAGTATCTAAATTATATAACTCAAAGGCGACTTTTTTTTTATGCATAACAAGGCAGGTATTTGACCACAATCGCACCTGATGTTAAGTGGAATGCAGTCTAGGATGGTACATATCTGCCCTGTAAGTGCCTATTCACTCTCGCCTTGAAGAGGCCCGGACTGACTGACATAGTGATCTATCAACGCACAGCCCAAACAAATTTGGCATATAGGTAGATATTATGACGTAGGCATCCGCTAAGAAAGGATTTTACGAAACTTCACCCCTAAGGGGGTATAACGGGATCCACGCGTAGGAACGGGCGGAGTAACGGGCGACCGCTAGTTTATTTATACATGCTTCGCTCGCAGTAGAAACATGCCCTAGTTATTTGTACATCATGGAAAAGCTGTAGAAACTAAGTAAATTGGCTGCTATTAATAACGTATAGAAATACAATCAATCAATTGTTATATTATTTTTAGGTTACTTTCTAAAAACAGACTGAAAAAGTATTTATAGCATGAGAAACAATGTATTTATTGAAAATACAAATTGTTTCTGCCTTTGCTTTAATTAGGTATATAATTAAAGCTTTTGAAAACAGAACAAAGGGCATTGAACTTCACTGCGTAATAGAGTGCTTTCAGCCGAAATCAATATGACCTTGAGGGCGGAGATGGCAAAATAATTTCTTAACGAGACAAAGGAGGATTTCGTGAATACATTTACATAATTAACGGTAGGCAGTTGAATATTTACATTTCTGGTTGAAAGAAAAATGTTGTCTTTCAATGTTGATGGTAATTAAAAAAATGAAGCTCCTCATTTCGTTTGAATTGGAAATTTTGGCCAAAACGAATAAAAGTTCTTAATTAGTCGGTCGGTTCATGTGTTCTAAGAAGGACGTTTCTTAAAATGTATATGATACTAGATATAGGTCTTTTAACTAGTTTCTACCTTTCTATAACCAGTTGTTTCGGTTACACGGGGATAATGTAGCATTTCTAAAAGAATTTTTATAATCAGTCCAGTAGTTATACTTACTTATTCGTTAAAAAAATGCAAATCTTTTCTCTTTATAACATTTCTATGATGACAATGTCTAGAATGATGCTTATGTCTAGCTTATTTTTCATCGAATGGCAAAGATAGCATAAATAACCCTTTCAGCACAGAATAATACGAAAGTGCGTTCGACTTTGAAAAAATCTAGTGAATTGGTAAATCAATTTTACCGCGCCAAGACGCTTCCGATCGAATGTACGGTTCGATATATTTGCTATTTTTCATACAAAAACTTTCAATGGCGTTCAGTCGGTGCTGTGTTGAGTGACAAAGATGGACGTGTACCTGACTACGGGAGGCGTGGAAAGTATTAATTTATTTAAATTACTTCTTTTGTGGATTTCAATGAATTTTGTGCGTATTAATTTAAATTATATCCTTAAAAAATATAATTCGCTTTAATTTTATAAAAAGTTAGATGTAGCCGAGTACCAGGTACTCCTAAAGTTCTACAGCACGAGCGTGCATGTCGGGACGATGTTTGAAGTTTTGGTAATGTGAGTAATGGAAACCTTTCGAATCTTTTAAAGGCCTGAACATCAGATTTACTCTAGAATAAACTCAAGAATGTCTCCGAGACACATAACCACCAAATAGTACAAATCCGCTGTAGAAAATACAGCCACCAGTGAAAATATCGAGAGGATACCAGGATTCTAGTAACAATAGATGAACCAAAATGATCCCTTTTATGAAAATATCTAACCCCATGTGTTATTGAATAATAGCCTCGACGTCTGGGATTCAAAAAAAATAAGTTATTACTAAAAACGAAAGCTCATGTTCAATTTTAAGATGCTACTACCCCCAAAATTCAGGTTTTGACAGAGTTCTAGGTTAGGGCCATGAGCTATTTTTTATTTTTTTTGCAGAAATTAGTATCTAATTACGATATCATGTCTTTATGAAGAATAATAAAGCTCCATATATCTAAAATGTCTTTTTCTAATTAGTTTAAATTGTAATTGTAATGAAATAGCTATTCATCGGTTTATGACGGATTGATACGATCGTGCGGGGGGGTTTAGGGGGGTTAAAGTCACCCCCTAAATTTTTTCGCTATTTTTCTCTATTTACTAAGGTCCTAAAGACCCCAGAAACTAACGCGATTTTTTAGAAATCGTCAATTTTTTCTCTCGTGCTGAAAGGGATAACAAACTAGCTAATAATTTCAATAGTGGTGAACAGAATGGTTTCCAGATTATTTAAATAAATTAAAACAAGAACAGCCTTTTAAGATGACGCATTTTTTACTAGCGAAAACGCGCGACTGCATGAGAACAAAATGTATGAACCTCTAATAGGTATCTCAATATCACGCAATTCGAAATGCGCGAGTTATTTCTCGTCATCTGGACTGGACGTGAACCTAACTACAATTAAAAACAATTGACGGTTCTTTTGGCAGAACTAAACTCCTTTGGCATCTGAATCCGAATCCTCAGCGGTATATACGATATCATTACATGGACTAAAGGTTTGTCAGACAAATACTATCGCTTGGCGATCGCCCTGGGTTTATTATTTGGCAAGATGTCTTGGCCAGTTCCACGGATGGACGTTTTATTTTACAACATTTGTACCTACAGTCGATCATTCATACAACTTCTTGTGTTTTTCTTCAACTCCTAACCGTTTAGGAGTTGTAAGTATACCTTTCATCATCACCTCATCAACATGAGATGATGACTAGGAGATACAAATACTTGAATAACTTAAGAAAAAAATATGAAGGCACGTGGCCTATAAAATTTTGAGGGTTTTCCTCGAATTCCCTAGGATTCCATCATCAGATCCTCAAAAGTGTACCTACCTACCCTATCGAACAAAAAAATAATTTTGGAAATCGGTCCACAATTGACGGAGAAATCGGTGGACATACATAGAAAATTATAAATTAGTCAGACAATTTATTAAATATTCGTTAATTTTAATGCAATATACGTCGAACTACTAGCTCAATACGATTATTAAGGTTTATACCTTAATAGCCATATTTAGCTTTACTGTATTTGATTAATTCTCTACAGTTTAGATTACATTAGCAAGTATCAGAAACCAATAAACCCTCGTCAGCCTTTTCAATTTGCTATCAGCTTAGCGGGCCCGATCATCTCTTTGTTTTGGACAAGTAGAAGGGATGTTATCAACATTTGACGTCGCTAGCGAAGATGAAATAGGTAATAAAGTACGTTGGATAAGGTAAAACAATCAAGAACTACTATTTTAATAAACATACGGAATCCAGATATTTTCACTATGATGAATGCCTTTTAGGCATTATAGAACGCTGAACGTACGAAAAAGATCGTCAAAATGGCGTTTAGACCAACACGATTGATTATACTAATTTTTTAAGTATTGATTTTAAATTCTTACATTTTACTAAAAAATCTTACTATGAGATTCAGAGAGGAGATCTAGGATTCAAAACTTTTGGATGGGGGTTCCTTTTAGAACGTAGGTGCTCACTAAAACATGATTTTACGAAACTCCACCGCTAAGGGGATAAAACGGGATCCACGCGTACGAAGTCAAGGGCGACCGCTAGTAAAAAAAAAATCCAAAAAGTTTTTTAAGCAAAAAAGAACTTTACGCGTCATGTGACCGTATTCTAAAGAGAAACTGGCATTATTCTGGCTGGTGGCATAAATATTACGTTCTCAAAAGCTGTTCAGAAAAAAGTAGATAAAAATGGATGTTACATCGCTCGGAAACTATGGGCAGTAAACTGAAAATCTTTCCTGGGCACGGGGAGTGGCCAAAACATTATTTTACGAGGGAATTTTATGCCTACGTATAATATACAGGGCACTTTTTCAAGTCTACGTGGTTGGTTAAATTCGAAACTTAAATTAATATGAAAAAGAAAGAAAAACCTTTCCCGTAAGGAATCGCACCCGTGCATTACAAAGGGAGGAATAACACACTTATATGAGGCTGCTCTGCTAAGGTTCAAATCTTGGGTAATCTTTTTTTAGACTGGCTGAGGTGATAGGATGTGATAGGCTTTGGGTCAAATAAATTTACCTAGGTAATACTTATGTGAATGTACGAGCATCTATCGTTATAAATACTCGTTTATTTCTACGATTCAATATAAGACACTACCTATCTAGAATCTGATTGCTTTGTGTCTAGCTAAAATTGTTGAAATAAATCATGGTAGCGTTTTGTCTTATCAATCAAATCAACCGCGACACTCGTTGGGCTTCTTTTTGTTAATTTTAGAAAAATATATCAGATTTAAAAAATCACAGTTTACAGGAACCACCCTGAATAAACAAGTACACTTTGAATTATAAATCTTTGGTATCGATTTCTATCGGTACTCGTTAAGCGAAGTTTTTGGCTTATCATCATCTTTTGAGCATGAAACAATGGGGCTCCGTTCATCGTCAAAGTTGTGTGTTGTAATCGCTTTTGTTGTAGGTATACATAAGTGAAGAATAATTAGGAATTCACGATAATTTTCGGCAGGCTCATGATCAAAGAAAGTACGTATGTATACGGTACCTATACATGTTTGGTAGCTTATACAAAATTCAATTCTTACGTGTACCTAAGCCTTGACTTGGGATAGGAGTCTTAAAGGCCACCTTCTAACAACGGGAACGCGTGGTAAGTAACTTGCTTCTGAATGTATTGTAACTTCCTACTTTTTTATATTTTTAAACCGGCAGACAGTGGTGACTGAGTTTGTTGCGGTGCTTCTACTCAGCACTTGCCAAATGTTTGTCTCGAAGCGCTGGTAGGGCAAAAAAAGAATGAGACATGTATAGGCTCCTTAAGAGCATTGGACGATTTGTAAGTACTAATTTAATTAGTCTAAACAAATAAAGATAATTTTGTTTGTTTTGACTTATACTTAATAATTTATTTAATTGAAATAATATCTAACGGTATCTGCCTCGTATCTCGGACTCGAAGTATGCATACCTAGTGGTAGTGTGATACCAGATAGAGTCAATTTAGACATCGTTTGATTTCTTTTTAAATTGCGTGTGTTGTAAGAAGATATGGAAACAAAATGTAACAGAAGACAATCACATGTACTTCATTTTGCAATACGCACACAAAGTCAAGTCAACTGCATCTCAAGTCCACCATTTTTTTTCTAGTCCTTTTCAAGTTACATTTTATCTACACGCTAAGTCTGTACGTACCTATAATACTCTTATAACTAAAATTAATCAAAAATTATTTAGCAGTTTACACGTAAAAGCTTAATAAATATTACTGTCAGAGCCACCTTTGTATTTTGGTATAGATTCGAAGTATTGCAATCAAAATAACAACAACAATTTATCAAATTAACACTCTCTCAAAAGGTTTCAGGAAAATGATTATTAATATCGCTATGATGAAACATCAACATCTGGAAGTTCAAATCCTTCGAAATTACTTCCGAGTACCGTTTGCGTTTCACAGAGATGGTCCTGGCCAACGAAATGACCCTTAATTCAGATGCGGAAGGTCTAGAATTGGCAAAATACTACATTATATGTAGCTGTTATATGAACATGTGGCAAAAGCCGTCTCCCCATTTGTGCGTTGTAATGAAAAGCAAACAAATTCAAATAGAGTAAGAGCTAGTGAACGCCAGACCTAAGTCATTTTAATACCACAATAAAGACAACATGCACTGCAGGTACTCATATACGCTCACACACACTCATACAATCTATCTCCACTCTTGTATAATTTGCTTGTTGTTGTAAATTTGTATTGTGTAAGTAAATTACCCAAAGGCAGTCGCCAATTCAGTCCACCCGCATAAAAATTTCTTGGCAAAATGTTACTTGGTTTCTCGCGATACAGGTGCATATGCATACCTAGTGCGAGAACCGCTACCAACACTTCTTCACAATCCACCATAGCATGTAATTAGCTTAAGACTGTCATTCCGTTTTTTGTAAATCTGTCTTGCTTAAATAAAGATTTTATTATTATTATTATTTATAAAAGTTAGTAGAATTACAGTCTATTGAATATACAGAAAAAGCCACCGTAAAAGTTAGACTTACGTTATACCATAAAATCTGTAAATTTTTTATGTATAATATTTGGGCAATAATTAGAAGTATTTTCCCCCAACAGCCAGACAGTTTTGAACGTTCCAACTCCTGCCAGACAGTTTTTTTAGGATAGCTCCCAAAGCCACGATGACCCAAACTTCATAATTCACCAACATTATATCCTATACTGGGAGCATACGCTGACAAACTTTCAGTGTTTATAAAATGACGTAGGTCTGGCGTTCACTAGCTCTTAGTCTAAAAAGTCAAGTGGGTTCTGTAAGCCAGCGTCTAGGCCCGCGATGGAAACCGTTGAACATTTGCCAAAAATGTGATTAGCCAGGAATGGGAATGGAAGCGGTGCTAGGATCTACATTTTGGGGACCAATTTGAAAGTCGCTGTTTGTTTGTTTTTCGCTTTGATAAGCTGACGATGTGTTTTGGAAGAACTAGTGTTCGTTATTTAAACAAAGAAGTACTTATATTTAAACTTCCATTCTAAAACGATTCTTATTTGTTTTTTTATTATTTTAAAATCTAATAAGAGACAAAGCGTTTACTTCTAGAGCTAATGACTGTTGTCTACCAGTTGCAGCTTTGTGCTTTCTTTTTTTTGTAACTGGTATGGAGCACTATGAAAAATCCCCGTAATCAGATTGCGTTATACACAGGTATCTATTTCTTTCAGAGATGCTGAATATTTTTGATGGACGCCAAACACATTGAAAACTAAACTGTTGCTACGTTTCCTTGAATTCCCACAAATGAAATATAGAGTGCCCTAAAGAATTTCATAAGCACACAATATAGAATTTTGCGGCTATGTCCCGTTTTTCCGCGAATAATAACAGTTGCAATGTTTAAATCACCATACAAATGCGGGAAATAACTTACAGCTATGACGTAATATCCGACTGTCTAGTTCCAACTGGAATGTATTCGTCAAATGCGGTTTCCATTCACATTTGAAATGAGAAGTAATACTGGATGCGAGTGAAAAGAATTTTGCTTTTCAAGCAGCAGTGCTTGTGTTTTTTATGCGAAATAACGTTGGTGTTCCGTTTTTGAATTTGACACCATCAAAAACTGATATACCTACTTAGGCTGGGTTGCACCATCTTACTTTAACTTTAACAAACGTCAAAAATCTGTCAAGCTCCATATAAAATACACCGGTTGTCGTTATAGTTACGGTCAAAGTTAGGTGGTGCAACTCACGAAGGCGAGTGAGCTTTGTACGTGTACATGCACATAATGTCTATCAAAACTTTTGAAAAACGAACAGCGAGCTACCAAAATTGCAAATTACAAACGATGTATGAATTATTCTTTTTTTGTTGTATGAAAAAATGAGAAAAAAAAAACTAACAACTAACTGTGTCCTGCGGTGTTACCCGCGGTAAAACGTTGCCTATTTGTTAATCCAGGGTGTCGGCTAACTCCATACAAAATTTTATTAAAATCGCTCCAGCCGTGAAGTAGTAACAAACACAAACTTTCGCCTTTATAATATTAGTGTGATTAACAGCAAAACTAATGCTTGCTCTAAAAAGTAACGATCTATAATGGCGCTCAGCGGTTTCCTGTTTATCTACAAAGTATATCTGCTGACATAAATAAACATACGGTTGATCTAATTCAACAATTATTGAAATAAGTCATCAGCAAATTAACAATGCCCGAATTTCGAAAACAAACTACCAAACTTCTATAAACCAATAACAGCTCGTTGTGCAAAGTTCTTGCAAGTTGTCAGAACGAAGCACCATTTAATTTTCCACCCGAAACTTTCTTGCGCTTCATCCATATTCATCGGATTCGCATACAAGCACTGCCAGCTGATTATTTTCCATTTCTGGATTGCATAGTTTGGGTATCGATTTAATTGAGTTATTGATTCGGTACAAAACGATCTTCTCTCATAATACACAAGTATCTAATTCGTCTTTATAGTGTACGAGTATGCCTTGCAAATAAACTCTTTAAAATTATTTAAAGAACAATCACAGAATACATAATAGTAGGTATGTACCTTGTGAAGCAAAATAACAAAATTGGAGTATTAATAGTACAAATAAAAAAAATACAGATTGAATGGTCTCCATGATCACCACTATTTCGTTATCAGTCACATATATCGATACCATAAAATATTTGTATGCCAGTTATTTAGTGCCTTAATGCGAAATCAAACATTACAATAGTTTGGCTAACATAAATAGATTCGGCATCTTGGTAAATGTGTTTGTGCTTTTTCCATATTCTTTGTCATGTTAATTTTTATCCACATTTATACAAATAAACTGATTTGATTTGATTTGAAAGATAATTTTGCACATCTTCAACAAAGTGTCCTTTTTAACATTTATTTATTATCACTTTTTCATCTTCCTGCTTATTTGTTCTTAATTTAAACTTCAGTTTGCCCTAGGAAGTGTTGATACAGACACTATAAATTAGTGCTGCCAACAACACAATATTCAGCATTGAAACTGCTAAAAGCTGGGAATCTCTAGACGCCGAAGTTTACCAACAATTGATAGTTAGTAAGTGAGTTAATACAATAACGGTAAACTTTCAATTTAATGGTCAACTTTTGTATTAGTTTGATTTAGTATTGTTAGACTTGCACAGCTTTGTAGAACTCTTAAGTTTAATATAAAATAAATAAAAACCTATTAACGTAAAAAGGACTCTATTAGAATGATTTAAGTTGGTTAATCATCCGTTTTTTTAATGATCCGATAAACGCAGACTTTTTAACCACCCAAAAAAATGGTAGTGCTGTTAGGCTGTTCTATTTAAAAGGTTGGCAACAAACGTAATAATAATAAAGTACCTACTACAATTAAACATTTCATTAAAATCTGCAGATTGAAAATATCCATTGTATTATACAGGGTGACTTTGAAATTTGTCTTATATTTGGGGATATTTTAGGGGTATCATTGGTATCATGAGTAGAGTCTTATACTAAAAGGATGCCAACGATTTCAAAGTCAGGGTGACTTTGAATTATAAAAGTATAATATATGAGTATAAAATATATCGCAATCCTTTTATTCTTTTTGATCTTATCGAAAAGTGCTTGAATCACTTCTTACCGAAGAAGACCCTAGAGAATAAAAAGAAAAATGGCCGACTGATTATGTCTGTACTAAGAAAAGACAACAAAGGAAACCAAAACAAGACATGGAAAAGGTACTTATAAGGTACCTACCAACTTTATAATAGGACGTAATCATTCATGGACATTTGCAATTAAATACTAAAATTAAATTAGACAAGTAGCTTACAGATTATTTCTTTATGCATAGAGTTAAATCCTACTAAAATTATAAATGGGAATGGAAGTTTCTGAGAATGGTTGGATGTTAATCTTTTGCGCAAAAACTACGAAACGGACTTTGATGAAACTTTGTATAAACATCAGAATAAATGTAGACCAGTTGATAACGATATTATAATATACAGGTTGTCCCAAAAAAGGGTGTACTTTCATGGACACTAACAAACTAAGGTACATGGTAGCAATTCCGTCAATATGATCGATATTATAAGTCCACGCTGTGGGCAAAATGTAGTAGATATTTTTATATTTTAGAGCTGTCTTCTTTCCAGAAACAGCCCTATCTGTAGCCTGGTAAACGGCCTGGATTTCATCACTCATCTTACACCGTTCATACTTTATCTTGGACTCATAAATAAGTAAAAATGCAAGTGTTTCTTCGCCATTGTTGGAAGTCGGATACGCTTTTTTGCAATCTTCATTCGTTGGATGATTATCTGCCTTTGTTTTCTCTTGCCCATTGTGATGCCCTGTTTTTTGCTTGCTCGATAAATGTATGGAATATTTAGTTTTACTCCAACTTGATTCAATAGAAAAACTTGAAAAATCGCTTTGTGATCAATTTGGTTGAGACCATAAGGCTTCTTGTACACGCTAAAAAAATTCACCGTATCTGTCAAGATAAGAATTTCGTCGGACTTAGCTACGAAAATTGTGCATACAGTGCGTATGTCGCAGATAAGAATTATTTCTTGGTCAGCGCCGGAAAAATGTACGTACACGGTTCGTATGTAGAACTCTTGCATAGGCCCGGTGACTTTTCTTAGCGTATACAAGCGGCCTTAAATATAGGCTCTTCTGCTATACTTATTATTGGGAATATCAGACGTTAGTATAGATCAAAATTAAATATTAGTTGTTTTAAAAGAGGTTCACAGTGTCTAAGTTTTCAGCACTCATCATACAATGTTAGAAAATCGCCCCAATCGCAATTAGATTAGAGCTCACAGTGTTTGTGTGAGAACAACACCACTGAAGTTATGGCAGCAAGATAAAGCAAAACACTAATTTTAGTTTGACAGTTCTCAATTTGTCCATTGAAGATAAGTGTAAGTTCGGTTTAGAAGCTGTCAAAACGGGCTGCCGTCATTGTAGGTTTTAGGTATTAGTAGGATATATTTAGGCTGTAAAGTTTAAATCAAGACTCCTCATTTATAATTCTACAAACTTTTGCCCGCGGCTTCACCCGCGTGAAATTTAGTTTGTCACAGATCATCATAAATTGTAGCCTATATGTTATTCTGGGTTATAAACAATAAATACTGTAAAGTTTCATCAAAATCCGTTCAGTGGTTTTTGCGTGAAAGAGTAACAAACATGTTAACATCCAGACATTCAGAACCAAATCCATACAAACTTTCGCATTTTAATATTAGTAAGATTTAGTGATGTTTAAGTCGTCCACGCACTGCTTTTTGGTATAAATGCGTTTTATACTGTCACTTTTTACTTCTGTTGCAGTTTAATTTCAATTGAATTTTTTTGCAAATTCATAAGATGCCACAGTCTAGCTTCATACCGTACAAAATATTCTGTAAAAAATAACGATATAAGTACTTACTTATAAACTTTTACCAACAAAATCCCCGAACTTCGCCAAAATATGTGTAATCAACCTATCAACACAAACAAAAAAATAAACGAGGCAAACACGTTAAGTATTTATTCTATTGAAATATCTCAAACAAAGAACTCGTTTCCCTCCATTACATCGCGATGACGATATGGAATAATTCCATAATTCTTTCATTGCCCGTTTCAACTGGAATGCATCGAGTCGTGTTTTTAATTAACTTCCTGAGCAGTGTCACAGTAACACACAAAAAGACAGCTACATTTATACTGAAAAATATTTTTGTCGCTTATTAACTAAACTTTTCGTTTTCAGTACAAAAAGTAACTCGCAAACTGGTGTTACCTAAATCTAGTAACAGATTTTGACTGCAAAACGAAAAATGCTACTTTCGGTGTTATTTTTTTATCGCAATACCAAATTCAGTTAATGTGATTTTACAGTTTTGAATTTGCTCCGAAATGTGAATTCTCTAAATTACTTCTTCGTAAGTCAAGTATCTAAATGCTCTCCTTTGTTTTCTCATACTCGTAGAGTTCCTTTCAGCCAAATGACGTCCACTGCTGGACAAAGGGCTCCCCCAAGGTTTTCCACAATTATTAACGGTCCTACACTGCCCGAATTGCTCGAAGAGTACAAGTTAGTGTCATATTCAACCAAATTAAGCGGTCATATCTATTTGTGAACTGACAAAAGTTACGGGTACTCGAAAGGAGACCACGCGAGTCGGATGTATGCGGATTCGCTAAGGTCCAGATTCCACCTAATCGGAGAGGAGAAGATTTCGTTATTTTTACATTATCTCTTCGCTCAGCTTTACGGAAATCTGAACGGTTAATCATAACACATCTCCTCTCGTCCCAAGCCAAGCCTAAAGCCATCCATTACGTTCCGAATGTCGCCATATTATTATGACAATCCCTGTATTTTCATTTCATATTGGCTTAAGCCAACATTTCAATGCATACTTTATTACTTTAATTTAACAAACTCATCTGTTTTTACTGTGGAAGCGAATATTAAATCGGTTAACGAAATAACTGCTCTCGTAAACCTCTGCGTGGTTTGTGTTAAAATAATAATTAAAAATTAACACTACTATCATGTTTGGTGATAAATTAAAACAGTGGTTAATGCTACTGAACTAAACTGGCAGACAGTGGTGGCTAAGTTTGTTGCGGCGCTTCTTCTCAGCACTCTCAATAAAGATATTTTTGATTTGATTTTATAAACCGTACTGCGAAAATACAGAATATTTTATAAACTTCACCCAATCATGCTACTGATTTGCATGAATTTTTTCGCAAATAAATGAGGCCTTTTTTATCCTGTACAACTCCCAAGAGATGCGCGATTTCTGGGATCAAATTATGTCTTTTTAAAACGATTTGGTAAATTCATCTTTTGAGTAATCCCGAGATTCATTTATAAACAGGAAATTTAGGACATTTGAAAATGTTCAGAATTTAAAATTACTTTCAGTTCTAAAATAAAACGATGTTATTTGTTTCAAAAGGTTTTGAAGTCCTAGTTTTTACACGTTCCAATACAGGGTGTCCTAAAATTTGCACGTTATGCTGACACTGGAGGTAGCTGGGATTAAGACGCATCGAAAGAGGCTAATATATGTCTATAGAAAAGTTTCATAAGTTTTGAGATATGACCAATTTTTAATTCATAATGTCCATAGAAAAGTTTAATGAGTTATGAAGTAATGTATGATTGACATTCGTTATATAAAAAAATCCTAATAAACTTGTTCGATGCGTCTTAGAGTCAACAACCTCTGGTGTCTGTGTGACGTGCTAATTTTGAGACATCCTGTATTTTTCCACTATAACTTTTCAATAATTTGGGTCAGTAATATGGGCCAATGCTGAGAAAAATCAGCTCTAGGCACTCAGTTTATCGCCTCTACAGTCCAAAAGGAATGTCCCTGGAGATTTGCTTGGACCTCGCATTGATCGTCTACGTTTTCATTATTTCACTTGCAGGAGCCAGAAAATGCCGACTTTGTGTTTTTAGTCACAAAACAGGTAGGTTCAATAGGTTCACTATAAAACTGTATCCAAAAACTGTTTGAAGTAAACCGTTATATCTTATCTACACTGGACCGCAAAGAAAAAGATCGGTTAGAAAATCTTCAACATCTTCAAAAGTACTCGAACTAGCTTTATTGCAATGACTGAAAACATAATGTACATCATATCAAGTCTTGTAAAGACACTATTTTTATAAATTTTATCTTAATTATCTTCTTGCACTTGGCTGTTTATAGTTTTTAGGGTTCCGTAGCCAAAATGGCAAAAACGGAACCCTTATAGTTTCGTCATGTCCGTCTGTCCGTCTGTCCGTCTGTCCGTCTGTCCGTCTGTCCGTCTGTCCGTCTGTCCGTCTGTCACAGCCGATTTACTCGGAAACTATAAGTACTACAGTGATGAAATTTGATGGGAATATGTGTTGTATGAACCGCTACAAAATTATGACACTAAATAGTAAAAAAAAGAATTGGGGGTGGGGCCCCCCATACATGTAACTGAGGGATGAAAATTTTTTTTCGATGTACATACCCGTGTGGGGTATCAATGGAAAGGTCTTTTAAAATGATATAAAGTTTTCTAAAAAACATTTTTCTTAAAGTGAACGGTTTTTGAGATATCAGCTCTCAAAGTCGTAAAAAGTATGTCCCCCCCCCTCTATTTTTATAACTACGGGGTATAAAATTCTAAAAAAAATAGATGTGATGCATGCTAATTAACTCTTTCAACGATTTTTGGTTTGATCAAAGTATCTCTTATAGTTTTTGAGATAGGTTGATTAAATTGACATAATAAGTTTATTATATTTGCTGCTACGGAACCCTTTGTGCGCGAGCCCGACTCGCACTTGGCCGGTTTTTTGTAGTATTATTTACGTTTTAATACATTTACTTTTTTAACAGGCAAAGGCATGTACGTTTGGAAATTTTCTGGAGTTTTACTGACCGAGAGTGGAAGGTGAATTTTGCAACAAAAATGTATTCTGTGCCTACTGTATTCAAATGTATTGTGTGGTATTTTCAGTCCACTTGTTTGTGATAACCTGAACGAAATGACATCCAGTTCATTCATTCATTCGCTAACTGGCATAACTTCAACGAGAAGATTGGGGTCGTACTAAGCGTTTAAACCTGTATTCACAGTCTATGAGGTCTCACGCTGTGCGTTCGATTTGCTGCTTCACTTAAGCAAGCGTCGTTTGTGAATACGGGCGATAAATTCAAAAACAATTCCTATCCTACTAATCCTACTAATATGTGAAAAGTCACAATGTTTGTTACTCTTTCAAGCAAAAATCACTGAACGGGTTTTGATGGCACTTACTCTTATTTAAAAAGTCAAAAGTATTTAACAAAAAACACTTAATAGATTTAATGTATTCTCTGTAAAATAAAAAATATAGGTATCAACCACAAATCGGTTCAATTTTGCGTAAAGGTTTTTCGCTTTTCACACACCAAAAGGCTTAAAGCATAAGTCCTTGAGTAAATTATGTGAAAAAGGCCGATACGTCACGAGTCGGGTTCCGCTGATTTATCTGATATCTGCGAACGTTATCTATTCCATTAAGTTTAGGGGTCTACTTTGCAATGCGATTTAATGTGTCACCCCTGTCTCTTTCACTCATCCTATAATCGTAATGTGTAGAGAAGGACGGAGATACATTGAACTCCTTTAGCGTCTGTAGAGCCGATCTCTGCCGCAAAATTTTAAACCCAACATATTATGTTCGACAATGGGTTGTCTTTGCCTCTCTTTTTTGGGTTATACCAGTAACATAAATCACTGTTGAAGGATTATATGCCTGCAAAGGAAAATAGATTGTTGTACAATAACACTCCAATATGAAAACCCTAAATAAAACATAGGTTGTTCCAAAACTCTAAGGGCGTGCACATAAAGTTTTTAAGTGTGCCGTTGTCGTGCCTTAGTTGTCACAAAAGTCGGACCCAAAGAAAGACGTTTGTAAAAAAAGCCTTTAAAATCCGTGGCGTGGACAGATTCTAATCTTAATTTCCTTCCTGTCATCGATAGGTAAATAAATAATTAAAAATGCGCCCAACCATATTTCAATCATTATGGACATCGGATTTTACCGGTGATTCGCAGCATACCCAGGAGCCAATTTAGAAAAGAGAAAATTCTAAATTGCCAATCTACAAATAACGTTTTATAAAATGGTTGGAGATCCAAACCCACGACCTCTTGCACCCCAATTAAGGTACCTAATTTGATGTATTGGTAATGAAACTAAGTGTCATGAGTGATGTCTACTGTGGGACTACCCAAAGGCCTGTCGATATAAGTCGAGATACATATTCAATTATTCCCACATGGCGTCATGTGCATTTCAGTGCGTTTCCAATGTTTTTGTTCCATTTTTGGAACGTTTGGAACCCGCATGAAATGTAGTCGAAAACAAACAAAGATACACCGTTTAAGTAAGCCTTTAGCAATTCGTAAATTTTTCGGTTGTTTTTCACGTTTGTGTTTTGTTAGGATTATTCGAATTTGGAATTCAATTGTTATGTTGAAATAAGCAATCCCTACTTCATGTTGGTACTTTAACATTGTAATTGTTTTGGCACTATCTATAATTTAAATGAATCAAGCTGAAAGTGCCAGGACTTGTCAGGACAGGATAATCATGGGACAACGCTTAAGTGAAGTGCCTCAATAAATTCACGATGGGCAGATATTAAATAGGTACAATAAATAATTAGCACACTCACCTGTTCTGCAGTTTACCAGCTCCAATAATTCCAGAGCGTGATCCGCAGTTCCACTTTCTCCTCTCTGCCTTCGAAGATTGAAGAAGTTGATGAAGCACTTGCCTCGATTAGGTCAACAGGATTTTATGAGCACACTTCACAAAAACACACTCCACATTATTTTGAATTTTGAAAGCACAATTACTCATAGTTAGCATTGGTCAGGCCTCGATACCGCGCCGCGGAAATTGCTATGACAGAACGTTTCAGAACAACCGAATTGAAATCCTCCTCCTTTCTTGAAGTCGGCTAAAGAAGGGCACGACGACGTCCGGAATGAGCCATGGCAATTTGTAAACTATTTTAAAAATCAGCGAATGATAGCAGGTGAATATTAGGCAAAAAGTGGGTAGTTATGAAAAATAATAAAATTGCAGTTCTTGCACAATCTTGCATTGCGTGATGTTGTCTCTAAATTAAAAAAAAACTTTACTCTTTTTTAAAGTATTAATTTGTATTAATTTTGCGAATGTTTTACCAATTTATCAAAATCTTGACTTATAAATGAATATTTATTACAGGCACATTTCATTCGTTCAAATCTTATTTAATCTCACAAACTTAAGAAATAACATCCTTCAATACTATAAAGAGGAAACCACTCTCAAACCATACGGGTACCCTCTCAAATTCTATGTAAAGTAAGCATTAACGTAAGTATATACCTACCGGTCGCTAGGTATATTGAACTAGAGGCCACCCGCGACTTCGTACGCGTTGATCCCGTTTTACCCCCTTGGGGATTGAATTTTGCAAAATCCAGTCTTAGTGAGCACCTTTTAAAAGGAACACCATTCTTCCGCTAATGTTTCAGTGTTATCGGTACACGTTAAATTATCTATGAGTGCACACGCACACTACAATAATAACGCTCGGATTGCTCGGATCAAACTCCTCGCACCCCGTGATTCTCTCAACCAAAAATTGGTGGGGCGCGACTTCGTGGATGCAACGACTTATACCTACTTCAAAAGGAAAAAAAAACAATGTCAATAAAAAAGTAAAAAAAAAAAACATAAACAAAATATCGAAAAGGATTGCTGGCAAAACTGCCAGCAACAACTATCGCCTATACGGGTATTCCGTCAAATTCCAAGTAAAGCACAAATTCACAAACCGGTCCCCGAGCTCTCATTACCCGTAGGGCGATAATCCAGTAAATTAGCGGCGTAGGGCGGGCGGCGATAAAGCATTCATCTGATAAGCCATTATTTAGAGGCCACTAAATCCTGTGTATCGTCCGAATTTATTTTGCCAGTCGTATTTCATTCAGTTGTTATTGCTTTTGAAATTTTTGGGCGGAAATCAGGTAAATATTAAAAATATTTCACGTAAAGGTTTTTTTAACGTAAATATTTAACGTACCTACCTATTTTAATGTTCAGGCTGAAAACTGAAAGAATTCTATGTTATGTTTATTTATTTATTTGATCACTAACAAGGTTACATTGAGGCTTCACATGTTCAGAATTGAATTTAAATTGTGATTTTGTTTAATGTTAATTTTATAACATCTCTGTCTGTTTTCTCAAATTTTACCAATCATGTTACGCCAAACGCCTCACATCATTTTCAAAGGCGTTTCTAAATCAAATCCATAACAAGCAAAGATATGTCATTAACCGCTAATCTACGGTCGTTCCTTAACCGCTATGTAAGTACATTGTCATACATTGTTATAGCAAAACTCGTCTCTATTACAACCCACATAAGGTCCAGATAGTTTGACGTGCTTCATGTATGTTGTTGCAGCCCCGCTGGAGGCGTCTTTGCGTTTGCCAAGTCGCGGTCTCCTCCCAAGAACACAAACAAAACCAAACTACATTTGTATGAGAACTCGTGAGATTCTTGCGGAGTGTTTGGATGGAAACTTGAACTTAACTGAAACTTATAGTTTCTTTGTATACTCCTATTAATAGTCCATCATCATCATTTCAGCCATAGGACGTCCACTGCTGAACATAGGCCTCCCCCAATGATTTCCATGTTGATCGATTGGTAGCGGCTTGCGTCCAGCGCCTTCCTGCTACCTTTATGATGGCTTCGGTCCACCTTGGTGGACGTTCCACGCTGCGTTTTCCGTTACGCGGCATCCACTTCAGAACCTTGCTACCCCCATCGGCAGGATCTACGCGTACAAAGTCGCGGGCGGCCGCTAGTCTTTTATTAAACCGTTTTGGTAAATATTTTGATGATTTTTTGTGTAATCTCTTTTGATAAATTTTGCCAAAAACTATTAAAAAATGTTGTCTATTTTTCAATTCTATCATTTGGAATCGTTTTCTTAATATTTTTACTAAGCAATAAAACAAAATAATTAACTGATACTACTTATTACTTTTCTAATTCTGCGTGTTATTCATTCAACAGTCCCCTACCCTGATGAAACATAGTAAAATCATACCGTTATTTAAAGCAGGAGACAAAAGTGACCCATCCAACTTTAGACCTATATCGATACTACCTGCGCTCAGTAAAATATTTGAAAAAATTATTTTCAATCAACTACTGTCTCATTTTAACTTAAATAAACTGTTTCATGAAAAACAATATGGGTTCACAAAAGGGAAAAGTACGACCGATGCAGGGGTTGCTCTTATCAAACACATTTTCGATGCTTGGCAGGAGAAAAAAGATGCTATTGGTGTATTTTGTGACTTATCGAAGGCGTTTGACTGTGTTGATCATCAAACTCTGTTATTTAAGCTAGAACATTATGGCGTATCAGGCAAGGCCTTAAGCCTATTACACTCTTACCTCTCAGACAGATTACAAAAAGTAAATATTCACGGAACTAACTCTTCGGGCGCCCCCCTAAAAATGGGAGTGCCCCAAGGCTCAATACTGGGACCATTGCTCTTTCTGATTTATATAAATGATCTACCTTTTTATTCAAAGGACCTTTGTGAGATAGTATTATTTGCTGATGACACTTCTTTAATTTTTAAAACTGACAGGCGTCAGGAAATATTTGACGACGTGAATAATGCTCTTTCCAAAGTATTAGACTGGTTTACAACTAATAATTTGCTATTAAACGCAAAAAAAACAGAAAAGTGACGTCCACTCATTTAACACGAGACATAAGAATAAACTTGCTGTTCCATCATTTAGGTTGCATAAGATAGGTAATTCATTCTTGGGGAAATGTATTACCATATTTAACAAAATACCACACAACCTTGTCGAATTGCCAATAAACAAATTTAAGATACATATAAAAAATACCCTTATGTCCAAAGGGTACTACAAGGTTCGAGACTATATTGATGACAAGGATGCGTGGTCAGTTCAGTCTGCACATATTTGATGTACTTAAATTTGACTATTCTTACCGTTAGATAATTCCTGGCAATAAGTGGTGACTGAGTTTGTTCCGGCGTTTCTTCTCAGCACTTGCCATATGTTTGTCTCGAAGCGCTGGTAGGGCCCAAAAGATAAGGAGACATGTAAAGTGCCCCATAAGGGCTACCTTTTTCTTTTTTTATTATTTTCTATTGACGTTCATAAGTGCCACTTGTGGTCTAAACTGAATAAATATTTTTGATTTTGATTTTTTGATTTTCAACCTTTTTCGTTATAACCGCAAATTATTATTCATATCGTGAAACCCATTTATAAGGCTGTCACAAGTGTTAAAAATAATGTAGCCATTACAAATAATTAAGCTAGCGAACAATCGCTAATTAGGCTATTGCGTGTGAACCCTGGACATCTCTTTCTTCTTCAGTTATTACGGTAATGCGTGTTCCAGAACAATAAAGTTTGTGTTAATATGATTTTGTGTTATAATTTTTTATTTTAATTAGGAATATGAAAAGGTCTTAGTACTTAAAAGAGTAAAGGTAATCATTAAAATAATCATCTAGTTTTTTAATAAAATTATAAACTTATAAAATTATAAACTTGAACAATTTTGATTGTCTTTAAAGTAGGTAGAATGATTATATTAGGTGTGAAACTGAATTAAGCCGTCTATATTATGAATAAATCTGGGAATAATTTAGGGTAATAAATTATGTAACGTGGAACATCATAACTTAATTAATTGAACGTATTCCACTGAATCACACAATACTAGATTACATAATAATGAGAATCGAACAAATAAGCGTATGCACTACTAGCTTTCCGCCCGCGGCTTCGCCCGCGTGGAATTTTTTCTATTACAGAAAAATTTTATCGCGCGCATCCCTCTTTCAAAAACCGGGATAAAAACTATCACATGTCCTTTCCCGGGACTCAAACTATCTCTATGCCAAATTTCATCAAAATCGGTTCATTGGTTTAGGCGTGAAAGCAAGACAGACAGACAGAGTTACTTTCGCATTTATAATATTAGTACAGATACACCCATGAACATTGTGGACGGTATAATCAAGCAATGTGAACGTAATAATTTTTTAATTTTTGCATGTAATAATAATTAGAATTCAACGGATTTTGACTGCGGTTTTATGCCACTATGGCCACAAGTGCTTCATATTATTTATTATGTAATGCTGATAAATAATAATTTGCCAGTGGACTCAGATAATAAATAATGTCACGTTAGTTTTTAAATGAATAATATCAATCCTAATCGTCACAACTTCTTTTGCTTTTTCTATTGATCATTTAACAATGGAGCAAAATAAGTTCTGGCCATCGAAAAGTCATTCCTTGAAAGCACGCGGAATTAAAACCCTGCAGTTCCCCTAAATTATTATGTCACCTGAATTTTTATTCATAAAATGGCCGACAATATTCTGTTCATCGCATAATGCCGGAATAAAAGTCTATTTTACCCGTCGGGATGGAATAAAGTACACTTGCGCGGTGTCGCGTAATAAAATAAACGTCACGATGGACGGTTGTAATGGGGAAAAGATATTAAACCGTATCCGTAGACATGTAAGGGAGACCGAGGCGAGTTGTAATCATAAAGTTAATATTCCTTCGGAATAGAGCAACAACCATGAGCTGTCAAACAAAACAAATTTTGGATGACACTGGATGTCATTTGTGTGTCAGTGGTCAGGATTATTTCAATATCAACGATGAATGATGAACCTCACCACGTTTCTGAAGCACCTTTTCAGTCACGTATAATCTGATAAAATCTCAGAGCTCATAATTATTTTCAGCGTGCCAATGAGTGCTAACGAACTGTCAAATAGGTTCAAAAATGGTTCTGTTTGACGTGACGACGACGCCATCACGCATATTTTTTTTATCACACAGTGTTGCTGCTAGTGACATCGCGGTCGCTCAGTTCTTTATCGTTGTAATAGAGGAAAGTTGTGAGATTGACGATTTTTGCAAACCTATTAACCATCAGCGAGCTCGAAAAACAGCGTGCATTTGGCAGCTCGAGGATTGAACTAAAAAACGTTACGAGCTCGCTAGTAGTTAATAAGTTCATGTGCGTTCCCTTCGAGAGGCCACTGTGGAAAACGAAGGTTTCGTATACATAAATATTTAGCAGAACCTCTAAAACAAATGTAGCCAGAATGATAAATTTGTAGGTGTTGTAAGTTGGACGCTACAACCCGCCGAATGTGGTCCCTCAGATGAACTATGTCAAATACCAAATTACTGAATCTGACCAAATAAGATGATTTTCATGAATGGTAATATTTAGGAGGTAAATCGTAGGGCTACATACGAAAATAAGAGCTCTGGATAGTTACTGCAAATAAAGAAAATCCAATCAGACGATGGGCCCTCAGTTCACCAGTGCACAAAATTTACTTTAATGCTACAAATTGGAACTTGAGACTAAGTTCCTTTGGTAAGGTTTTAATTTTAGCAGAAGTAGCCACAATGCTACCCTGAGAGTACAGGGTTTATAATATTCTACTAGTACAGAATAAAAGCTCTAGTAAAGTGAGCCCTCGGAAATAGACTCGGATTTATCTCAAAATACCTCTTAGGCAATAGTACAGAATACCTACTTATACTTTAGTTTTGAGTTTCCTAAAAAAATCGACAATGTGGTTAACATACACAAAATCATTACGGAGAATCTAAGAAGCAAGATATTTCTTTAAATACTTTATACAGCAATAATATTTGAATACAATTTTAAACTGCAAATTTTGTACATAAAATGGTGTAAACTATTTTTATCAATTGTTTGATAGTTGGGCGAGATATTTATCATGGAATTGGTTTTTAGCGTGTGTTCCGAGGGCTCACTTTACTAGAGCTTTTATTCTGTACTAGTAGAATATTATAAACCCTGTACTCTCAGGGTAGCATTGTGGCTACTTCTGCTAAAATTAAAACCTTACCAAAGGAACTTAGTCTCAAGTTCCAATTTGTAGCATTAAAGTAAATTTTGTGCACTGGTGAACTGAGGGCCCATCGTCTGATTGGATTTTCTTTATTTGCAGTAACTATCCAGAGCTCTTATTTTCGTATGTAGCCCTACGATTTACCTCCTAAATATTACCATTCATGAAAATCATCTTATTTGGTCAGATTCAGTAATTTGGTATTTGACATAGTTCATCTGAGGGACCACATTCGGCGGGTTGTAGCGTCCAACTTACAACACCTACAAATTTATCATTCTGGCTACATTTGTTTTAGAGGTTCTGCTAAATATTTATGTATACGAAACCTTCGTTTTCCACAGTGGCCTCTCGAAGGGAACGCACATAATAAGTTCCAAGAAATCGACAACGTCACAACTCTCCTTTGTTACAACTCACTTCGGTCTCCCCTACAGACTAGAGCACATCAAACTATACATTTTTGTAGTTTATTAACACCTTTTAAAACGTCATAAGAACCAAAGTGTAGCTTATGGCTGTCGTCTGTACACACCTTTACAATAAATATTATTACGAGGTAAAGTTATCACATCTTGTTTGGGAGCAACGGTTTTAAAAGGCACTTGGGAATAATAACCACACTATCAGTTTTCGAAACGTTCAAAGGTCTACGACCCATATCTATAAAGGTGTAAAGGGCACTTAAAACTAGAGCAGCACTTAAAGATAAAGCAGTAACGTAAACGCGACATTTAGTAGGTACGAGTAGTACATAGTGTAATAGAGAATAAGCAAGGTTTTTTATTTCTCACATTTCAGTAGCCTTGGATTTATCAAATCAATCAGTGCTTTTCTTTAACTTTCAAAAGATATCTAAGATATAGACGTTAGAGATCTCATCATGTCATTGGTCATGTTAGAACGACACTCAGAGTCCCATGCAAGTTACTATGGGCGGGTGACATTTGACGTCACGCTCAGTTATATTTCAATAAAAAGTTTAAACACTTGTTACATTTTTCAGTCCGATTTAAAGTGTTTATTTATACGTTATTTAATTACTTTGAAAATCGATGTCCATTCCCTATAGTTAAGCTACTTGTGATAACGTGGTCAGTCTGCTTGTGACCACAATCACAGATGAAACCTCTAGCTGTTTAGTACTCATGTAACACATTATAAATGCCACGTTACACTTTGATGTAGGTAATGAAATGCGATCAAGTTTAAGGTCTTCTTCTTCTTGTCGTCACTCAGTGTCAGCCCAAAACTCGGCTACAAGGTCTTCTGTAACCTTCCTACAGACAGAGCCTGTTTGTTAACAGCGACTGAAACAGAAAATTCAATACAATGACATCGTTAAGTGATTATGATTGGACAGATTTAATGCTACGCTGACCCTACTGTAAGTAATAATGTCATAACTTTTCTTTTACTATTGTTTATCTTGTTCCACTAATACCTCTTGCCATAATTAATTAATCCCTGATGATGGTATTCCTGCAATCAACCTTCAAAAATACTTCAGAGGTGGTTTCAAAGAGATTTTCATTAAAGTTCTTCATTAGCTTCAAATAGTATTTTACTTTCTGTGTAAAGTTGTTTTTTGCGATAGGAGGTTTAATTTGCACACGACTTCTATCGAGGCCCGATCGAATTAAAACTTTTTCGATTTTGCTCCGAATCAAACGGACTCAGGATTCTTGGAGTCCTATTCTGCAAGATTAATTCGCATATCGAGATTGACTATCTCTCTTACTCATATGCGGGTTATAACTTTAACGAGGGAGATAGACAAGATCAAGAAAACGAAAATCCTTTACGCGTAGATCAGAATAGTCTCGCTTGTAAAGAAACGGAATGCTTAATATGGTTCAATTCAGTTGAGATTGAAGTTATAATCTCATTTTGATAGTTTAATTAGAACTAACTTAGTTTTTAGATGTTAAAAAAGAAGTCTTAAAAATATGCAGCTAATTCTACTTTTGCACTGATTTAACTCTAGACTAGGAGACTCATCATCAGTCAGTCCAAAGGACGCTCACTACTGGACAAAGGCCTTCCCCAAAGATTTCCATAGCGACTGGTTCTCAGCTGTCCGTATCCTGGTTGTTTTCCGTAACCTTCTCCAGATCATCGGTTCATCGAGTGGGAACTTGGACAATACACGCATTGTAATGTAGAAGTTTTGCCACTTATTTCTGTAAATTCCAACTTTCGTGAGGTAGAAATAAATTCTTGATCCGCCAACAACAAACTTGAAGAAGTAATTAATGGATCCGTTATTCGTACATAATAAATTACCCAAATCAAGTAAGAACCATTATTTACAATACATTAAGTCAATAATAGCCAGTTTGAATAATAAATGAACTTAGAGTATTTGTGAATTTATAAAGACTTTTATTTTGTAAGATCTGAGAGCTACGATGAAGGTTTTTGTTGAACTTTTTAATTCTAAATAAGTTTTTATCCCATTTTTCCGAAAGGCTTCTAAAAGCCTTCCCCTTTGTTCAGAGAGAATATTGAGAGCTAGCAATGTTATTAATTTCTAAATCGTATTGATCACATCGTAGCACCATTCTTTTAGGACCAGTTATTACTCTTAACTTGTCAGTACTACGATTTTTATCAACTCTCAGAATATGTTTTGTCATACATTTCTCGTATTTAGACATCAGTGTTTTTTTAAACTCATAAAAGTCAATTATTTTTGCAAATAGGTTTTTAAAAAGCACTTTTACACGTCCCTTTATTAACCCTACCACTGCTTCGGGACAATAAATGGGCCAGTACTGAGAATAAGCTGCGCAAGAAACTCAGTCACTATTGTTACAGTTGTCGTTTAGAAGTGGATAATGGATGGATTTTAGATGAGTAGTAAATACCAAAATTTAATTAAAACTGAGCAGTGGGCTGTGTGAGTTTACATCAATAGTGAGCGCGTTTAAAAATTTATGAACATTTTAGTTTTTTAACGTTTCCCGCTAGGGGCGCTGTACAATCCGTCATACATTTAATGTCATTTTTTGACGCGCTCACTAGTGAGCGCGTTTGATGTAAACTCACACTAAGTAGGCCCTCAGTAGTTTAGGCGTAACAACGTTACAAACGAATCGATTGACAAATTTTCTCTCGCACGAGTATTTTATGTTAATTTCATGAAATAAACGTTATATTTGTCACACCTCAGACATCCAACAAACAATGTGACTCCCAATGAATATATTAACACAAGTGGCACTATTGGGAACTATATCGGCTGATTAGATACAAAACCAGTACCATTGTTAGTCTGTTACAACTCCCTGGGGTTTCTCGTATCGCATACATAATCAACCTTCGGGATAGCATTGATTCTATCATTTGAATTTTGAGATGTTCGAGATTGTTAGCAAATTTGGGACCGTACGTCCTGAGGGAACGCTTAGTTAGGTTTGGTAATACAAACTGAAGATACACATTGAGTTTGTTAAACGGGGAATACATTAACGGCGATTGTGTTTTAATTATTCGTAGGGATGTTAGAAATTGTACAACTAGAACTAGAACTAGACTAGACTGGCAAAAAGTGACTAGCGCATTTATGAAATTGGTACAAGTATTTAGGGAAACTTAATAAAATAGTAGGTAAAGTTTTTCTTTAATATTGATAAAAAAATTTTAGTTAATTTTTCTGTCAAATCTACTGATATTTTACTTTTGTGTTAAGCAAAGTACAGGGTTTCAATCATAAAGTTGCTCAAAGTACGAGAATAATAATGGAATCATTAAAAACAATTTCGTTTCGTGATCGCCTCACTACACCCCAAAAGTAGGCACAAAAGGCATACAGATGTATGCGGATTTACCGAATTGAAATCGATAATGGATTGTCTACAGGCACCGTTTCTATGTGAACGTATTTCCCATGTAGGTAGTATGCAAAACACCTCATTGAACATATTTATCTTGACAGTTAAATTCAACAGGAAAACGACGTGCCCGATTGTAACTTATGGGAGTACCTAGGTATATTCTACATTATAAGATAACACACATTTTTCGATGATTTATTTTATTACTACATACAAAACATAAATAATGTCTCGTTTCAAAAGCATTCTTGCACGTTTAAATTGGTATGTTTTCTCTCTAACCCTTCGTGGTGCGGCTACGCGACCTTATTAGGTCTATATATACTATTGAGCGTACGCTATATATACTATTGAGCGTAGTTTAAAAGATCTACCTAAGCGAAAACAGGAGCGACTTTTTTATATTATGTACTATGTAAAGCTTTTATTTTAACTATGGCTGTATAAGGTTGGCCTGATAGTCACTTACTATCAGGTGAGATACAGGCCAAGAGATTCCACGTAATGGATAAAAAAACAACTTGCACGATGAAATTTTCGTCTGTGAATCCATCTGGTGCGATTCACTCAATTCAATTAAAACGCATAAATTATAAATAATACCATTGTATTAAAATATTCATGCTTTAAAACACTACTTTAATAAAACCACGTCATTTCATACAGACTCCGTTCGAAGTGATTTCCAGCTAAATGAAAACGATTGAATGGCTGTGAAACTTGAAGCTCGTTTCACAGAATTTCATACACAGCCATCCAATATGCTTATATCATTGGCGAGAACGTAACAAGAGCAACCTGTAAACTAAGCAGTTAATGGTTTGAAATTTCAGTAATGATTAGGTATGTGGCGTAGGCTACAAGCAATTTTCGGATTATACAAATTTATAAAATTTGTATTACCTGAAGGATTTATTTCACAAAATACGATAGATTGATACTTTATTGTATTTACACTAACACAGACACAGGTATTAAAGAAAATGGCAAATCGAATGCGCACAACTTAGGATATTAGTCATACTTTTTTTTTCGTTAACCTTGATTTCCTATTGAATTTGCCAAAACATCAATAGATGCCACTTGCATTAAGAAGTGAATTCTCTAGGCATCAATAGACGCGTCCCGCACAGAAAAGGTTAAGAAACTACTTTTTTTTAAGACAAGAACAAAAGAAGAAGGCTATAAAGCAATTCCTAACGAGTAACACGACTAAGCGACACTTAAGGTTTGTTAGCTTCAAAGGAACTGGCGGTTATAGGAGGGCAGTGACGTCGTCAATGTAAACCGACTCCAAAAGGGCTCCCAGTAAATTAGCAGCACTTAACTTTAATCCGGGATTATCCACGAGCAAACGCTCGTAGGCAGCCCTAAATGGTTTAGAATATAGATTAAATTTAATGATCTGATCCCAATTTCGGCTTTCAGTCCGTAAGTAATTTAATACTTAGTCTACTAGGCGATGGACACCGGGCTTGTATGGCCCAATTTAGTTTTAGCACTCGTGGGTAATTGGAGTTAAATGAGTGAGACTATTAGGTAGGTGGAATCAGGGAATTATTCTCAAAAAGGTAATCAACGCAGTGAATGCTCCAAATATTGATAGCTGAGTTGTGTATCGGTTTTTATACGGGCTCAAAAATAATTTTAATTTAACAATCATTTATAAAAATCATGCTATTTACTCGTAATAATATCACGGTTTGAACCAACAGAGGTATTCACATTAATTTAATCCAGCCATGTCACGGCTTAAAATTAAAATGTATTTTAAAGTACAAAATGCTTTTTTGAAAGTCGGTAGTGAGTTTCGAAAATAATGGTTGTTTATTAAAAATATTTTCTGATACACATTTTTATTCAAAACCTTTTAAAGTACAACATTTTTCTCCATGAAACGTTATACGAGTATTATACAAATAGCAAACTTGGTAAAAAGCACAACGCGAAAAGTGGCTATGGCCCATAATTTTGAGTGACGGTTTCATTAGTAAGTACCCCGTAGAATGAGATAGGGTCTTATTTACGAATAGATCTTTATTCCTACTTATCAAACTGTCTCCTTCACTCTCGCCAATAAGTCAAAAGGAGTGAAAGTGAGGGAAAAGTGGAATTTTTTTGAAATGTTTACTGAGTTGGCCCAACTTTTTGGACTTCACACTTCATTATCACGGGTTTTGCATAACAGTTTGCGCCTAAAAAATAACGACTGGAATGTTTGACAAAAATGTTTAAAAAATTCTGTTCTGCTGAATATTCAGATGTCTTTTCATGGAGTGAAACATACTTTGTTCATTTTGTTTAATAAGCTAGGTACCTACTTATCTTGCTACTACAGTTAGTTTTATATATTATGGTCATAAATTAATGCAGAATTGATTTGTGTCTCAATTGAAAACTTTTAAGCTCAAATTCAGTAAAAAATCTATGGAAATGATAGAATACTGTAAGAATCGATAAATCATAAAACAAAATACCACACACCATCATCATCATAAATTATTAGTAACTAGGTAGATTTTTTTAAATTGATTTAATTGACCTTTCACTTGTAATTATTGTAAAATATTATTTTCCACCCTAGTAGTTTCCAAGAATGTTTTGTACCAATCGCTACGTTGCTATTTCTTTACCAGAGACACCTAAAATCATCTCTAGCAACACACACAAACTCATTATCGTATTCCTAAAGAAAAGTTCAAGTAAATACCTAAACACGATAATGTTACCTACTCGTATATTAACGCCCGTATTCACAAACATTACTATGAGGTCTCACAGTCGACGCACAGCGTGACACACGAACCAATCACAGAGCTCTATTCAACGCTATGCATTCGATTTGCTGCTTCACTTAAGAAAGCATCGTTTGTGAATACGGGCGTTAGACTACAAGAAGTATTGCCCACTCCTTACACAAACCTCCCCCAAAATTTCCCTTAACAAGTCGCTAAAGTATCAACCAGGTGAAATATTAGATTTTCTCTCAAAGGGTGAGAACGAGGTGCTAAATGCCTCTTTTGAGTCATAAATTGTCGAGTTAAGATTGGGCAAGGTAATTTGATATTGAATCTATGGCATTACAGGGTTGAGTATCATGGGGCCATTATTGCCTTTAATAAATTGGTAGGTAGATACTCTGCTGGGTTAGAAGCTGGGTTATTGTTTATGAACAAAGCATTTAAAAGAATAAAGTGTAAAATACATATTAATAACTTTGTCCTTTAATTTGACAGGAAAAAAAAGTTTATATTTTATTCTCGGGAAAAAATGCGATGTTCAATTTCGGTCATTAATTTGAATCACCAATAATTATTTTTTCTAAAATAGAAATTCTTTTTCCTATTCCCTATTTTCGTAGCTTTTTCTTGTCAATGAAAGACATTTTTTGTAAAAAATATTATGAGAAATAAATTCAACTTTACGTTATTAATTTTATTTTGTTAATTTTCCAAATTGGTTATTGCCTGAATACAGCTAATTTAATATGAGTAGAAAAAATATACACACACTCGTAGGGACCATATTTTTCATTGTTTTTTTTTGGGGTTTGTTTGCTGTAGCAAACCTTATTATGTAAATAAGGTACCCTGTGGTTTTAGCTGATTTATTTCTTAGTGTGTTGCTTTTAGACGTATTAAGTAACACAATATTATTTAATAATTAGTAGTAGCAATTTCATAATTAACTCTTGCAGGCTAAGCCCAAGAGCTTTTAATTGTGATGAGAATGACTCTTTAACTGGCTAGCACATGCATACATGCACGATATTCACATTTATCAACTTCTCACTCAAGTAAACTAATGACTCAAATCGTCAAGTCCAAAAAGGTTCCATTGAAAACTTCTAAAGTGTCACTGAATACCGCTTGAAAGAGCTCAATCGCCCACCGATGCAGCGACCGGCTTACCCACAGTAAATAGTAGGGATGTTATGGATATGTAGTTTCGGATATGGATAAGGTTACGGATATAGGAATAATATCATATCGGTTTCGGTTACGGAGATTTTTTTATTTCGGATATCCGAAAGTTTCGGTTACCTACTGTTACGGATATCTGTGCTTTAGAATGCAATTTGCAATAGTTGTCCAACGCGCTTTATTCATGGCCGCACACTAAACTTTACATCGAATAAAAAAATAAAAATTGATACTAGATGGCATTGTAAAGGTAAATCAGGCTGTTATGCCTTTATAATGCTATACAATAAACAATTTAACACTAGAAGTGCCGAAGATTACGACCCCCCTAAAAGCGCCGCTGGGTCAATTATGTCCCAGCATGTATTTTGTAACATTTTTTAGTTTTAGTCATGAATATTATGGTTAAAACTATTTGTAGTGTCCTTAAAAAAAGATTTATCTATGTAGTTAAATCAATATGTATTTATTTCTTTAAAAATATAAATGTATTCAATTTTAATTTTGAATTATTAAAAGTCAGATATTTTTGGTTTCATTTTAAAATAATCACATATAACATGGTGTTATACTGTATTTAAATAATGAAATTACTACTTTAACTAGTCATTATTATTTTTAAAGAAAAAATAAACATATTACAAATAATAGTGCACATTTTGCACAAAGTTTTTTTGTATGGTTTTTTGTCTCTCTGGTGTACTGTGTGTTTAGGAATTTCTATAGGTATGGTTATTTTTCTGTTATCTGTACACAAACAATGAAGTTTTTACCAATTACAATGAAAAGTATGTACGTTTAATCTTCAAAATTTTATAAGTCACACATTTTAAAAATGTATCAAATCATACAATGTATGAACTGGCTTATGTCTAGAAGCCACCTTCCTACTAATATTATACATGTAAAAGTTAATAAATATTGATGAATTGAAGGATGGATGGACTGATGAATGGATAGGAAGGATGAATGGATAGATATATGCCTGGAACTTGAACTAAGTGAGTATGGATTCATGGTTAGATCGACGGATATTTTTTCACTCTTTTACCCAAAAAATACTAAGCCGATCTTAATAAAACTTTGCAGTTTTATTGTTAATACTTCAGAATAACATAAAATAGGCTATATTTTAGAATAATGTTCAGTTATTTGGTCAAAAAGCAACGATAAGTGTCAAGAAATTAGGTTTTTCTATGATAAACTTAATTTCTCACGAGTGAAGTCACAGGCAAAAACTAGAACAATATATTTACATTTCTGCATTGTTACGAGTCACCTAAGCTCTCCTCACCTCTCCACTTTCATATCTCCTCGAAAAAAGTACTCTTCATCGAATTATTGTGGCAAATACCAGGGTGGGACAAAATTGACCCAGTGGCGCTTCTAGGTAAAACCGATTATTAAAAAAATTCTATTCATTTTATATTATCAAAAACATTAAAAAATGATAAAATTCAATAAATCAGAAAAAGTCAAAAAGTTTCATGGACTTTCGTTGAAAAATAAAAAAGTTAGAGACGATCAAACTCGCGAGTGGGACAAAAATGGGACGGCGGCCTTTCTAGTGTTAAACTGCCTCTTTATTTCGGATATCCGAAAGTTTCGGTTACGGTTAAGGATATCCATAACATCCCTGGTAAATAGGGCGCTTTCCTATACACCGCGATTGGCTCTTTTCATGGGGTCGATCCCCTATTTTGTAGAAACGTGCACGAGTACGGAATACGTATGTATTAGTGCTAATAGAAGCGAGTTTTAATGTCAGTGACGGAATTCCTTGAATAGCACTTGATGTTTCTAAAGACATTTTCGGGAACGATTGTATGCTTGGTAAACCCTTGGGATATCTTTATTGTATACCACAGTTACGTAGGTTGTAAAATAACAAAATGAAATTAGATTAGCTGCGTTGTGGCCATATAAATAGTGCTTAATATTATAGTTACTCTTGTATTAGAGGACCAGTTTTCCGCCCGCGTGGATTTTTGTCTGTCACAGAAAGCCTTTATCGAGCGCGTCCCTGTTTTAAAAACCGGGATAAAAACTATCCTATATCCTTTCCCGGGACTCAAACTATCTCTATGCCAAATTCCATCAAAATCGGTTTAGTGGTTTAGGCGTCAAAGCAAGACAGACAAGAGTTACTTTCGCATTTAAAATATTAGTATAGATTCGATCCCGGACCTTTTTTCCGATCCCGGAATTACGAGATTGTATAAGTATAGGCAAACTCGGGAGTCTTGTAGGTACTAATGGTAGGTATCCGGTTTTTTTCACAAACTTGGTTACTTAACCCATGAAGTTTATATTTTCACCTACCTGAGTCTGAGTTGAGTAAGTTTTTAAATACTTCTTATATAAATTTAAATTTTACTCATAAAATATTTCAGTATCCTCATGAATATTTCACGTTCCATAGACCGTTCAGCTCTTTTTATTACGAGGAGCTGTGTAGAGTCAAATAGCTGCTTTTAAATGTTCCTGGCAGATGAGCCAACATTAATATACAAACTTAATTAATACTTATGTTTATAGTAACGCTAACTACTTTTTTTATCCACAACGAGGAAGCTCTTGACCTGTATCTCACCTGATGGTAAGTGACGATCAGGCCGAAGGTGGAAGCGAGCTTCACCCGGAATGCTCAACCACGGAGGAACTGGCTATCTTACCTCTAACTGCTGGAACACAATAATGCTGTTAACATCGTTGTTATGGCGACAGACTTAGGTAAGATGGTGGTAAGTAGCTAGCTAGGCGGACTTAGAACAAGCCCTACAACCAACCAAACTGAACAGAAAAATCTGCCCCAACTGGGAATCGATCCCGGGACCTCTGCGTCCGAAACAGGTGGTCTTACCACTAGACAACAGAGACGGTTAGGCTTCCAACGCGAAAGCCATATAAGCCCCCCACATCGTTCGTTCGTTCGTTCGTTTCAGCCGAAAGACGTCCACTGCTGGACAAAGGCCTCCCCCAAGGATTTCCACAAAGACCGGTCCAGCGCCGCTCGCATCCAAGCACCTCCCGCGACCTTCACCAGATCGTCGTCCCCCACATACTACAGACTTTTTATCAGCCAGTGTTGTGGTTGGCTTCTTATTAAAAGTATGAGGAATCGATCGATCTAAATCGGTAGGTATACTCGTAATGTGTGTAATACTTGTGCTCACTGAGCCGCCCAAAAATTTGTAGTCTGCCTACACTCTAAAAAGTCTAACGCTTTTTCGCATCGTTCCTTTTTTCGTACGTTTAAGCCGATTAATGTCCACTACTGGACAAAAGCTGAATAAGAAGTGTATTGAAAAATGTACATGTAATGAACATTATAAATAAACTTATTTATTAATAATGTTCATTATATCTTATTCTTATTCCCCCAAGGATTTCCATAACGAGCGGTCCTGCGCTGCCCGCACTCTACCCACTGTGCCCAGGCACTTCCCGCGATCGTCGGCCCACCTATATTTTCCTGTATTTTCGCGTAAGTACTTAAAATGATTGAATCAGTTGTTATTAATAGCGGATGCCACAGCTTTTCCAGAAATCGAAGAACCATATCAGTCACATTCAAAGCTTCTTAATACGACAGGTGAGAGGCGTTTACGGGAAATAGGATGGGTCAAATACACACGAAAAATTACGAGATGTTACAAAATAACACTGTTTGATCTATAGTCGTCTCGCTTATCCATGCGAATATTACAGGGTGAGAATGAGGCAGATATAATTCAAAAACGTTTCGTTTTTCAGGGTAGGATGATGATGAGAGATGAGAACCTCAGATGTGAGTTACGATAGAGTGAAAGGGTTGACTTGTGTCAAGCTTTTCTATAGCATGTCACTTGCGTAAAGAAATACGAAATTATTATACACGCTCCTAAATCGTGTTCCATTCAAATGTTTGTAATATGTCTTATTTCCTAGAAATGTTCCAAATAGTTTTTGTAAGCAATTGAATGGGAATCCAAAAAGTATGTTAAGTCTTATCAGGACTACATAGAGGCACCTTCAAAATAGGTCAACAGTAGCGTACTATTATACCTATTTAGAACAATTTGACCTCTTTTCAAAAATAATTACTTCCCTTTACTTACTCGTTTTTTAAATGAAACTCTTTTTGTGCTGCGGACGACAGTGGGCCGTGGTACATACTTAACTGCTTACCATCAAGTGATCCATTTACTTAAATTTGCCGCTGGCTACCTGTATGTTAATGGAAACTACACTTTTTTGTTTTTGAATTTGAATTAAAAGTCAAATTGATTTGCTTAAAAGCAAATCCTCGCTTTTGGAAAAAACGCGTTTTGTGTTTAGATTTTCCCATCACTTTTGTTACTTATAACACCTTGAGCAATCTCCACTATTGAACTAGAGGCAGGAGGTATATTCATCGCAATGATTTTTGATTTTCGAATTTCGAAATTCGAAACCGTAGATTGGCTTCCTCGGTAAACATTTGAATATTCAACGAGAACTGCGGAAATAGAGAGACAGAAAGAGTGAGGGAGAGAGAAGAAAGCACTGGTGTTATTTAAGCCATCTGCAGTTGACGTTCATGTCTTACATTTTTGTCTTATTTCACTCTTTGTCGTAAATGCTTTGTCCCTGCTCCACTTTAGTGTTGACAAATGAACGAAATCAAACGCCTTTGTTTTAAAAATGTCTTTTATTGAAATCAACTTGGAATTGAAAATACAATTTTACCTAGACTATTTGGTTTGCTACCGTTATTCCGTTTCCCAGCTTTACAACTTTGTTTCATTTCTAAAGTTTCGTTAACGTGTGACATTGTTGTTGTGTTTTCTATTGAAACCCTTTGATACAATCGTTTGATATTTGATTTATAAACTCTTACAAAACTGAACAATAGAACAGCTTTTAGTGAAACAAATATTAAAAGAGTTTCTCAGAAGGTTCGACTTAAACGAAATTGATTTTAAAAAAGTATTAGGTATTTCATTGTTGTATTGAAAAAAGTACTCCGAACTGCGATGCTAAACATTTTTAACATTTGCCAAAATATAACATAAATAATATTTATTCATCAACAAAAAAACAATGTTATACGTTACAATGCACCAATAAAATCTTAACAATACATTACCCTGATCAGGATATTTAGCGCCACCATACATTAGTCTTCATAAGTGATGGTCACCATAATTGTCACTTAAAGCCTCAGCCAAACCAACGCGTGCAGATCGCGTCGGCGATGGCTGTCACTGCGCGTGCATAGGACAATGACAGGACGCGCGTCCTATCATCGGTCGCTAAAGCTTTAGATGGTCACCTCAAGTGATCGACACAAGAGATCACCTCAAGTGGTCACTACAAGTGGTCACTCCAAGTTGTTACTACAAGTTGTAGACCACTTCAACGCTGTCACTCGTATTCCAATGTATGGTGGCGCTGATAACCTCGCGGGCTTGGCAACCACAAATTTTAATTTTGTCCCATCTAACAACATAACTCATGGAGTCTTCTCACTAATACACTTTATTATTTACACGTCATAAATGGAGATTTGATAATAACGTTTGTTTACAAACTCATTGATAAGTTGATAATTTAAATTTACTTACGTATACATTGTAAATCCTTGCATTGTCAATTTAGTTGGAAATAAATACAGATAAATAAAGATTTTTCTCTGAAAAATAAATAAACCTACAAAATTTTAAAGCCCTGCCGATAAGCTTATTGACGTCCATTGGGTTACGAAAGTAATTTTCTGAATTTAAATGTATATTTCTTTATAGTAGTAATTCACCTCCAGACCTAAAAATTTAAATATCGTTAATAACAATCTGATTTCCCCTGGCAGTTTTTAAAATTGTATTAACATCAATATCTAGCTATGAAGTTCATGACTTTAATCGTAAATAACTTGAACTTTCGGATATTTTGGTAACTATTTTACAATTTTATTTCACATATTGCACATTATCAATTTTACCGCGTCGATTTTCACATTATTTTATATTTAATATTTACATTTTATATGAACTTAACATCTACATCCAGTCCTCAAATTACTATCCACGATAGCACAATTTCAATTTCACATTCCTTGATATTTTTACAAGTCAATATTCACTGAAGTTCACTTCATTGTTTACACTCTATATTAATGACACTGTCACTGTTTACATTTTATATGACCGCACTGGCGACGACAAACAGTGCGGGCAAACTGAGACTGCTGGCCCACTGTGCGCTGCCTTGCATCGCTGCTGGGGTCTCTCCTGAAGACAAAAATATTATTATAGTGAAAATTGTTACTTACTAAATAATTTAATTAGAAATATAACGCATAACTCAGTTAGCGCCTGGGTTATATGGGAGCGGAACGGGAGGGAGTATTTTGTTACGTCAAATGGCAGTGACACTTCAGACTTGTATGTTCTGTCATCTATACTAATATCAACACTAATATTATAAAGAGGAAAACTTTGTTTGTTTGTTTGGTTGTAATGAATAGGCTCAAAAACTACTGGACCGTTTATAAAAATTCTTTCACCATTCGAAAGCTACATTATCCACGAGTAACATAGGCTAAATTTTATTTTGGAAAAAAATAGGGTTCCGTAAAATATGTAGATAATGTAGTACGCGCGCGCGAAGACGTGGGCGGAAAGCTAGTGCAATAATAATTAAAAATCACCCCTCCCGTGCCGCTCCCATTATTATTATTATTTTTGGTTTTGGGCCTTCATTTGCGCCAGCTCGACCAGGTTTGATCTATTGTGGCAGCCCTTGTCTTTAGAGTTCACTGCTTAGTCCCGTTGAGTCTATAAATTTCCAGATTCTTTGGAGCGTGATATCTGCTATCTCATCCGGGTGCATGATGTGTCACCCGAGATGGATACTTCTTTTGCTCATAAGCGGGCCGCATGAGCAAAGAACATACTTCAGGCACTGATTGAGTTAACCTATAGTTTTATTTCCATCCTAGAATCATTTGCAGTTGTTGATAAATTAACAAAATCTTAATTCGTTAATTTGAAAAGTACGTAATTATAGTTCAAAATTCTTAAACGCAATAAATTATCAAAAGAGAAAAGGCCCAGCGGTAACAGCAATGGATTTAGACATGAACGACCCAAATGAGTAATTAGAATAGGCATAATTAACGTCAGCACCCGTGAAATTTGTTTATTTTACGAGCTTTGGACATGCAAAGGTGGGTATTATTACCTTTGCGAAACTTTAAATGGACACTGAGTTTACACCTAGCTAAAATTGATACTATAAATTCTCCGCTAAGCAACGAGAGTGAGCGTAGCGTGGCGTTGCGTTTTTGTCACGATGACCTGCATTGCGTCACAGTCATGCCAGGCACTCATGCTCGTGCATGCATCAAAAATTTTAGCAATTAATTTCAGTACTAAATATCAGACATTAAGGTGTGATTATTTATTTAGTTAAATCTGTTAGATAAGATGGACTGTTAAGAAAATGTACAGTCATAGATTATACCTTTAAAATCATCTACGGCAATGTTTAGAAGTATTGACAGAACGTTAGCACTTGCATAAGTTAAAACTTACCAGTAAGTACATGAACTCGTTCTGTGGCCATCTGAGCATTGTCTGGCGCACACTGATATGCGCCCGCGTCTGACGTCCACGCTGCCTGCACCAGTAGCCTTGTACCCTTCTCTGTTCCTAAGGAAAAGTAACTTTAAAACTTACCAGTAAGTACATGAACTCGTGCTGTGGCCATCTGAGCATTGTCTGGCGCACACTGATATGCGCCCGCGTCAGACGTCCGCGCTGCCTGCACCAGTAGCCTACTGCTACTGTGTATACCCTTCTCTGTTACTAAGGAATAGTAACTTTGGAAATTACCAGTAGGTAAGTACATGAACTCGTGCTGTAGCCATCTGTGCGTTGTCTGGCACACACTGATATGCGACCACGTCAGACGTCCGCGCTGCCTGCACCAGTAGCCTACGGCTACTGTGTATACCCTTCTCTGTTTCTGAGGAAAACTAGAACTCACCAGTAAGTACATGAACTCGTGCTGTAGCCATCTGTGCGTTGTCTGGTGCACATTGGTATGCGCCCGCGTCAGACGTCCGCGCCGCCTGCACCAGTAGCCTACTGCTACTGTGTATACCCTTCTCTGTTACTAGCGATATACCACCGCGCGTCGAGTCGAAGTTTATAGTCTGTGGACAAGGAAGTTGGATTATTTATTTGCTTTACCACGACAATAGGACAATGAAGATTGCCGTGTCATTACTAATATTTTTTTCTTTTTTTTTAAGGGACGCGCGCTGGTAGCTTGAAGAGCTTTTCCAGCTTCACCGGACAGAGTGGCGAGTACATACGGTACTCCAGCCGTTTGGCGATCGTCAGTGCGTGTGCCGACGAGGCCTAGTGTGGGCTTCGCGAACATTTATAGTCTGTGGTCTGTATTTGTCTTACTGCTACAACGAAATGTGTTACGATACGACAACGATAGTGTACAGGCCAGTAGGATTAATTGCGCACCCGGCAGCCGTGACGTCAAATCGACGCTCTAGGACGGACGGGCCAAACGCGGGGTGGTGTGCGGGTAAGTGGAAGGAAGAGTTGTATTCCAGCGGGGTGCGCAGTTAGCTCGATCGAGTTGTAATTGTTTACTACAACAACACGTTCTTCAAAGTAGATAATGAAGTAAGATTATTACTGTAATGGTTGGCAACACTGCGGCGGCCATATGGAATATTATTGGAGAAAAAGCGAAGGACAGACGTTGTTGTACAAGTTGTGAAGTAATTATGAAGAATAAAACCCCAAGTGTTAACCCGGCGCCAATGACGTGAAAATAATTGCAAAGACGATGACCCCGGGTCATATTGACCCACATTTCATCGATAATTTTTTAGGAAATTGTACAAGTAATCTTAATTTTAATTACTGTCTATATATATAGGGTTCTTTACTGATCTAATAAAACAAAAATAAAACGAATACATGAAATAAATATTTTTTTATGAATTTTTAAACAAAACATGAAAAAATCACGTATAGAAATACATTTGAGTCTATATTTTTTGTTTTTGGTAAAGATTTTTAGTATAAATGGGAATCAACAATGTTATATGGTGAAAAAGAGATAAAATCAACTTTTTATATGCAGATACAATGAGATCAGTTTTCTACTTCATCATTCAGAGCCATGGAACTGCTGCAACTGGTGCAGTATGTAATCAAATGGTCTGGGCATGTAAATATGGCATGACGCACTTGCCGGCGTCGTACTAATGCAAGTTCGAGATTATCCGAAGACTGAGTCCCCATTACTTGCGTCTTTTTCACATTCGTTGCCATTTCTAAGTTCTGGCTATTACAGCCTGAAATTCTTCAATCTCGGAATCCGACTCTTCCAGTAACGCTACATTCTTGCTGGGTCATTTAACAAAGACATTTTGACTAAAACTTAAAAAAGAACAACATAAGCTAGCACTAAACACAAAATAAGCGAATAAAAGTAAGTCACAAAATCACCGCGCCACCGATGACGCCGGGTCATAATGACCCGTTTTAATTTGAAGCCTGTGTATCTCGCTACGCAAGCGGAGTCACAATACGTTAACTAACGGAATGGATTTAGGGAGGTTCTATCTCCAGCTATACGAACGCTCGAACCACAAAATGGACGCAAAAAAAAATTATGAACGTTTGAAAATGCCTCGGGTCAATATGACCCAGCGTCATTGACGCCGGGTTAATAATAACTTCAGCATTTTATTTCAACATCAAACCTACATATAATACATGGCGCAGTCGGCTTCAAGAACCATTAAGAAGTTATGAAAACTGACGAAAATCACGATACGAAAAACCACTCCAAACACGTGCAAGAAACATTACAAGAAACCGAAGAAATGGGCACTCCTCTCGAATTCAAAATGCCTCAACCACTTCAGATGGACTCTGTAGGTAACGTGCTTACGAGGTGGAGAAATTTTAAGCAACAATTAGCAGTATTCCTATTGGCATCCGGTTTGCGGTTTTCCATCTTTTTTTTTATATTTTTTTTTGGAAAAGGGATATGATGTAATGGTTGGCAACACTGCGGCGGCCATATGGAATATTATTGGAGAAAAAGCGAAGGACAGACGTTGTTGTACAAGTTGTGAAGTAATTATGAAGAATAAAACCCCAAGTGTTAATAATAACTTCAGCATTTTATTTCAACATCAAACCTACATATAATACAATTACTTTGCTTTTTCCACGACGCGTGTGGATATTATGATGTAACGACATCATAAAGGTAGCAGGGAAGCGCTGGACGCAGGCCGCTACCAATCGATCAACGTAGAAAGCATTGGGGGAGGCCTATGTTCAGCAGTAGACGTCCTATGGCTGAAATGATGATGATGATGTGTGGATATTAATTAACGTGTCGTTACAACATGTTTAGTCAAAGTTGTATGCAATTTAGTCAGATTTGTCTGCAAAGTCATAAATATTTTATGGAAAAGCAAAAAAGTCTATAAAGAACGAAGCTAGATTATATTATTACTATAACGCAGTATGTTGGATTCTCGTGGCATCAACGTAGCAACGTCTCGTGGTATGAAACGTGTTCTTTTGTTGACGATATGACAAGGTCTCGTTACACAACATCGTAGCTCGTCCTGGGCCTTATACATTTTGTGTTCGAATATTATACAGTAGGTACTTTCGACGGATAGATGTTTTTGAATTTTATAAAGGAACATTAATATAAAGATTAAAAAGGTCTTCAATTATATGATAATTGAAGACCTAAGATCCTAAATGAGTTATACAATTTTTTTCCGGTGGATTAGTGTTTTACCCATGTTAACTTTTACTTGTAAGTCCTGGCGCACACAGTTTATATTATTTACAGTAGAATAACATGTGACGGCAATATGTCTTCTACGTAACTCAATAACGTGTGGTTACGATAAATTAGGCAGCCAAGGGAAGTTCTGAAAGCTGTCAAGAGTTTCGCGTGAGTTTCTAGTACATTCCATTTGGATCTCACAGACAAATGTTGGCTTATAGGTAAGCTGTTATACCACTTAACTGGATATAAATTATGTGAAATACAATGTAGCATGGTCCGGATGGTCACATAACAAAAAAAAGTGCCACGAGTTTTTACTGCATATTAAAACATTGGTGAACGATTTAATTCTTAAAATTACGAGTGCGTTGCGATAAAGGAGCGAGCCAAGGAAAGTTTATGTCAACAGTGCGTTCACGATTTTAACAGAGTAAATTGCCTTCTTGTTAACTAATATGTAGTTAACAAGAAGTCAATTTACGGCTATATCGTACTGATGATTAGCTAGTTGTGTCGCATTTCGGGCATAGTAACATAGTTTAGACCTTGATTTGTCTAGAATGGGAGAAAAATGTTTTAAATCTATCTCGTAAAATATTTCTGTATTTTCCATCACCTAAAGATTACCATACGTTACGGTGATGTATATGGCCTTGATTACAACTCACTTACTGATTCAGAATCAATACGGAATATCTCTTTACACCTGAAGTAAGAATAGACAAACATTTCTCACCATAATACAAGCCAGAATAGAAAGTGATGTGTTGTGTGCGCGATAACTAACCATCGGTCTTTGACGTAGAGTTGATAGTGGATCCACGCCGGTACCCTGGGGAACATTACATATTCCATTCCGCCCTCTAGTATTGGAACGTCGACAACTTTGCTGAGGAAAGTAGTTCAAGTCGGGACTGTCGACTGACTTAAGGACTGGACTGCATCAACTTCTAAATCGCAAACTTTCTTGCAATCGCGACTGATTCTTAAACTCTTTGGAAAAAGCTCTCTACAACTGGGCAGTTGCATGTTTAATGCCCCAGTTCATTCAAAAATATCTGCCCGTACTTACTTACCGACAGATTTTTAACTTTAATTTTTCTATCAAAGCAATGATTTTTACACACACACACAGATTTTTAACTTTAATTTTTCTATCAATTCTATCAAACCATCAGTTATGTCTATACCTACCTACAAATCCAAAGGACACAAAAATTACGGTATACTTAATGTACAATTATGTAAAACTAACAACCATTATTGTTTGCTCTATCCTCAGTTCAACTGTAATTGGTACAGTTAAAGATAATACTACTAATGTACAAAGACAAATGGAAGATAATTCCGGAAATGATAATAACCTTTGCTCCAGGTTGTACTCGCGAGTAAAGACATAACATACATCTTCGGAAACAGCATACAAACATTTCAAAGATATATGGAGTAGGATACAAGCCAAATTACAGGAATTGACGTACTAATGGTGCGTTGCGAAAATACTCGTAAATACAGGAATGCACTTCTTAACGATTTTAAATTGATTAAAATCAGATATACAGGCGGTTCAACACCTAAATCTTAAGTGCTCATGATGTTGTCTAAAATACTTAGTTCAAAATAAAGGGTGAGGAAGAAACACCTTCATATTATAATTCAGAATTAGTGATGACATCCCAACTTCGGTATTGTATTTATTAAAAGTATAGAATTAAGAGATTAAGATTAATACAAATAATTAACCTACATAGACTAAATATTTACAAATAAAAATTATGTCCCAAATCGCTGTCCAAACAACGCGACATGGTGCCCAGAATGCTGGCTGCATTTCCACGCTGAATGGCCAAACTGATTCGTTGGCCAAGAAATGCGCCAGCTCTTCTATCACCTGTACAGTCAATCAGCCGCTTGGCTAATTCCCTGTACAGGCGATGAGCACTTGGTCCCCACGGACCTAGCGTCTCGACCCCAAATGGCTCAAACATGTAGGTACTACTAAGACCTACATATTTGCGTCGCTTGAGGGATTCCGCTGATGCAGCGGCAGTACCAGCCCCAGACGAGGTTTGCGGAAGATGAGACGGTGCCAGTGTGTCTACGCAGGTTGCATCCCACACTAGTGGCCGTCCCACCATCCATGGAACCAAAGTCATACCATCAGGTCTCTTACCATCACTTCGAACCAGGCCATTTGGTTCAAAAGAGACCTGCGTATGATGTCATTGAGGCTGGCGTGACGGGAAAATTCTCCCGGCACTTCTGTTGCATGACAGTCCGTGATGACCAAGGGAGTCAACCATGTAACCGCAGGGACAGCGATGGGGGACAATGCATGGTGCCCCCAAACGGAGCGAGACTGCTAAATTAAAAGTGGTAGTATCCAAAAGTGTGCCAATATGAGGAGAAGGTAGGGAGTGAAGCCAAAGACCTGATTCCCACTCGGCTACAGCCAGAAGACGAGCTCGATCTGCAGAACTGGAAGACGTGTTTAATAAGTTATTCCGTACAAGTCTGCAGAGCGGCTCGTCCCACTGTCTTTGTGAGATGAGAGACAACGGCAAATTTTCAGAGCTTAACTGCCTCCAAGCGCTAATGCCTTCGGCTAGGTGGATGATAGTTGAGTCAGAACACTTACTCAGTATTTTAATCCTACATTTGCTCTGGTAAATTAGAGAAGACCGTGCACATTCAGTGAAGAGTTAAAGAATAACAAAAAGCGTGACTATGGACAGCGAAAACCGATCTTTAAAATACCGTTAATTTACAAAATGACAATAAAGCAATTGAAAAAAAAAAAACAAAACTCAAGATCGCGCACTTAACCAAAATGTCGGATAAAACACCGTCTAACAGAGCGAGTCAGACAACTCTACTGCAAGTATTCAGTATAATAACTTTTCGTTAGCTTGCCACAGCTCCGCAGTCTTTAGGTATGGGCTGTTTCGCGGAGTTTACGGTCTAATTGCAGACTCTGGAATTGGAATGCCATTCCATTTCGTGGGCGGTTAGTATGGAATCGCTCCGGCAATCTGCTGTGTAATTGTTGGTGGAATAAACAGGATTGTAACGGGTTATGCATGTAATCTTAGTTTAATGAAAGTCTGTTTTGCCGCTAAATTCCTTGATAGTCTATTATGAACTTACTTATTGTTCAATAAACTGAAACTTTTAGTTTTACAGGTATCAGTTATAGGTCTGGCAGAAAAATCACTAAACACATAACTTTATTAGCTTTTTTTCATATCAGATCCGAAACTTACTTTGAATTGGTGAAACTGGTTCTTTATGTAGGTACTAAATGAGAAAAAGAGCAGTGTGAAAACTTGCGTAAGTAGGTAGTGAGAATCGTAATACTACTTCACTTACTGTAATAACGTGTTTTATTATATAAAATGTTCAAGTTTGTTGAAACATATTCTATGAGTACCTAAAACAAAGGAGGTATTCGTAATTCACCGTCGACGTCGACGTATGAAATATTTCATACATTTACTATGGTATCGTTGGAGCGTTCGAGCGCGTCGAAGCCACAACCAAAGTATGAATAATTTCTGACGCTACTGGCTGGTTTCATAAGCTGCAGCTCAAATCTGTTTTCAGTAAAATAAATGTTACCAATGTTAACAATTTATAAATTTCAATTAATAAACAAACTAGCTTTTGCTCGCGGTTTCGCCCGCGTCTGTCACAAAAAATATTTATCGTGCGCGTGTCCTCCTTCCAGAAACCGGGATAAAGTATAAGAAGACGTTTGTTACAACATAAATCGAGATACAACATAGCTCTTCTGGTCAACACCAAGTCCAAAATCATTAACATCGAATCTTGCCATGTTGCCAGCGAACAAACTACACTAAATTATTCACAAATTACCTTATATTATTACACGATATTTATCCAACAATCTGTTTAAACGGCTAGATATTGTTTTGTATTTCAAAATTAAATCATTTCAAATCGCGACAATTATTCTGTGTGGTTGAGTGAACATTATCTCTCGTGGCATCCGCCATTCAATCAATATAATTATTTGAATATTGAAACAATAGTATACTCGTTTAATAGTGGTACGTTCTACTCATGCAGTAACATTTTCGTTTGAATATTTATATATATTTAATAATTTCTAATAACATCAGGCAAATACTTAATTTGTTTTAATTGTTGGGAAAATAGGGTGCACAGTTCATTGATTTCTTGATGAACTACAGAAAAAAATACACTATTAAACGCTTGATAAAGTAAGTACACCTACTAGTCGCCCTGTTGCGGACAAACTAGAGCGGAATCACTTAGATTTTAATAAAATTAAATAGTAAGCTTTTATTACTTGTATATTTTGGTAAGTCTTCTTTATCAGGTCACTAGTTTTCCGCCCGCGGCATCGCCCGCGTGGATTTTTGTCTGTCACAGAAAAACTTTATCGCGCGCGCGCCTGTTTCAAAAACCGGGATAAAAACTATCCTTATGTCCTTTCGCGGGACTCAAACTATCTCTATGCCAAATTTCATCAAAATCGGTTTCGTGGTTTAGGCGTGAAAGCGAGACAGACAGACAGAGTTACTTTCGCATTGATAATATACAGGGTGGAAACGATAAGTGATCTCACTCGATTATTTCTAAACTATATACAAGATATCGAAAAACTGGTTACTGATCCTGAAAGTGCTTCACAAGCTCTTTCAAACGGTACCAATAATAGGTTACAGAATAAACTGGAACTATCTGAAAATTCAATGTTTCCAGCTTCCATACTAAATGTATGCCAACTACACAATAATAGAAGTGTAATTTATTTTTTGTTAAATAATAAACTTAAAAAGTCGGTTAAATAAACTCGAAACTTTAAAATTATTTGTGGAAAATATGTTTTAGGCTTTACTTGCTATAATTTGTCAAGAGATGAGTACCATGACTGTGATAGTACTAAATGTATGGAAGATGGAAACATTGAATTTTTGGATAGATCCAATTTATTCTGTAAGCTATTGTTGATACCGTTGGATAGAGCTCGTGAAGTACTTTTAGGATCAGTAACTAGTTTTGCAATATCTTGTGTAGTTTTTAATATTATGTAACTTTACGAAATGTATGGAAGCTGGAAACATTGAATTTTCGGATAGTTCCAGTTTATTCTGTAACCTATTATTGGTACCATTTGAAAGAGCTCGTGAAGCACTTTCAGGATCAGTAATCAGTTTTTTGATATCTTATATAATTTAGAAATAATCGAATGAGATCACTTATCGTTTCCACCCTGTATATTAAGTATAGATAGTATAGATTTATTATTTGTCACAGCTGCGGGAGTATGTGCCTCTCTAATTTACCAGTGAAAATGGAGGAAATGGTTTTTTTATCACTTATGACATTTACGAGAAGAATAGGGGGTTCCTACTCTACTCTGCCTGAACCACATGTTATACTCGTAGTTCCATATTTCATTCATGAAGTTAGTTTTCTTCTTCTTCCAACTCACTACGGCGAGGGATATTTACTTGTGTGTGTACGTGTACTTGCACATAACGATATTGTAGCCACCACACATGTAAAGTTCACTTGCCTTCGTGAATTGCAACAACTATAATAGAAATAGTTGTTAGTTAATCCACTTACCTTGCCTCTATGCGTCCAATTGATAGTGTTAGGTGGCTCCGGCGTGTGCCGCACTATGCAGGTCAAGTTTATGGTGGAGCCGGCGTAGATAAACAGGTCTGGACCTCCGAGGATCTCCGTCTCTGGCTCTGAAAGAAAATGACAGTATGAGAAATGGGAAAAGTTTTTTTTAACGAGGAAGTTTTTTTGACCTGATATTTAGGGCCTCCATCCATACGCACGTTGGTGAGATACTAGGAGTCAATACATTGCGACCACAAGACACGCGCGAGTTAAAAATTCGCGCGTAAATCTCGTCATACAATACGTTCGTGTTCGCGCATAGGATTGGCGGCGAATTCGCCGTCCTCGACACGCTTTTAAGTGATCAAGCCGACGGTTGAAGCGAGATTCACCCAGAATCCTCAACCACAAATGAACTGGCTACGGGACTATTCCCACCTCTCGTTCCCACCACTGCAACTCCTGTGTAGCCAGGATCTACAGTTTCACCGCCATAAAAACCCAACCAATGAAGGTCAAGTTTATCCCGGGGGAAAGTTAAACTGTCATTGGACCCGCAACGAAATTAATCAGAAGAACATAGGATGAGTTCGAAATTAAGGTTCGACTTCCCTCCATTGCAAAGCGGATGACAGGTGACAAACAAAGGTTTAAAACCTTTTACTGGCTATTTTGCTTCCATCTGTCACTTAGTCACCATTTTTCATCATCATCATCATCATCATCATCATCATCATTTCAGCCAAAGGACGTCCACGCTGAACAGATTGATTTCCAGATTGGCCGTTGGCGTCTGTCCTTGTGGGATCATCTTACGATGCGACCTTTATCAGCCTCTTTAAAGAGATTATAAATGTGAATTATACAATTTACAAATGACTAGGTAGGTACATAGCTCGTAGAGCTGATGGCCGCGTGGGCAGGCCTCCCACTAGGTGAACCGACGATCTGGTGAGGGTCGCGGGAGGTGCCTGGATGCGAGCGGGAGGTGCCTGGATGCGAGCGGCGCCGGACCGCTCTTTTTGGAAATCCTTGGGCGATGCCTTTGTCCAGCAGTGGACGTCTTTCGGCTGAAACGAACGAACGAACAAACGACTGCAACATCCATTTACCATCTAGAATCCTCTTATGCTTCATCATCGAAATCCAGCTGCAGTTTACTAATCACGCGTTCATTATGCAAATCCGCTGGACAAATGTACTCATGATTTGAATTCGATGATTTGCTTGCGAAATCAAATGATCCGGTCCGGCGCCCCGCGAACATGGTAATTCAGCAGAGCTACTACGAAACGCTGTTTACGTAGTTTCGGGTCTATCTATCACCGTCGCTCATACTGGCATCTCGATTTGTGTGAGAGAGATGGTAACATTCGAAACTTCGGATAACGTTTTTCGGAGTAACCACGCTGATACGGCATTTGGTAGGTTACAGGCTTGTGTATGCGATAATTGACAGTTATGGCGTTTGTAATGTCGGAAATTTAATGAACATGGTTTTTCACTTGAAAGCTGTTATAGATGAGATTACAATTACAACACGGTTTGCTTGCATTATGCAGTATTTTCTCCTTAGTATCTTGCGTTTTATTATTCCGAAAAAAAAAGTAATAAAAACGAGAATTAATTGAAATGACTGTGAAGTTTTACTAAAATAATTTTCACTTCTTAGTCACTAACATTTTAACGTTATAAGGAACAAGTTAGGTTCAGTCAAACGACGACCACTGCTGGACGACCACTGCTGGACAAAGGCCTCAGTCAAGTATTTCCATAAAGACAGGTTCTGCGTTGTCCCCATCCAGGTACTTCCCGCGACCTTCACCAGATCGTCGGTTCACCTAGGTACACCTACAAGTATGTTGCTCCGTTTTAATCACAATGACGTTAACGAAAGGTGAATAAGCGCTTATCAAAATATATCTTAGATCTTTATTATTAGACGAAGAAGGAAATCGAATACAATACGAGTTATTAAGTTGCTAAAAGTTTTTATCGATAAATCTGCACGCGAACTGGTCCTCCATCATACCATATCAGTAACTAGATTCGAGCGATTGCATAAATATTTATTTCATTTGGTCTTAATTGCTTACTGAGACTACGTGTTGTTTTGCCCATGGGCCATTCTTTTTAGTGATAATGTCAACCAAAATCCGATTATATACGCCAGGTTTGTAAGAATTTCATGAAAATGTTTTACGAGTTTTAGCCGAAACTTTTAAGGAGCTCTACATAATGTAATAAAATTGTCAAAGATCGGTCAAGTTTTGGACAAATATTAAAAGGTTTTGAGGGAATCTGTAATTTTACTAGGCAGGTATTTACATTAACAAAAAACTTGTAGCTTAAAGTTAATTTTTCAATTTTACTGCTTGAAGCGTCAAAGATGACTACAGATTTTACGCTGAACTGATCTTGACATCATTGCATTATCGGAAAAGTGTCTTATTAAGAAACTATGTTGATATTGCCAGTTATGAGAAAGGAAGTGCTCTAAAAGTTATTATCATAATAAGGTAGGTAATTTGAGCAGGAGCTCCGCTCGAGGTACCTAATATCACTTTAACAAGGAATTCCTATCTCGAGGAAGGTTTCAGTCTGTAGCATAATATAGCGCGCTAGTTTTTCCGCAATTGGTTAAGTAATGAATAAATTCATGACCAATTAGCCTATTATGATTACCTACTCGTCTGTGTCTAATAAATCTTATTGTATACTACAATAACGTTCGTTCGTTTCAACCGAATGACGTCTACTGCTGGACAAAGGCCTCCCCCAAGGATTTCCACAGCGATCGGTCCTCCGTCGCCCGCATCCAGGCACCTCCCGCGACCTTCACCAGATCGTCGGTTCACCTAGTGGAAGGTCTGCCCACAATACGTCTTCCGGATCATGGTCGCCACTCGAGAAATTTTCTGCCCCAGCGACCATCAGCTCTGCGAGCATGTGCGCCACCCACTGCCACTTGATTTTAGAAATTCTGCGTTCTATGTCAGTCACTTTGGTTTTCCTGCTGATCTCCTCATTTCTAATTCGATCACAATTGAAAAACATTACTATCAAGTAAAAGGGACACGGCCTAGTGTTACGCTGCTGAGGTGTAGTGAGTGACGCTTGCTAGTCGCTCTGTGTATGCCGTACCTACTATGTTGAGGAACACGGCGTGGCCGATGGGCGGCGTGGTGGAGATCAGCGAGTTTACGTTAGGTGTGATCGCTAGTGACTGCGTAAGAAAATGACATTAAAATGTATTACATATTGTACAAATGTATGCCGTGTGGTGACGGCAGAGTAGAATACATTTGTCACCAACCCCTACTCTTCCCGCGGGTGTCGTAAGAGGCGACTTAGGGACTACACATCAAACAGAGAACGGGTAGCAGCGCTCTCTGACAAACATCAATCTTTTAAACTGCGATCTCCAACCCGCCTGCCAAGCGTGGGGATTATGGCAAAACCCTCCACGTGGAGAAGGCTCATAGTCCAGTAGTGGACTGTAAAGGGCTGTTGATGATTGATGATGACATATTGTGCAGCGCCTCTAGCGGCTACTTTCAAGAAATAAAATCTTCATAGATTTTTTTGACGTACTCGCTAGCGAGTACACCTAACGTAAACTCATGGTAAGCACACTGGCACTCGTACTGGCCGGAGTCGCGCCGCTGCTGAGGTGTAGTGAGTGACGCTCGCTAGTCGCTCTGTGTGTGCCGTACCTACTATGTTGAGGAACACGGCGTGGCCGATGGGCGGCGTGGTGGAGATCTGGCACTCGTACTGGCCGGAGTCGCGCCGCTGCGGGCTGCGGATGCGCAGCGCCCACTCCTCGGAGCGCGGCTTGTGCTGCGCCTCGAAGCGCTGGTCCGACGTGTACGTGTAGCGCCCCACCGTCAGCAGGTGGATGTCCCGGTGCCGGACCCATGATACCTGATGAAATAAACTTTTGTTAGTTTCAAAGAATTGAAGTTATCATCTGACAAATTGATATCAACGTCAGTCACTTATTTGTATGTAGGTAACTAAAGCCTGGTCCGTGAGCACGTAGAATCCCGTCCAATGACCCCAAGCTACCCATCCTTATCGCTCGCGGGTAATTTATTGCTGTCGCGACTATGCGACGCGCGCCTGTAGTGAGTGTGCGAGCGCGACAGCAACATAATTACGTGCGAGCGACAAGGATGGGCAGCTTGGGGTCATTGGACGGGATTCTACGTGCTCACGGATCAGGCTTTAAGATGGAGAATAATAAATTGTGGTGCGGGCTATACTTCGTTTGGTCATCGTTCATTGTTTCTGTATACAAAACATAACGAAGGGAAACCCAGCTGACCCGAAAGGGCAACTTTTGCGAATGTTGTGGTGGCCTACTCAAACAAAACTTGAGCATGACTTCTTAGTTTGTTTTAACATGGGGCGATAAGAACATTTTCAGGGTAAGGCCACAAGACATGTTGTGGTAAGGCAACGATTACACCACAGTGTTTTATTTTTCCAGCATTTTTATTAATCGCGAACACAGGATAATAATGAGGAAATAGGATTTTTTATCAATACTTGCTTTAATTATATGAAAAGTTCGCAAATTAATTTGAAACCTTTTTTAATAATACTAACTCAACTCTGTTTCTACTCGTAATAGCTTCCGAATTTAATTATGAAAGTAATTAACATGAAGGGTTTTATCAGAAAAGGTATTAAGTAAAATAAAAAACAAAATGGGATAAAAATACTTTAGGTAGATAAATTAATAATGTACTATCTATCCAGAATTTTAGATAAACACACTAGGCCTTTCTGTTGATTTTTCTTCACATTGATACTATATGGCACGAATATAATGACACTAACAAACCGAATATGCTACAAAATTATAAATAAAACTTCCAGGAAACATTATTTCTGCTCAAGAGGAAACTAAAGTACGATTCAAAAGCGTGGTTTTGAATCAGATTGAACAAGAACTGTCGTTATTGTCCTCCACGATTCTTCCGACGACGTTTTGTTACAAACTTTAATATACTTAGGGTTCCTCAAGCAAGTGGAAATGGGACAAAAACTGTAGCAACGATGTTGTCGTACATTTAGCTCCCGTTCGTACATGAGGGAATAGTTTAGCTCAAGGTGGATTGTGATTAAGCATGAGAGACGTGTCGTATAACATACTTTAGTTCGTCTAAATTACATTTCTATATGAAAATTTAAATAATCTTGGATAACATTTGGTAGTGACTATAGCCAATTGATGACAATATTTTTCGAGATGGTAAATCCTTATTATCATGACGATACCTAATGTATTTTTGGTAGTAGGAGTAGCCACCTGTCATCTTTTTAAGTCATAAGAGAAGAACCAGCCGCAAGTAGCCTGCATTCTTAACTTCGAACTCCCCCTATATTCTTCTGATTAATTTCGTTGCAGGTCCAATGACAGTTTAACTTTCCCCCGGGACGAACTTGACCATCACTGCGATACCTCTGGGCTCAAAGGTCGTAAAGGACGAAATACCGAAAATGAGTTATTTATACAGTTTTACTCAAAATTTAATTCTCTATCGATCTGTATATTTAGTTTGTCGAAATTCCCAAAAAAAGTGCCTTTACGACCCATCATATTTGATAAGCTAAACAGAATTCATCGTGAAAATTGGGATGTAAATACCATTTGATTTTTTAGTACAGTTACCATGGTAGTAAAGAACAAGTAAACACAAATTTTTGGGTGTATAATGTACATGTAGTATATCTATTGTCCTATACAACCTTACATTTCATACCCAAGTCTAAATAATTTGTCCTTTACGCTCTTAGATTATCTAAACAAATATTTTAAAAATCTACACAGTGAGGATATTAAAATAACTGTGAAGGTAAATTTTATCCCACCAAAAACATTCTGTAAAAAACTAGCCAAGTCTCGATGGAGCTGCTTGTTTATCTCTAAAAAGTAATGAAATCTAGACAAAGTCGTGCCAAGTCTATGGTTCCTTACTGCGATTTCTTTATTGTTACTCCAGATCTTCGATTTTCCTAGTTTTTATAGTTTTCCCTTTATGTGGCCATTAAACCCTAACTCTGTACCAAATTTCAGCCCTCTGAGTTAATGGGAAGTACTAGTTCTATTTTGATGATCATCAGTGAGTGAGTGAGTGAGTGAGTGTCGTAAATGCGAAACTTTGCTTTCGCTTAACTTCGGAACTAAATAACCTACAGACTTGAAATTTTGGATTTAAAGTATGTGATTATAGCTTACTAGATGACGAAAATTTCTGCGTTCTGGTCTTATCCAGAGGTTCTCAAATAGGGGCCTGAAAATGCGGCGAAATGGTTCCAGTAAAGGATGGTACGGCAGTGTTTGCTTCGCGCTCGACTTGGCGGGGGCACTGCCGTGCCCCCAGATAGACGTTCCTTATAGTATTTAAGTATGTGTGTTTGGAACAAACGAAAGAACCTAAAAAATCATCAAAAATATATAATAAAACTATTTTAGAGTGTAATTTATGTGATTTGTAAATATAAAATGATGACATCTACCCACATCGGGTAAAGTAATGTTGCTTTTTATTATTTCTCATATTTGAAGAAACTAGGTATTTGTCAGGTAAAAGATAATTATTAAAAGATGATTTAAGAAAATAAAAACATGCTATATAATAACGATAGTCATCATAAAAATTGAAAAAATGAAAAAGCTAGATTTGTTAAAAATATTATGAGAAAAAAAGTCACAAATACGTTTTTGATTATTATTTTTAATGATTTCCTAGTCATTTTGACTAACGCCCTTGGTCAAAACCACTTTTGACTTTTACAATTATAATAAATTAGTATAGTTTCTAAAGTTATTTGGATCAGCTAATAAAGAATAACTAGTAGGAAAAATATTTACACAACATGGGAAAATATATGTTGAGACTAAGAGTAGGCACACACCGTTGATTTTTCGTCGGCCGATAGTTTAGTCGGGCAGTTGATCAGTATGGGCATGTATGGGAGTGCGCAAACTACGCCGATTCGATTTGGCCGATTCTTCATACAATTTAAAATCGGGCACAACTATCGGCCAACTAAAAATCAACGGTGTGCGCCTACTCTTAATCTACTAAAAAGCGTGAATGCAGTTTTTTTCGAAGTTATATTTTTATATTAAAAATAATTGGCTTTTAAAAACGGTATTATGTAGGAGTAAAGTAAGTGGATGTATTTTACTGGAATGAAAATCTTCCTACTTGTAATCTTACTTACCTAACTTTTCTACTTTTATACCACAAGTACAATGACATAATTTTAAGCTACTATGAATTATTATTAATGTTTAATTTATTTAGAATTTAGAATAATAATTATTCTAAATTCTTATTAAATAATATAATAAATCTATACTTATAATAAATCTGTAGAGAGGTCAATTCTGTACATGAAATAATTTTCAAAATAACTATCAGGGGGTGATTAGTGATCTATACTGATGCCAAAAATGCAATCAGTAAAATTTTTGTCTGTCTGTCTGTCCGTCTGTCTGTCTGTCTGTCTGTCTGTATGTTCCTTATAGAAACAAAAACTACTTGACAGATTTTAACGAAACTTGGTACAATTATTCTTCATACTCCTGGGCAGGTTATAGTATACTTAGGAATTCCCACGGGAACGGGAATTAGCGGGAAAATCCTTTTGTATGAAAAATCTAAACCGCTTAAGTTAGACGCTTGAAATTTGGCATGCAGGTACCTTAGTAAACGTAAAGCTTAGTTGCAACAGGATATTGCAAAATTCTTACGGGAACGGGAGTTAGCGGGAAAAAACATTTGTATGAAAAAATCTAAACCGCGTAAGATAGATGAAGGGGGTAAAACGGGATCCACGCGTACGAAGTGGCGGGCGGCCGCTAGTAATTAATATAGTTTGGTTTTAATAATTCTATTATATCTGCATTATCATAAGGTCAACTGGAGGACAGACTGCCCTATGGAATTAAGTCCGCTATTTGTAGTTTTTCGAAACAATAATAATGTTTAAATAAATAAATAAAATTAATTTGGTTTCGGTTTTTCCTATAAAGTAGACATTTATGAAGTTTTATTTAAAAGCGTCATAATATTAATTTTCTAAATTTGCTTTTATATCGTAAATAGTTTCTTCTAGTTCGAAGATATCAAAACTTCTACTTAAATAGTTTTATAAATTGTGTGCATTAAATTATGAAGTTACGGAAAATAATTTTATTTAATTTAAAAGACCATAATTCATTAAAAATATGTGAAGAAATGGTATATTGCATATGAAATACCATAAAATATTAAATATTTAAGCTAAATCATCAATTTACCCTTTCATAATACCTTACCTGGATGTCCCGTTACGACCCATGAAAACCTACAAAACTATGTAAATTGTCATTTATTACCTTAGTTTTGTAGTTTTGTGAAATAAAACTAGACTTACGACCTGAGTAACTTGCCTAGGACGAATATTTGAGGGGCGTAAAGGTCTTTTTATTGTAATTTTGAGGGCGTACAGGAAATCTATCTCAGTAAATACAGCTCTAGTCCAGTTTTTCAATACCTCTTCGGAAAATGCTGTGAATTCTAAGCACTTTCTTCATAAGTCATAATTTAATAGCTCAAAAAACAAAAAAGTTATCGTCGAATAAAAAAATAAAAAAACGTTTTTTGCCTCTCCTGAAAAGTCGTACTTTGTCCTTTACGACCTTTGAGCCCAGAGGTATCGACTGGTTGGGTTTTTATTGGCGGTCAAGCTGTAGATCCTGGCTACATAGGAGTTGCAGCAGTGAGAACGAGAGGTGGGAATAGTCCCGTGCCATCTACTAACTCCTACCTACTTTATCAGGTCTTGTTTGTTTGAGTTTCTACAACTATTTGTGCGCGTATTAATTACAAATTAATCCGTTATTACACTGGCTCTAAAATTATGACGTTATGCTTGTATTAAGCCACAATCTAGTTGTAATGGTGTAGTCCACGAGACAAGCTGTCTTAATCAGCTTGAAGTGCCCAAGTTTAAAACTAATCTTGTGTTAAGGGAGACTTACTGGATAGGTTACGCCTTAGAGCAGTGCTTATGGGAAGGGCATTATTATTACTTTTGGTCTCATATACGAGTACATACATTTGTGAATATTTACCACTATTGATATGTTAATCAAACGCTTTATCAATGATTTACATTCTACTCTATCTTTATGTCTGTAACTAATATAGAACTGGGATAGTAAGACACGGGTCTTAACACGACATTTATTCCTCAGTTACATTATGTTCTATTTTAGTTGAAATGGAACGCGAAAGTTTAAAATCTAAACTGGGGTATTCAGGTAAAAAGTGGCACAGCACAGCACACTTTTGTCAGGGTTATTTTGACAAAACCCCCTTTAAAAAAATAGGTTTCATTTCTTGACTTAATAATAATTTCAGCCGAGGTACGTCCACTACTGAACAAAGGCCTCCTCCAAGGATTTCCACAATGACTCAACATAAACAGTTCTTTCTGTTATTCATATTAGTTGTTCAGTAAAGAAGTGTTCTAAGAACCTTTATTATGCTACGATTCAGTATTCCTTCTCATTTAATTTCAAGCAAGAACTTGGATACATCGCCACTAGTATTCACAATAGGACTTTGTTCTACGATGTTTTTGTTCTAACTTATTATGCTACAAGTTTGTTAAGTTACGACAACTGGACTCTGCTAATGAAATTGGAGAAAGTCCAACTTAGTAACTGGTTTACGGTGTCAACCCACTGTGTTGCTTTAGAGATTTTAGGGTATGCCACACTGGATCCGTTCTGCGGTGCTGTCAGTGGTGCTGTTTGCATTCTTAGCTCGTGCTCACATGATCAAATCGTATCAAATCAAAATGTAGAGACCGACAAAGTAGTTCATCTAAATATACATAAATTTATAACTCAAAGGTGACTGACTGACTGATTGACTGACATGGTGTTCTATCAACGCGCAGCCTAAACCACTGGACGGATCGGGCTGAAATTTGGCATGCAGGTAGATGTTATGAAGTAGGCATTCGCTAAGAAAGGAATTTCTGGAATGGAGGCCGCGTACCGGAAAACGCAACGTGGGACGTCCACCTACAAGGTGAACCAACGACATCGTAAAAGTAGCACGGAAGCGCTGGACGCAGGCTGCTACCAATCGATCAACGTGGAAAGTATTGGGGGAGGCCTATGTTCAGTAGTAGACCTCCTATGGCTGAAATGATGATGATGATGCTGAAGGGGGTAAAACGGGATCCACGCGTACGAAGTCGCGGGCGGTCGCTAGTACATGATAAACTCAAACCGCGGATCGCATCCAGTGTGGCAAATCCTTTATCTAAGCAACAAAGATGGAAACTGGATGGTTTTACGGATGTTTTATGGCGTGTCAGCTATAACTAATCCAGTTACGAGTTCTGTACAAAGTTGTTTAATTAACCCTCATTTTGGTAGTTAACACCAGTATCGTTTTATTACCTGCCAAAACGTGAGCCAAAATGTAAGCTATTTTGTGAAAAATATTATTGACAGGTTACTCCTTTACTTTACTCCTTTACTTAAACCTTTGCTTAACTTAACTCCTCCTAAATATTCTTCTGATTTTCTGATTAATGTCGCTGCGGGTCCAATAACAGTTTAACTTTGACCCGGGACAAACTTGACCATCACTGGTTGGGTTTTTATTGGAGGTCAAGCTGTAGATCCTGGCTACAAAGGAGTTGCAGCGGTGGGAACGAGAGGTGAGAATAGTCCCGTTACCTGCTGAAACGCCAACAATTTGTAGGTACAGTCGGAAGTAATGACGTCACATTTTCTATATTTTTTTAACTGTTTAATGAATTCATAGCTACTGAAAATTATATGTTACCTACTGCTACGGTTTCAACGAATTTGGTTTGCAAGGATAAAATATCAAAAAAAAAAAATCAAAAAAAACTGCAACCGCCGCATCATCTTCCATCACGACAATGGGAGTTCTCACACCGCGCACTGAACAAAAGAGTTTTTAGAGCAAGAAAACATAGAATTATTAGTCCATCCGCCGTACAGCCCCGACCTAAGCCCTAATGATTTCTATACTTTCCCTAAAATAAAGAATAAATTGCGTGGTCAGAGATTTTCATCACCTGAAGAAGCTGTGGAAGCCTACTAAACGGCCATTTTGGAGACCCAAACTTCCGAATGCACCCAAACTTCCGCAATGGTTGCTTCAATGATTGGTTTCGTGTATGGAAAAATGTGTCAAATTTCGCGGAGAATACTTTAAAAAGCAATAAATACATTTTTAAATAGTAATGTTGTTTCACTTCCTTGATTCCCGAAATTTTTAGTGCCGCCCTCGTAACAAAATAAAACTCACTTTTTCTGAACAAAAATATCTGAGCCACCAATCTTTCTGCTCCGGTTGTTTCAAACTCTTTTTTACTACTTTTATTTGATCCTTCTCTTTAGCAAACATTGGAAGAAGAACGTATTCTTCTTCAGCTGGTTTTCTGCTGAACAACCTGCTCCAAGCAGACTGTTTCACTTTGGAGCGAACCCTATTACTTCTTATAGAAACATTGCTGGTAAGCTCGTCATTATCGTCTATAGAAGAATTGCTCTTCTTGATGAAGGTCATGTGGTTCACTGAAACGTGTAATTATACTTCGTATCTCTCCCGAAGATGATTATGTTTTACATGCAGCAGTACCTGGGATGATGCCGTCCTTATCACACTTTTAGAGAATATTTATTTAAAAATATAAGTTTTAAATATAATAAAGTACGTGTTTTGACTCCTCAGCACCGTAGTACATTCCGCGGTCCGCCATATTTCTTGTCATTACTTGTGTTGGTGTTCGTCCGACTCACACGTACTTTTTCAATAAAAATAACTTAGCGTAAAAATGGGTAAAAGGAAACGATCAAGTAATGGTGATAATAGTGATATGGTGAAAAGTTTGTTAAGAAACCTCGTATGTATATAGACAACGACAAATTATAGTTTTATCTGATGATGATGAACCAGAAAAAACATCTTTGTCTCCATCGTGCAGTCACTGCAGATTTGCAGACATACATACATACATATTTAAAACATTCTGGTAAGTTGTGAATCGTGTATTTTAAAATTGTTATGAAATAATGTGAATAATTTCTATTTTTTGTATTAAAAATGAATATTTTCAACTACCCTCCGTGGTAATACTTTGTGTCCCGACTTAATCGTGTGTGGATACTAAACTACACGTACAAAAATCGTGTTATACAAAATACATAAACATCCCAGTAGGGGAGACCGAGGGCATTTGAAACAAAGGTGATTTGAAACAGTACAGATTTCTCGGTACTCAAAACCGTTAGCAAGCTGGCAACGTCGCTTTACACCTACTTCCCTCCTCCCGCAGACATGTCAGTTCGTGTCCGTCGCGTAAGTCGCGCGGTTGTGGAGTTTAATGTGCCATGTGACAAAAATCGTGAAAAGTAAGTTTTCAACGAATTTTTACGATGCCTTTATTTTGTTATATGTTTTGTATTTTGGTTTAAGTTATATATGTTTCGAAAGCTCATTAACTAAAGATTTGTTATATATATTTAGTACAATTGGTTTCTGTGTATTTGCTTCTTGATCATAGATTTAATAAAAAATGGGAGTTTTTTTCTTACTGAGGAGATTTGAAACAGGGTGTTTCAACTCTCCTCGTTTTCAATTTTTTTTTTGTTGATTTAATTTGGACATTTTGTTTCAGCATGCCTACTGATTATAAAAGAAAGACTGATAGAGGTATGGCGAGTCGCGAAATATATGATCTCGCAGCCGAAGAAGTAACCTTGCGACAGAAAAGTCTCCGTGACGCGGCTTCGAGTTACAACCTGAACCATACCTCCTTATACAGGTATATTAAAAAAAAAACTGCTTATGAAGATAACGAAACGGCGAATCCACCGACGGTCGGATATCCAGAAAAGACTGTTTTTACAGCTTCAGAAGAAAAAGTACTCTGTGAATATCTTTTAAACTGTGCCGCTGCTAACTTTGGCCTAAGAACTAAGGAAGCCAGAACGTTTGCTTATAGGTTGGCTGTTGAATATAATAAAAAAATTCCTTCTTCTTGGAATGAGCATGAAATGGCTGGAGAGGTTTGGCTTCGATCTTTTATGAAGCGTCATCCAGTTCTTTCTCTAAGACTACCTCAACCTACAAGTATCGCTCGAGCTACAAGTTTTAATAGAACTAACGTAAAACTTTTTTTCGAAAATTATACCTCAGTAGTTGACAAATACAAGTTGCAGGCAAAAGATATATGGAACGTTGATGAATCGGGCATCACGACTGTTCAGAAACCAGACCGCATTATTGCCCGACGAGGACAAAAACAAGTGAGTGCCATGACTTCCGCGGAGAGGGGAACATTAGTTACTATAGCACTAGCAGGAAATGCCCTTGGTAACCACATACCTCCGATGTTTATCTTTCCGCGAAAAAGATTTAATGATCACTTTATACGCGATGGACCTATTGGATCAATTGGCTCTGCGAATGGGTCAGGGTGGATGCAAGAAGATGACTTCAATATATTTCTTACATTTTTCAAAGACCAAGTCAGGCCATCTAAAGAAAATAAAGTTCTATTGTTATTAGACAACCACGCTTCACACACTGCAGTTAAAAATATCGAGTTCTGCAAGGAAAATGGCATAATTCTATTAACTTTTCCACCTCACTGCACTCATAAGTTGCAGCCAATGGACAGGGCCGTTTTTGGGCCGGTGAAAAAAGCAGTTAATACAGCTTGTGATAATTGGATGCGGTCTAATCCAGGAAAAGTAATGTCCATCTATGATATTCCTGGGATAGTAAAAACTTCGTTTGACACAGCCGTCACACCACGCAATATATCTTCCGGATTCATCCATACCGGAATTTGGCCAGTTAACACTGAAATATTCCAGGACGCTGATTATCTTCCCAGTCAGGTTACTGATCGATCCTTGCCAACTTCCACTAGTCCTGGTCCATCGAGCTCTAACTTGGAAGGCATTTCTAGATGTGAAGAATCCGTGCCATGTTCTACCCTTGCAGACAGTATTTTACACGATTCCCGTACACCAAGTCCATCAATCTTAAATTTACCGGTTACTCCTCCTCTACTCAGCTACAATGCAGAAAACTTACTTAAACATGCAAAAAACCCTCGTATAAATTCACCTGGTCTGGCGATATCTGAACCCGTTGTTCCCTCTACAGTCTTTATATCTGATGTAATACCTGTAGCATCTACATCACGAGATACTTCAGTTACTATGACAGCAATTCCATTCTCACCTGACACTCTTAGACCCTTGCCAAAGGCTCCACCACGAAAAGGAAATCAAACAAATCGACGCAAAGTGAAATCAGCTATCTTAACCAACACTCCCGTAAAGGATGAACTAGCTGCAATCGAAGCAGTTCGAATTTCTAAGAAAAAAGTGAAAAAACCTAACTTTGATGAAACAAAAAAAAGGAAAAGTTCAAAACTTGACACTAAAACTAAGAAGACCAAGGTTATAAAGAAACAAAGAAAAAATGAAGACAGTGAAGAAGAAGAGGAAACTTTATGCCTTTGTTGTTTTGAGCCATATTCTAATAGCCGAGCCAAAGAAAAGTGGGTGCAATGTCTGGAGTGCAAAAACTGGGCTCATGAAGCTTGCACTGGTGGAGAATTTTCCTATGTTTGCCACAACTGCTTGTCAGACTGATATTTTTATTTCCATAATTATTTTGATTTTAGTCATTTGTGAGATAGTTGTATTGTAACTTAAATATTCAAAGAAATACTGATTAATTAAGACTGATTGTAATAAATAAGAAACGACTGATATTTTATGTTAAAGACTTAGAATATATATTATCATAAAGGAATGTAAAACATTTTGTTTATCGTTATTTTGATTAAAGTTACACATAGGTCGTTGTGATAGGTAATTTTAACTACTTTAGGAGTTGATTATTCGTAAGCTTGTAGTAACCTACTTAACTGAAAATTATATCAGTTAAAAATGTTGATAAAAAAGTTGTTTTCGTATTTGAAAAGTTTTATTTCAATAAATACCTTTATATGATATCTTCACTTTCATTATAATATCCCTCAATACTTCTTAAAAATATATGTTTCAACTCTCCTCGACCCCTGTTTCATCTTACCTCGGTGTGAGGGGAGTTGAAACAAATTGACTTGTTACGGAGAAGTCGATTTTTCACCGCAATATTTATCATTTACAATTTCTCTAAGTTAATTATTCGCAAGTGTATAGAATTACCTATCGATTGGTACTAATATCATATGAATTCTGCCTACAGCGTTTTGTGTATGAAACAAATTGTCAAAATTGTTTCAAATGCCCTCGGTCTCTAAGTACAGAACAAAGGGGGATATTATAAAAGATCCGTGTCAAAAGAGGATATTATGATTTTTCTGAACTCTGTAACTTTAAATTAATAAGTCATATTTTTTGACAAAAAGTGTAGTTATAACACTGTAATGAAATAGTTTCATAACAGAAATAATGCTTTTCGGTAGGTCTGTAAATATTTCCCATATAAGTTTTTCCCATTTTGTGAAAAATAAGATAGAATGTAGGTATTCCCTTTTGAAAAGACACTCCTCAATTATTATGACAGTGGGTACTGTTTTCGGTATCTAAATGTGCTCTGAAGCTAAAGCTGTATGCCTAGTTATCCGAACAAAACAACTAGGTTATTATGTACTTCTGCGCTAAAATCTAAATAAGTACAAGACTGGAATTTAAGAGGAACAGATTGGGAAAAAATACTGAACACGTGGCGTTACATTACGAAAAGTTGGTAATCGTAAATCCGGGAAAAATTCCATTGGTTTTCAACCTATTAGCAAGGTCTTCAGAATAAACTGTTTGCTAACCTGTCCCTTAAAAGGTGTGATTGATCTGATAAGTGTGTTCCTAATTGACGTGATAAGCATTAGACCAAAAAGGTTAGATTGCAAAAGAATACATACCAGTGCTGCCAATATGATGACTCCAGAAATAACTGCCACCACAATGCCCGCTACATAGCCTGCATCGCGGCCACTGCTTGAGATTCCGGTACCAATCTTGGGCGATTCGGGAACACCTAGAAAGTAAAAAAACACAACGTTATTACATAATTCATATTCCATAGCAACAACACAACTGCCTTTTTATGTATCTGACCTTTTAAAGTGCCTTTCAAAGGGCTAGCTGTACTGTTGTTTAAAATTGACAATTGTGTTGCAGCGTGGGACAAAAAGACAAACAAAGGCGTATTAGCACAACAGGCGTTGTTGACGTTATTGTACGAAGAAACCACCACCTTACATTCAGCGGTAGACGAAGAGTTAGTGTGAAATGAGTTCGTCCTAAACCGAAATTACGAAAATATCTTTTGAGTTTAACGACACGTAAATTAATAATAACTCGTCAACTTTTGTGACGGTTGGTAAATTTACAGTGGTATTGACAGCATTGTAATGACGTCAATGTCGTTAACTAAAAAAATTTCAATCAAAGATATCTAGAAGTTTCGGTAGATCCGTTGTCACCGTGTTAACAATAGGTCGGGCGTACTTCCCAATTGTATAAATCTATGACAATAGAATATGGCAGTCAAAATCAGCCGGTTAAAATTTGGTGGGCGTTGTAACTGGACTGAACTGGTTGTTCTATTTGCAGAATGGCAATGAAACGTGCCAACTAATACTGATTATCTAGAATATCTTTTTAACCTACTTCCATGTTACAACATTACCATTGCCGTAATATTAAATTTCAATTAGTGACTGACATAAGTAGTAATATGATAATTACTAGAAAAAAATACTATTGTTTTTACTATTGACAATACAACGTAACGCTGAATCACTACATAGAGGAAAAATAATGACATAGCCTGGGTTTATTAAATTCAGGACTGACAGGAAGGATGTAAGTCCAGATAAATCTGCTATTGTACGTGCTAACGACACGTGAAAAGCTATTCAAAACATCACAATAATAGTGATTTGCTATACCGATAAATTCATACGAACGTGCGAATTGGCTAGTACAAATTGAAAAATCAACAGTACAAGGAAATATTTCAATGCAATCATTATTGACAATTCTATTGATATTGACAAATGGTTTTTATTGTTAATCACATAAAATTAGAACATCACTTAGCATTCACAAATATTTGTTAGTTAATGTCACATGCACCCAGTTCTATGCGAATCTGTGTGTCTTCCGAAATTCTACAGAAAAAAATTGCTTGTTATTATTATTTTATTTAAAAATTAATACTTTACCCTCATTTAAAGTATTGACGATTTCTGGCAAGTAGGATAGTGTTTTGTCGTATTTATAATGAGATTCTGTAAAGGACCCGTCGACTGAGTCTGGTATCCTTTCCAGAGCAATGCCCTTTTGATACAGATCTATGTACGCTTGATTGTGGTTTGATGATTCTTCTTTATCCTTCTCCCAATACAGCATCATTGGTTCCGATTCTCTTTTGGCAGTCGAGTCTCGTTCTCCAATCTTCTCGGGGTTGTCAGTCTTGTCTTCACTCTTAAATACGGCTTGGCCGAATTTAAAGAGAAGGCGTAAAAGCCTTTCTCTTCTTGTATCCACCATATGTCTTTACACCTTCGCTTAATCATTCGCACGCGACTATGTTATTCACCGGATTGTAAATAAGGAGTTTGTCATGCCCTGCAAATCATCAATGAATCCCAAGATGAAGACACACAGATACTTTAAAACATACACGATGGTTGTTTAGTGATTGGCAAACTGTTGGTTAGTCATGACATATGCGGTCGCAACCCGATTATATAGATGATCCCTTATCTTATCGATGTGATGATGACAGAACCTCAACCGTAAAGCATTTCGGTCAAATTCGTGGCATTTGCGAATCATTATTTCCAATAATTACACCAAATTCTTAAAAAATTGTTTGTTACCAACTCAAGATCACTTTATCACATTCACTTTCATTTACAGAGGAATCTAACCTCAAACGCCACAAACTTAACCAATCCAAAAAGCCGGGTAAATTAGACAGGAACTGATTTGACAAAAACTTCACAAAATCACAAATACTCACTGGTGGTTACAGAATTTTCTTGATCTACAATACTTTCGTTTGTACGAATTTTCTGCTTTTGCACCTCCACATCTTGTTCTATTGCATCTGTAGATTTATTATAAAACAGCCTTAGCAAAATAATTGTAGAATGTTTTCCTCCGTGTTGTGTGTGTGTCAGTTGTTTTTTTAATTTAGGAATAAATACTATTTACAGAGCGGCAGCTGACATACGGCCCGCGCCAAGTTACAACACGGAATAACTGAGGCAGGTCGCCGCAACCGAAAAGCGGCTCGCGCGCCATTGACGTCCCACCACGGCTTCGGCCCGTCAAATTAACTGGTTGCGATCCGGCTCACGAAATGGTTTCTGTGTACGTTTCCAATGGCGCGGTATGACAACGGTTTTACTTTCACATTCTGACACTGAAAACTTGCTCGTTTTATAGTTAATTTGCAAATACTTTATTTGCTATAATGTCATTAACGCTAAAATTACTTTAATGACGTTTTAAAGTAATCTACTCATCAGTAAAATTGAAAACAAAATCATAATGTAAAACGTAGAAACGTTGTCATAAACCACAAACATGTTGTTTTCACGTTCGTTTACGCATAAAATGAATAAGAAATTTCTAGAAATTAAAAAGTTGTCGTTGACGTACTCAGGTATTTCGTGGACACGTTTCGGTAAGAGCATGCGTGAGCGTCGTGCCGGATCGCGTTTAGATTGACTAACAAAAGGTGGCGTGATGTTGTGACGTCACCCACCTTATTCGCCAACCGTTTGCAGTGGGGCTAGACTTGTCAATGCACGAGTAACATTCCGATATTTCATTGCTATCTCTTTCACCATAAGTACATTTCGTACATAATAAAGACCACTTTGCATTGCATGCACATTTCTACCGTAGAGACAAGGGCGTTCATTAAGATGGACACTGCCTAATTGAAAGCATAAAAAATCCCTGACCGATTTATTAAAGTGATTAAATTGCGTGACCAGATAAATAGTCGGAATAGTCTGATAAATTGCCGACAAACGAAGAAATGTCTACATAACATTATTGTTGCCGATAACGCCTATAAAACAATAATTGTGATTGTGAATGACTAATTACTACTTACTATTAATTTCAATGGCCAAAAGAGATAAGGTGGAGGGGCGTGGTATATTCCTATCGCGGCATAAAACATGTTCAAGGTTGGAATCGCACGCGCAGTCATCGCCACGAAACATCGTACGATGTAACGTCATCAGCTGACGTGGTCGATTACTCGGCGTCTCGATTGCGAATTTCATTAAAAATGTTTTGGAAGCCCGAGTTAGGTGGATGATGTAATTAATTTGTATGTTGTTAAAAATATTTTTGCACCTCTATATAATATTATTTAAAGGTGCAAAAATATTATGCACTTTTGAATATTCATAATCTACATAATTAAAAATTATCAAGACATCTCAGTACTTGTTGTGTCTACATATTTTTTGTTAAAAAATCGCACATACATATTTCAACTGAATAAGGGGCATCCTTGTCGTCCGTACTTGCCTTAAGTGACGTTACTAAAGGAAAATAAACAACAATGGAATGTGCGTTCCGCTACTATTCCACGAGACTAATGACTGCGTAAGCGCATCGAAGGAAACACTTAATTGTAGGTTACTAAGTACTAATGTGTCGTTGCACCTGTTCTGTTGGACTGGGTTTTCTATAGTCCGCGCCAATAAACTTCGGCAATCTTGCAAGCAAAGCCGAACAACATCAAATATGGTCACTGAAGTTTCTATATTCGAACCGAAACTTCCCTAATTTCTATGACCCTTGTAATAGTATAAGTTAACCTTTGGCAAAGTTAAATAATGTTGAGTAAGATAGTGGCACTGTACTATGGCAGTGACACACTTGTCTTTTTTTTCTTCAGTTTTTGATCATCTTATGTACAGCGACGGCACTGACTGTTGCAAAATCGCACTAATGACAACTAAATAAAAATTGCCCAGTGTTTGTCGTCTGACAAAATCTATTGGCGCGGAGTATCCTATATGGAAACAGCATAGGTAAGGCTCATACGAGCCTTTCACATCTCCCAATACGGATTTCTAACCGTCCTTCATATCGTGTGTCGAATTCAAATTAACTTGTTCCATGTACCTATGTTCTATTCTTGTCATATATTCTTGTCATATTTTTTTAGTTAATTAAAGGTACCCATAGTAAAAAGTGCGTGCGTCTTTGTTTTGTGACGTAAATTGCCATAATAGATCTTTCAAAAAAGCTAGTGAGCACAAAGTACAAATACAAAACTAAGGTCAACGTTAATTTTTGACCACCACATGGCTTAGTGGATTCTGCCCGAGACTGCAAAAGCCGGACCGTTTGGGGCTTAGAATAACGAAATAAGCAATTTTTATGAGCATGCTTTTGTATTTGTTTTTCATCAAACTTCTCATAACATTTTTTAAAATTACAAATCCGTTTTTCGCTTCTTATGTGATATGTTGAGATAGTTAATTTTACTGTTACTTATTAACAGTGGTTTACATAGAATTTCTAGTTTTTTAAAACTTTCTTTATACTTAGTTGAATTTTTACGGTTTTTATACACGCTAGCTTATAGATACTGTGAGAAGTTATTAGGCCAGTAGAATTAAACACAAAAATTGATTAAATCGGAAATAATTCCTACAAAAGATTTTTTTGCTTTAATGGCTTCATTGGTTGCCCATTAAGACTCTCCTAAGTTTTCGACTTCGACGGAGTTGTGCTTAAGTGGTGGGGGCCCCCGAAAGGGGCGTTTTTTCGGTAAAGGACTTACCCTATCGAAAAGTGGTCTTCATGACGGTTAAAGGGCACTTAATCCTGCATTGAATAAGATCAAATTCATAATATGTTTTGGACAAACCGTTCTCGCGCTAAAGTTCGGCAAAGTAGAAAATATACGTATAATTAATGACCCTCTCCACGTCCAATGGCTTGTTACCCACATGCTTCCAAGCCTTAAGACTTGGAAGCCTGTGGGTAACAAACCATTGGACGTGGAGAAGGTCTTTAATTATACGTATATTTTCTACTTTGCCGAACTTTAGCGCGAGAACGGTTTGTCCAAAACATATGAATTTGGTCTTATTCAATGCAGGATTAAGTGCCCTTCAACCGTCATGAAGACCACTTTTTGATAGGGTAAGTCCTTTACGCGGTATAACCGGAAAACCGAAAAAATGCCTCTTTCGGGGGCCCCCACCACTTAAGCACAACTCCGTCGAAGTCGAAAACTTAGGAGAGTCTTAATGGGCAACCAATGAAGCCATTAAAACAATAAAATCTTTTGTAGGAATTATTTCCTATTTAAAAGCTAATTCTACTGGACTATATGATGATGAGATAAAATAATATTCAGTTATGGTTGTGTTTCGTAACAGGAAAATATTTAATGAAGTATTGACTACCTATAATTTCCTCTTTACAATCAACATATTTCAAATCATATACCTATTTTATTATTAAACTAACCAATTTCCGCTTTAAAATCCGTCTAAAACATAGATAATGTAAAATTATTCAAAGTTTAATAAATTCAAGATAACCTAATATGTAGTATGTCCCTATTAAAATTCATTTAGCTTCGTGGTGTCACCTTGAAGTCGATTTGATAGGAATTAGTTAAAAGGCGGCCATTCTGGCTTTAAGATTCCCTTCGAGGCAGTTCAATTGGTAAGGTCGTCAGTCAATCAATCATTTTACGATGACAATAAACGTCTTTTTTATTGACTGCAATCAATTGTATTCCAATCAGAGGTTGAATGGGCATAACAAGATGCCCATCCTCCTTAAGATTGAATATCTTTGTACCCGGAATGTCACTTCTATTAAATAGGTATAGGTTGCTCAAGGAAAGTTGAGGCGAACACGTACCTATTTACTCTGATGTAGATAATATTTTGAATACAAAACAAACAACATTCAAGTCAAATACACCTATTCGCTGGGTGCGAAGTACTAGGTGGTGGTAACATGATCTATCGCAGCGCTCATGGTGGTCAAAAGTAGAAATAATGTAAGCTCTGTTATCAGATGTATCTGTCAATGGCAAAGCGATTCTACATAATACATTTTAATATCATTAATTAATCGCATGAAAAGGGTCCTACTGGGAACTTAAATAAAAGAGTGGACTGTATTTCGATAGGGCTGGTTTAATAGCCGTTTACAATTTGGAAATAACTAGACTATACAACGTGGTAGTACAAAAATGAGTCACAGTAGTTGTTGTGCACAGATGTTTGCCTTATGATGAGAGCGTGAATTATTAAACTCTGCCCTTGTTTTGTTCTTAATTCTTCTACATCTCGGACTTGTCCAGCCAATATCAACAACTTTCCTTTAAATACGGTTTGTGGTTGGAATTTGATATTGTAACAGTCACAAACCCTGTCTTCAAAACAATACTCATATCGATCTGAAAACGATATTTAATTTATTACTAGCGATACAGGAACATTTAAATATATTTACTGTTATACAGGGTGTTTCTTGTAAGGTGTCAAGCCGAAGGCAGGTGATAGGTGAGGACTAGACCTATCGATTTCACCCCCATGTATGTTCTGCGATTTTTCGTAGTTTAGAAGTTATCGTTAATTTTGTGAGTTTTTCAAATTTTATGACCTAGTAGGCTTTAAATTTTTTTATCTTTTTTTTGGGTTGACTTTTCTCAGATTTCTTTTTTTTGACAGATTCCCTATTAATTGCAGATGTTTGGAAAAAATCATCATCATCCTATCTTTGAAGCAAGATACAAAATTTTTGCTAGAAACATAAAAAATATGCTTTTAGCAGAACGTTCTAAAATTTTCTACTTGAAAGTTTGAAAAAAAAATGAACTTCCAAAGGTCCAAAATAATTTAAAAAACTGCGCAGTTTTCTGAACTTTCATAATAATACAAAAAAACATGTACTTAATAGGCCATTATTTTCTGTGATCGCTCCACTAAAGTGGTAAGTCGGAGATTCCGTTACATGTTTTTGACTTTCTTAGGACTAATTAATGTTTGCAATAACTGAACAGAACATTTTTTTATCCACAACGAGCAAGCTCTTGCCCTTCATCTGACCTGATGGAAACTGATGGATGATCAGCGAACTTCACCCGGAATCCTGAACCACAGAGGAATTGGCTGTCCTAAATAGGTGGTCTTACCACTAGACCACAGTAGTGATTGTTACTTTACGATTAAATTTGATATACCTACCTATTAGAGTGTGAGAGAAAGGGAAAGAGTTTGTGTGTGTGTGTGTGTGTGTGTGTGTGTGTGTGTGTACAAAAGCTTCTTCTTGCATTGTAATGTGGTTTTGTGTTTCAGTCAGCTTTGTCCGCAGTTCATCAATATTTTCATATTCCCTGTTGTATACCAGATGAAGGGCAAGAGCTTCCTCGTTGTGGATAAAAAAATGTTCTTTTCAGTTATTGTCTCTAAATGTGTTCTACAGTACGTAAACTTAGGGGATTGCAAACATTAGTTAGTTCTAAGAAAGTCAAAAACATGTAACGAAATCTCCGACTTACCACTTTAGTGGAGCGATTACAGAAAATAATGGCCTATTAAGTACATGTTTTTTTATGTTATTATGAAAGTTCATAAAACTGCGCAGTTTTTAAAATTATTTTGGACCTTTGGAAGTTCTTTTTTTTTTCAAACTTTTAAGTAGAAAATTTTAGAACGTTCTGCTAAAAGCATATTTTTTATGTTTCTAGCAAAAATTTTGTATCTTGCATCAAAAATAGGAAGGTGATTATTTTTTTCAAACATCTGCAATTAATAGGGAATCTGTCAAAAAAAAGAAATCTCAGAAAAGTCAACCCAAAAAAAAGATAAAAAAATTTAATGCTTACTAGGTCATAAAATTTGAAAAAATCACAAAATTAACGATAACTTCTAAACTACGAAAAATCGTAGAACATACATGGGGGTGAAATCGATAGGTCTAGTCCTCACCTATCACCTGCCTTCGGCTTGACACCTTACAAGAAACACCCTGTATAATGAAACCGTTAAAGTAGCTTTTTCTTTTTGTTTTACTGTAAAACTACAACTATAAATGAAGTAAACAAACCCTGACACAATCAAAATTAAACACACTTTTCGGACTTACCTCATTTGATTTGAATGACCAAAATGATTTCAAAACCTTTTTTCAACCCAAATCGTGGTATCACAACAATTTATTAGTCGAAAATATTTGTTATTTTTTCATTTCGATATTTTTTCACAAATAAACGACCTAAATGTCAATATGACAGAGCCCACAAAGTTGTGGACGCTAGTTGGCGCTGTAATCGTGCACAGAGCCAATAGATCTTAAATGTCTGCAAATGAGACGGAAAGCACGTCAGTCCAAAAACGCAAGTGCAGCGTAGAACAGCACAAAATCTTTGCTTGTGTTGGCCTCAACTCTCGTTGCACGACCTATACAACTTTGTATGAAAGATTTTTCCATTCCTTTCTTGGTCCCACGTTGGGTAGTTCATATTATTGTACATTCAATGGTTTGTTATAAAAATATTTGCCTAACTCATTGACTTATTCATAAAATAATATTGTAAGATTAAATAAGGAAGTTGGAAGGAAACTATTAATTGTTTGCTGTGTTGTGATCGTCAAGTTCTTTAGAAAAATAAGTATAGTTTTTGTGTGCTCTCGGTAAATAATGGAATTATTTTGTGTGTAACGATGAGAATTCCATCACTCATGTTTAATTTTGTTTTGTGAATATACTGTACCTACTTACCTACTATTAATCAACATGTATACCAACAGACCATCAACAAAGTATGATTAATACCTATGTACTGGACATCCAGATCAAAATTTTAACCACCTGTCCCGACTGCGCGGAAAGTAACAAAAAATGGAACCAACCTACCAAATCTCTGAGTAACATTCGGAGTTTCGGACCATGACTTCATGCACCGTAGTCATAGGTACAGTTAGCGTCAAAAAATTTCGTGACTTATTATGTAGCCAAAAAGTTCGCATCACGTCTTTGTTACTATTGGCATAAGGGTGTGTTGTCAACTTTTTGGCTACTTTGGTTGTCACGAACTATTTTTGACGCTGACTGTACGTGCCAGCTCTGAACAAACATCGAACATAATGACGCATATCATCCGTTTACACAATTTGATTTCCATTAATGCGCAGTTTGCGAATTTTCTTAAATTGAGCCCCATTACAGTCTCTCAATAGTCTCAATCATGCAGATGCATGTGGTCATGCAAACAAATAAAGCTCTTGTATCTTAAGTACCTAGGTTCCTAATTTTGTTATGCTCTTTTTAAGAAAACATTTATAATTTGTTTACGTCCCCTACAACGTTTACTAGCTTTTTCCTACGTAATTAAGTTTTAAACAAAGATTAACATTTTACACGATTCATAGGGTTAAATGCACACAGTTCGCAAGAGTACTTGATGTTTTTCTCGCAAATAAACTGTTTTCAATTTTTTTCAGTTACAAAATATACGCCTTAAAAGTTATTGTTTTGTTTCACTGGCGTATTAAAATTTTGACGTAAATGAATTCCTTATGTCAACACCATACTAATGAATTGCTACGCATAGCCCCAATCACTTTGTTCAATCGACTCGTTGTAGCAAATTGTTTTGCATGCTTTTTTTCGCTTCATTTGATATTTTTAGACGTTCTAGTACCTTTATGGCCCCAATGATATTTTCATGGGACATAAATCATAGTAGTAATATATAATTTCTTGCAAATTTTCCACTTGACTTTAATCCAACCAACGAACCTAATGTAGTAATACAGATTCACTTCATCCTTTGCCACTTTAAAGATAGTACACACCCCGGACTATTGATGTTATTTGACAATTTTTGACAGAAGATAAACGGTATTTTTTAATTACTACAGATAAAAATAGCCCTCAAACAATTTTAGAGATAGCGCAAAACCTGCAAAACGATTTTTCAGATTAAACGTAATTTGACTTGACGTCATCATGGTTGAATACACTAGCAAGTTCAATGAAATAAAATTATACAAATTAATATTAATAAAGAAGTAGGATAACTACATGACTTTTCCTGCTTTGATGTATCTTTGTATGATTTTCGATTTTCATTGTCTTGTCAAAATTACGTCAAGGAAGAGACGTCGTTTGACATAAGACATTGACATTTGGTCTCATCAACTCCCTACAGCAGAAAAAAGTAGTACTTTCAAATTATGCCAATGAAAATTGTACTTACTGTCTTCGGCGCACATCTGGTTGTCGGGTAACAGCCTGAGGCCGTTGGGGCATGCGCAGGAGACTTTAGGCGAGTGCGGGCCTATCCTGGGGGCGGGAAGGCAGAGATGCGAGCAGTGCCCGTTGACGGCTGCGCAGTGGTTAACACCGTCCGGTTGACGGTACGGGTGGTACACGTGGATGACCATCGGGTTTTGGAGCTGTCAAGAAAAAATATAAATAAATAAATAGTTCCAATTTTAGTGGACGCACTGCCGAAGGAAATAGGTACTACGTTAACATAAATTATCAAGTATTTTATCTGGTAATTTTCAGAAAATCTATCCTAATAAATACTTATCATAAATCAGACTGATATCCAATTCCAAACTAAGCAAAGCTTGACGAGGCGATATTTGTCTTCGGCAATCAAAGCTTCTACATTTGTAGTCAAATCAAATCAAATCAAATCATTTATTGCATTGCATTACATGTGGTTTGATAGTTGGTGAATGGTAGGGCAGCGCATCACATGCACCCTGCAAGGGCATAGCAAGCATTAAGTATACATTTTACAAAATAAAAGAAGAAGTTACAATTTTAGATCAGTAGTAACAATTATTAATTATGTTATTTAATTATATTTCATTTAATAATATATTTATTTAATTTTAAATTTATTGCAGCCTAGTATAATATTCATCAATTTTGTAAAAACACTTATCACATAGAAAAACATTTAAGGACGCCACAAATTTATCATAATTATCTATCTGTCTTAAATATTTAGGAAGGGTATTATATAGCCTTATTGCCATGGAGTATGGTCCCGATCCATGTAATTCTAATTTACTATCTGGCAACACAAGCTTGTTTCTCTTTCTCAGTGTCATAGTCCCAGTGTACTTTTCGTCTGTCTTATCAATAATAACATCTCCCTGCTCAGGAGCCAAACTACGTTTCCTGAAATTACTAGGGTCATTTGAATGTTTTTCAGCATCATAAATTATAAGATCAGAAAGAAAAATACATACTTAAGAGCATAAAGCTCTAAAACGGTATTTTGATAGTATGTTGCCCCGGTGACCCTCACCTGGTCACTACAAGGTGATGGCGAAGGTTTATTAGCCTGATAATTAATACCTGTTTTGCATTTGTTTTAGAAATATCCAAGAGTTACATAACCACTATTGCTTTTCATGTTTATTTATAACTAGTGGCTGCCGGGACTTCGTACGCGTGGACCACGTTTTCTCCCCTTAGGGGTTGAATTTTGAATAATCCCGTCTTAGTAAGCATCTACGTTCTAAAAAGAACCCCCATGCAAAATTTGAGACTCTGCACTTGTAGTTTCTGAGATTTCGTGGTGAGTCAGTCAGTCAGTTACCTTTGGCTTTTATACAGGGTGGAAACGTTAAGTGATCTCACTCCATTATTTCTAAACTATACAAGATATCGAAAAACTGATTAGTGATTCTGAAAGTGCTTCACGAGCTCTATCCAACGGTACCAATAATAGGTTACAAAATAAACTGGATTCATTCGAAAATTCAATGTTGGAAGTTGGAAACTACTATACATTTAGTACAGCCACAGTCATGGCACTCATGTCTTGTTAATATTATAGCAAGTAAAGCCTAAAAACCAATGTTTCCCAAGAATAATTTTAAATAAAAATCCAATTTACGAGTTAATTTTAAGTGTGTATTATAAAATAAAAAAAAATTAGCTAATACTTCTAATATTGTTTGGCTGGCATACATTTAGTATGGAGACTGAAAACATTAAATTTTCGGATAGATCCAGTTAATTTTGTAACCTAATATTGGTACCGTTGGATAGAGATTGTGAAGTACTTTCAGGATTAGTAATCAATTTTTTGATATCTTGTATAGTTTAGAAATAATCGAATGAGAGCACTTATCGTTTCCACCCTGTAGATATTTTTTTATTTAATATTTTTCGGTGCCAAAGAACCTTCTCGTATTTATCTCTAAATAACTTAACCATTTAGCTTACCGTGTGAGTAGAAGTGATTGCCTCCACATCTTTCCCGTTGAACTTGTTGGCTCGGTACACGGCGGTCTTGTCCCAGTCAGTCCAGTACACCCAATCTTCAAATGTGGTAATAGAGAAGGGGTGGCGAAGCACATCTGTCGAATACAGAATAACCCGCCTCGCTGCCCCGTCGTAGTTGCACGATGATATTGTGTTCATTTTGGCATCCACCTAAGAGGAAGCAATGGATGATTTATTATACATTAATGTCAAAATATGTACGCAATTTACAACCTTGGGACAGATCAGTTAAACTTGTATTTTATGATGAACTGAGATTGACGCGTGTGAGTTACGGTGACCTAATTTTAACAAAACAATTTGTTTTCTTGTGATAAAATTAGTGAATAACCCCGGAAATCGGGTTTATTTTTACTTAGGAATTGCGTATGTTTTATAGGTATAGTTTCTATACTTTACGCCCCCTTTGATTGCAGGTTGCGTCATAGTCGATGTGCGATCTAACTGGTAAAACCATAAAAACAAAAGAGTCATAGGTACTCGTCGTCATAATCTATCATAGATTTCCACGGGGTTCCGTTGATGAATAGTAATGAAAATGAAAATTCATAATCTTCCTTATTTATAAATTTTAAGTATCTACATTTTTTTTCCGGTTGTTGGCTTTACACGGCTTGTGTGTTGCCATTTGTTGAGTAAAATATCTACATATTATACTTATCGTTAAGAATTTATTATAATAATACATAATGTAGATCATTGACATTCTTGTATCACAAGCTGTCTGTCATTACTTATCCTCTGTCTGTAATAAGTACCTAATATGTAAATAAACCATCTCCTAGACACCTAGTCTCAGGAGACTGCATTAATTACTTGCATTTATTTGCATTAATTGATAACTCTTGTGTCGAGATCGTGTATTGTTTTTGAAGGACTAAGGCTGTGTTACACCATCTTACTTTGACTTTAACAAACGTCAAAAATCTGCCAAATTCCATACAAAAAGCACCGTATAACTTAATAGTTACGGTCAAAGTTAGGTGGTGCAACTCAGCCTTAATGTTACTTAGTTTTTTATATGTACAGTCACGGAATGAAAAGGTTCGTCAGTTTTCAAATTGATTCCTTCAACGAATCGCGAGCACATATTACCTTTTGAAAGTATGTTACAGAATAATCTCGAGTTAGAGATAATAATCTTTAACTGTTCGTCAGTAAAGTTCAAAATTATTCAGATCAAAGTTGTTTGACGATTTATCTTGTCAAGAAGATTATTATGATTGATAAACTAAAACCTTCTTGTTGGTTCAACCTGCCATTATTATTTCTTATAAAATAAAAAAAACTATTGTCAATTGGTCAATGTCATCATTGCATTGCACTGATGGGATAGAAAAATAAACAAGCAAAACCTTATTTCGTTAGCAAACGTCATATTTATTTAAATGTTAGCAGCACTGTTTCTTGCACTGTAATGTTGGCAGGTTTGACTCTTACAGTACCTAGTGCAAGCGAAAACCGACACTAAGGTGACGAACCTTTTCATTCCGCGACTGTACAACGGACGTCTTTACTAATTTATCAGTTAAAGACGTCCATGACCGTGATGAACTACCGCCTTTTCAATAGTCAATAACTACTGACGTATGTAACAAGTATTGGTACTTATGGTAGGCCATAAAGACGTTTTTTCTCTGCCAAAGCTGGTTTGTCACGAGCTTGTTTACTATCATAAAAAAAATGTAAACAAACCATCTGCGCACAAGTTGTAGTAAAATTCCAAGGATACGGAATGTACCGTGCGGTATCAGCTAATTGTTTTACGTGTCTGATATAATATCCATCATGCCGTATTATAGTCGAAAGTTTTCGATAGAAGACACAAGATAAGACGATTACTTCCTCGGGTATTTTAATTAATACCAAATTAAGCTAATATCAATCACGCTATCTTGGTTTGTTGAGATAATATGGCGTGGATAACATTGATGTAGGTACCTACTTCTTACATTTTTAATATTTTTACACGAGTTGTTTTGGGGTTTTTTGGCTGATAAGTAAGAACCTCAAATAGGTGAACTGAGTAGTTTTTTGACAGACCAAGAGTTGTATGTACAACTACAAACTAAATTACTTTTAGAAAAAAGTCCTCTGTATGATAACGGGCAGTTCACTGTCAAATGAACCGAACATGTATGTATGGAAGTGCGCACATTGAATAGATATGGTATCGGCCGATTCCTCATACAAATTGGCCGATTACATCGACCGACTAAGTTTGTAGTCTGCAGGGTGTCTTAGGCCTGTTTTACCATCAATCCCTCATTTTTAAGTGACCCCTTTAAAAACAATATTCCTGTTATGTGTTACCATAGGGGTCACTTAAAAACAAAATTAGGGATTGATGGTGAAAACGGGTATTAGTAACAGCTCGCCGTGTTCTCTGGCCTTTAGCGTTGATTAAGTCCACCTCTTTTTTTCAGAATCCAGTCATATAACGTACCCAGTATACGCGTTTTCGCACGAGATCCAACGTGAGTCCGTTGGGCCACTTCACGTCGTACGACACGATGGTTTGCCTGTGAGAGCCGTCCATACCGGCACGCTCGATCTTCGGCACCTGGCCCCAGTCGGTCCAGTACATCCATCTGAGGAAGAAGCAAACTAGTAAGGCGAAAATCAAATAAAATTATTATTAGAATAGAGAAACTCGGGTCTCTGTGCGACAATTTTATATGAGTTAGGCTCGGTTTCCACCAAGGCGACAAAGAAGTGTCGGGCTGCTTTTGACCACGGCTGTAGCAATACAGCCAAAACGTCAAGCCGTGACCAGTGGTTCTCTATTTTAATTAAAATCGAACGCGAAAGTTCCAAATTAAATACTCTACGGAATTATTGCTACGATATAAACATGGATAGTTTAGTATTTCTCAGATTTTTCTCGCACAATCTTATGTTAGTGGTTCTAATGACGCAAATGTTGCGTATACATTTTCATAATAATTTGAAAATATCATAATAATGTTCATACTATCGTAAAGTATGTGTATGATGTTGTTTTCTAATCATTTTGAAACAATAGTCATTTCGTTGTTTATGTCATCATCATTAGTTTTTGTAGGTAGAATTTTCGTCTGCTATATGCGTCTGCATAGCATTATGATGTCTTCTTTTTAAGTTTACGATATCTGATTTTCAGGATATTTGCACATTAACATAACGTGTCGTCCCAAAAAACAATAATAAGCAAGTCATTGTGTACAATATACTTATTGTTCAGTATTTACGCAAATAAACGCACGTGCAAGCATTTCATTTACACGAGATGTAACTTATTTCCTGTCTGTTTAAAAACAATGATGCCTCGGTCATTTCTGTGTTTGTTAACTTTGTCTCATATCCTGTGAAGATGGGAATCCCAAAGGGGGAAAAATACAGTAATCTCAAGCTTGAAACGTTCCGATCCGTACTTGGGTTGCAAAAGCTTAAGATCTGTTTGTTTTAAATGACTCTAAGTGATCATATACACTACTGGCATTAGCTGCAGTGGGCTGAGTGCGAGTTTACATCAAACGAGCTCACTGGTGAGCGCATTTAAAAATGTATGGAAATTTTAGTTATTGAACGTTTCCCGCTAGGGGCGCTGTACAATCCGTCATACATTTAATGTCATTTTTAAACGCGCTCAAAGCCTAAACTTCTTTAGAAATGATAGGTTTTTTTATGTGACAGGAGGCAAACGAGCAGGTAGGTAATTTTACTAGGTAATCTTGATTGTATTCCTTAAACAATTTTTAGTAGTATTTATTATGAGTCTAGACTTAGAAAGATGTTAACAAGAATTTGTTAACAACTTTTTAAGTCTAGATTTCTTGATTTGTATAAGTCAAGAAGTCAAAATAGACAAGTCTACGTCAATAATTATATCAGCGTTAAAAATAATTATTGAAAACCATAGGTAGGTACTGGTGACAATGCATCATTGTCATTAGTAGGTATAGATGACCCACGCTGAACTGTCCCACCAAACTCAATGACAGGGGGGCGCTACCATCGTTCAACTATATGGTTTCCAACATGGCAAATATCGGAACCAGCGATCCGGTATTGACGGTGGCGCCCCACTGTCAATGTCATGCATAGGACAGTTCAGTATTTTGGAACTATATCACATTGACAATGCATCTAGCTTACAACTTCCTTGCATTGTTTTTATGGTTACCTATTCATTGAGTATAAAGTACAGTAGACAACATACTTTACAGTTTTGGAATCTTCCAGCGACTTGGTCCACTTTTAGCTTCCACGGACCAACTCGCCAGTTTGAATTTTTAAATATTTTTTCCTCCAGCAACTGGGCCCACTTTTTTTTTATTAATAAATTAAACACTAAATCAACAAAAATGTACTCTAGAATCTTAGTGGGCCAAGTTGCAGAAAGAAAAAATATTTAAAAATTCAATCCAGCAGTTTAGCCTGTGGACCAAGCTAAAAATGGGCTGAGTCGCTGGAGGACTCCAGTTTTGTTTTAAAATAGCCTTTAATACAATTTCTGAAGATATAGCCCGATATGCCGACGTCTGTACATGACATTTCTTCACAAGATGTGGCAGTATTTAGCTTAGTCTCTTCGTCTTAAGTCCAGATGACAGCACATCAGACTATACATTTATGTTGCAAGCTCGCCTCTATTGCAACTACATATGATCCCATTGTGTTATGATGCGGGTACACTATGCGGGAAATTGCCAAGCCGCATCAATGTGAACACACACTTGATAAGAACCCGGCAAGCTTCTTCACGAGCGAACTCCGCGCTACCAGCTACTGAGTTACTTGCCAGGTTGTCCAAGAGTGGAAACATGCGACTTGACTTAGGGTTATCTTCAACAAGTATCTAGTCGTAATGCTGAGGCGCATAGTGTACCCGTGCCATAAAGCTTAATATGTTGTTGTCTGTACATGAATTCTTACCCATCAAGCGGATTCAACGCGATCGCCCTCGGCTCCTCCAGTTTGTCCCTGATCAGGATCTTTCTCATGTTCCCTTGCAGGTCCGACAGTTCGATGTGGTTCTTCCCGGTGTCAGTCCAGTACAGGTGGTTGTATATCCAGTCCACTGCCAACCCATCGGAGGTGATGAGCTGGTCTCCGATGACCACCGTTCGTTGCGTGCCTTCGTCAATTGGCGCCCTAAAAGTAAAGGTTTTTAATTTCGTTGCAGTGAGTAAGATAAGAAGTACGTCTTACGTACGTACGTCTAGGTAGGTAAGTGATCTCATCCTATCATCAGTTAAGCACTTAAGTATTTACATGTGTAAATAAATTATGAATAAATAAATGAATTTATTCAACTTCTTTTTCTTTTACAGTTTTTTTTTTTTGATAAAAAAGAAATACAAAATGTGTACAATCCATTATAATATTCTACGAATGTTTTAATTAATATATTGATAGTATTCTGTGTCTAGGTAGAACCATTTTTTATGGCACATTACTTATGACATTTTCGTAACGGTTCATCGTGGAAACAAACTTCAAGATTTCCACTAATCCCAAGCATCACACCTTCGTAGAAGCGTTTCTTGATGCCTCGGAATTGCAATACATATTCTGACTAAATAATTATTTAAAATATTGCACTCACTTGTAAATCTTTTCATCCGTGACATCGCTCCAGAAGATCATCCCCGTTCTGAACACGTAATCAAGCGCGGTCGCCGATTTTGTGTCGTTGACTATAGCAACCATTTCGTGGTGGTCCAAGCTGATCTTGCGGATATCGAAGCGTCTGGCGAAGAGCAGTGATGGGTGGCCTTCGGTGGCCTTGCAGCGGGTTCTGTCACGGGGGTCACGGGCGTACCCTGCGTGGCACTCGCATTTAAATGTGCCCTTTTCGTTGATACACATTTGGGAGCACGCTCCGGGGTCTGCGCATTCGTCGATGTCTGCAAAAAAGAAAATGGTTTAGCCAAATTAGGCGTCCTCTATAAACCAAAGCCAAAGCACAAAATATAACAGAAGACAAACTCCATACTAAACGCGCTCGAGCCACGCACACATAGACAGACACCGCTCGAGCAAGACTGTCTTGGACGAATGCGAGCGCGACGTGGCGCGACAGACAGACGTTCGCCACACGTTCCCTGTGGTTCGCTTGAGTCACGCGCCGGTCAACCGCCTGTGATATTATTTTGTTTTGCGCAATTGACGAAAATGAGTGAACAGAAAAAGTCGTATTTTAATTGTTCGGTATTTGGTTGCTTAAACTCATCATTGAATGCCGAATTTTCATTTTTTAAATTACCAGTTGATTCGGGGTGGTAAGTAAGTTATTTATTTGAATTTCAATTGAAATTGAAAGCCAACTCAATTATTAGGAATATCGAATTGTATAGAGAGGTTTTAGGAATTATTAGATAACTAGCTTTTGCCCGCGGCTTCACCCGCGTGAAATTTAGTTTGTCACAGATCGTCATAAATTATAGCCTATATATTATTCAGGGTTATAAACAATAATACTGTAAAGTTACATCAAAATCCGTTCAGTAGTGATCGCGTGAAAGAGCAACAAACATCCAGACATCCAAACTTTCGCATTTATAATATTAGTTGGATAATAGTGTCAACCACTCAACTAAATACTACTTCCTTCTCGTGTATTTGTTTGCAAACTATTACTATAATAACGTACTAAATATAAATAAGTATACGTGGTATACTTACGTCGTGGATATCTGTTATTGTCTTTCTTGCATAGTAATAGTTAAAGAGTTACATTTTTCTATCATAACGAAATAAACGCAACACATGACAAGACAACCCTAGCGCGACGGCCGAGCGTGCGAGCGAGAGAGGTATGCAAAGCGAGGTACATACATGAGTTTACCTTCTGTTATATTTTGTGGCCAAAGGGCCTCTAAACCACACCAAAGATTTGATTCAAAACAATTATGTGTAGGTGATTTGTAATTTGAGGAAAGCGAGTCGACCACAGGACTATTAAATTGTGGTTAAGAGCGTTGTAGCAAAAAGTTGGCGTTCGAATTTTAGGTTTTTATTGCTTGACGTCGCGTAGTGAGTGCGCAAACTGCATTTATCTGTACAATTTCAACGCTGCGTCGACTAAACGATCTTAATCCGTAGTTGTATCGTACCTAAGATAGTACATCATACATACTAATAAAGAAATAATGTATAATTTACCTATTTGATTTTTTCTCAGATCAGACTTTTAGCAAAATCAAGTTACGTAATTAATGTATTTTTTACACAAAATATAACAGAAGGTAAACTTCATACTAAGCGCGCTCGAGCCACGCACACATAGACACCGCTCACGTACGCGTTATCAAGACTGTCTTGGACGAATGCGAGGCGCGACTGCGTTCGCTTGAGTGACGCTGCTCACGCGTTTGTAAAATTATTTTGTTTGTGCGAAAATGAGTGAACAACAAAAAAGGGGTATTATAACATTTGTTAAGTAGACGGTTGCTTACCTACACTCAACATTAAAAACTAAATTTTCGTTTTTTAAACTACCAGTTGATTCCGGGAGGTAAGTAAGGTATTTATTTGTATTTAAATAGTTCGTTTATCGTTGACAAATTGAAAGCCAACTCGATTATTAGTAATATCGAATTGTTTTAAAGAAGTTTTAGGAATTATTGGATAATAGTGTCAACCACTCAACTACATACTACTTCCTTCTCGTGTATTTGTTTGCAAATTATAACTATTATAACGTACTAAACATAACTACATAATTATACGTGAATAATGTGGATATCTGTTATTGTCTTTCTTCCATAGTATATTAAGAGTTACTTTTTCTATCATAACGAAATAAATGCAACACATGACAAGACAACCCTAGCGCGACGGCCGAGCGCAGGCTCGCGAAGCGAAGTACATACATGAGTTTACCTTCTGTTATATTTTGTGGTGCGGGCCTGCGACATGCGAGTGTAAAGCCAACCAAGAGCTAAGTTATAGTCTTTTTCACCTAAGACGATTCCTGTTACATTTCGAGTTTGATAGTTATAGTTGGCTGATTGCCAAGAAAAATAGAAAAAAACATGACTTTTTTCAGTTATTTTTCAACACAAGAAAAACTAGGTCGTTAAAGTATGTTTTAATGATTTGTATTATTAGTAGGTAGTTATTTGAGCTATTCTACAAAACGAATGTAAATTTATTAGTCTATGTTTATCAGTGTTGAACAAAGATACCCCTTCCCAGCGGTTCCATAGCGCGGCTAGTCATGTAGTCGGAATACTTAGGTTGTGTGTTTCTTTCAGGCAGTGCATTTTCGCATGTTAACAGCGCTATGGAATCGCTGGGAAAGGGGTATTTTTGTTCAACAATTATGTCGAAGCTAATAGACGTCAGTAGATTGTTTTCCTTTTTATGTTTCCAAACACTTTCTGTGATACAAAAGTGACAATAATGGAAGTAAACGGCTCCGACTTTATCGATCACAACGTAACTGCGCCACCTTGACCAGAAATAATTAGCCATGATGAATAAATAACACCGCCCGCTCTCTATCATTTTAGCGGTATTATTATTACAGAAATTATTATTATTGCAAACGAGGAACTAAGGTGAACGTGATATTAAGGTCATCCCATAAATACTTACTGTGAGGAAGTTTTAAAATCATTTTCCAATAGGTTAACCAATCATATTGCACTGGATTGTTGTAAAAGGTCACGGTATGACAGGTCAGGATTAATAATAATAACACACACACATGCACACACACACACACAATTTTTGGACGATTTACCCTAAATAACCTGAAATAATGATTCCTCATAGTGTAATTACTAATGTTTGTTTTACAACTTTTTCTAAAATTAAAGAAACAAAAAAATATCAACAGAAATGGCGTAAAATGTATCACTTTACACTTGTTAGCGGGTGGTCAATTCAGTGTGGTGTAAAATGATTTATGTCCCATTACATCACTTTACACGAATGTAAAATTGCCGTGCATGGCGATATAACTGGGTTTTTATTTAATTACGAAAAAACTACATGCTATATTTCACAAACTGGCACACTGCCTAATTATATCTAACATTACCTTTCACCTAAAAAATATTTCACCAAGTTATCTCTAATAGCGACGAAGCAGGATTTTTTTTAACTTCAAATGCGATTTCCCAAAAATCACCATTTTCGACTTAACTCCGTTTTCACTGGGGGTACAGAATTTTGATCGGCATAATGGCGCACTCCTAAACATCCAATTCCATACTGATTAACAGCCCGACTCAACAATCGGCCGACTAAAAGTCGGTGGTCTGCGGCCAGGCTTTTAAACTTACTAAAAGTTACCTTGAGCGCAATAATAATCTAACGCCAGCATCCCGCTCTTATAGAACCACTTCCCGCTGCCGTCCTCTTGTATTTCGGCAAACTTTTCGCCGGTGTCGTAGTACACCAGTCTCTGCGTCCTGTGCCTGTCGAACCAGTCGAACTTGGGGTTCGCAGGCACCATCTTGTAAATATTCATCTGCATAGACGATACATTTAGGACACGGCTTATTTACGAACAAGGTATTTGTTATGTTTGCGTTTCACAAATAAAACGCTAAAAGCAGAACGCGGGTTCCACCTAATCGATGAAAGCTTGTCGCTTTGTGGAATTTTTCACATGAAAATTTATAAGTACCTACATACTTTTTTGTCTGCGATGAAGATGGACTAAAACTTACCCGTCGCATTATCTTTGTGGTTGGTAATAGTGTCCACCCTTTTTCAATGAATTCTCTATTCGACAGCATGTATCGTATCACGCCTTTGCCCGACTTGTCTTCCTAAAAAAAATGTCACTCAGCCCCAAATCTCAGCGCAAAATAAAAAGAAAAACAAAGAAAAAAACCTTACAGCTTCAACTTTTTCTTTTACTTTTTTCCCTTTTTCTGTAATCCCTGAAGGTGTGGTTGTACTCGGAGTAGCGTGTTGACCAGGCAAGCTCGGACATTCCGGCTGCACTTTGAACATCAGCGGCTGAACAGAACCAGTATCTAACCCTTTACGGGGCTCAATGGGGACAATTTTATTCCCTTTTACCATTTCAGTTACTTCACCATCCTCTATATCACATTCTGCAATACTTTCAGACACAGTTTCGATTATCTCCTTAATCTTACGAACTGGAGTTGGTAGTTCCTCTATTTTTGGTATTGGAGGCGGAGGTGCCGCTTTCGCCGGCTTCTCTACTTCCCTTCGAGTCGTATCTTTCTTCATTAATTGCGCCATTAAATCTGCCTCAGCATCAACACTAGGTTTCCTAGGCTCTGCCTTAGTTACTTTTTTTTCTTCCTTTGGCTTTGCCTCTTTTGGCTTCTTTTCTTCTTTGGGAGGAGGTGCTTTTTCCTGTTTTGGAGGTTTTTCTTTCGGTTTCTTAGGCGGTTCTTTCGATTCCTTTGATTTTTTTACCTTTACATTTTCTTTTGTCTCCTGGGGAGTAGGCCTTGGAACTACTTTCTCAGTAGAAATTTCTTTTTCTTCTTCCGAAGGTTGTTTTTCTTCGAACTTTTTGTCAGCGAAATATTTGCAAATGCAAGAACTCTGCATATTATAAAATTCCTCAGATTTCTTATCGGATTTAAGTCTCATGAGAACTTGTTCGAGTATATCTTTGCTTTCAGTTATATTTTCTAGTGAGTCTATAGATGGGAAATAGCCAATATCTGGCTCGTGTATTGTTAATGGAGACTTGAGCTCATGCAACAGGTGGGTAAGCTCATCTGTTGCTGGAGATTGCGGGTAAACTTTGTGTTTGCATGTCTCCCTCTCCAGAATTGTGTACAAAAACTGTTTCACTTTGCAGAGCCATATTTTAAATCTCTGCTGCCTGGCATCGTTATCTATAGTTTCGCTTATTTTGTATCTGTCCGCTAGAAATTCGCATCGTTTGCATTTCCCCGAAGGGGTTAATCTTTCGCAGAAGTCGCAAATCACACCGGCAGCTTTATTTTTTTTAATAGCTTTTATTTCATCTAGCAAACTCCGAATTCTGACAACTAAGTCCCGGCATTGGTAACATCTGCGTCTGTATGGACCTGGGAGAACGATCACAATTTTTATCAGAAAAAAAAATGGATTACCTATCAATTCATGCAAGTAGCTTTTTATTTATTCTCTAGTCTGTCAAGAAACTCGCATGAGAGTAAAACTAAAATGCCTACCTCTACCTGTTTAAGCGTGAAATGGTTTTAATAAAAACCTATCTACATTATCCACGTTTTTTAAAAAGTCCTCATTAATGTAAATTGACAAAAGAAATAAGAAATCCGATGAATAAATCATAAACATCAACTGTGCACAAAGTAGATTATTGTGAGCACTCTAGGTAAGTGAAAAAGCCTTTTATCTAGTCATGAGATTAAAGTAAAAATTTTATACAATGTAGAAGGCACTCGCGTAGCTTTTAACGTTGATTTAACGAGATAATATTATGTTTATTTGGAAAACAATTGAAATAAAAAATAAATTTCGGTACCAACATTCTTCTGTATGCTCTACCCTCCTGGCCCGAGTTTTGGTAGAGTCGCTCAAAACAATAGTGCCTACTTTCTTTGCATTGCTTCTCTTCAGTTCCTGTAACATGAACGAAAATATGAAACCAATTCCAAAAATTGTTTTAAAAGTGAGGTTACTTAATGACCTAATACACCTAGAAACCTATTACGAAACGAAAGCAATTTAAACACATGCATTTATTAGCAAACATCTCTGCACAAAATGAAAGTACAAACATCGTAAAATAGCTAAGTATCAGATAATATTGACACTTTTTTTTCAATTAGTTACAATCTTACATACCACCACTGTAACAGAGAACAATATAAACCTATGTGACCTAAAAAAATTAAGTATATTTTTTATGAAAGTTATAAAATAATCTAAATACGACTTACCTAATACTTACCTACACTAATCATTATAAATTACGTCGCGAGATTATAGGATGTAAAGAAAGAAAGGAAGAAACCTATCAATTTTTATTTGAGTAAGAATCTAAAACTGTTACTTCTTTTGTACGATAGAAGATACTGAATTAATATTTTTCTATTCTATTTTACCGTATTTATTAGTGAAAAACATCGCACTTTTCGAAAGTCAAATAGGAGCCCAGACAGCCTTGTACTAAAAATATAACACATTGTGCATTGTAAATAATATGTACCAATGTAACAAACAAGCATTCAGCCCTACTTAGCCACTTGAGTGAATATTCGCCCACTTGGATAGTCAGATTCCACCATTATGAGCATAAATTACTTACTCAGGTAGGTGCCTACTTATTGTATTTATGTGCAAATAAATCTATTTTATTAGGATTTTGAACATCGAAAGTACAACTAAAAACACAGCTACTGAATTATCATTTATTTTCCAAGAGACTCGGCGTTTTCGAAATACACCAGTGGGTCTAGACAAAGAGCACTATAATCGCAGACCAGTCAAAAAGTGGTCGAAAGGTCTTTTTTTGTATGGAGTTTTGACGGATTCGATTTTCGATTCGATCAAAAAGTGCAATTTGTCTAGGGGGGCAGGTGATAGCCTGTGTAGAGCTTCTACTTACTTAGTATCTATTTAATTTTAATGTGAGACTAAATACAAACTACAGTTAAACTCTACTTACTTATAAAAGGAAAATTAATATTAATTACTAAATTAATTTTCACCTCTGTTACTAAACTTTGCTCCTTTGTCTTCGGAGTTTTCTGACTATAAGAAGTAGGTGCAGATTTATATTCAGACTGGCATATTTTCCTCAAATCCACGGAAGTTGAGTCCTTACATTCTTCACAGCATTTAGTGTTCCGGTATAAAATAGTTCTGCAATTAATAATACATTGCGAATTGCGAATAATTATAGGTAGGTATAGTAATTATCTTATTAATCACAAACCTTGAAGTATTAGAATCCATTTTAGGAAATTCTATTTTCCGGTCCCATTTCGCTCATTACCTATTTGTCACATTGACATTTACTTACTTTAAAATTATTTTATTATTAAAAACTTTTTCGGAAATTTTTCAAAGTAGCTTGGCAACTTTTTGAGCTTTTTATACTACTGGCAACAATGGTTTGACATCACCTGTCAGTTCAGAATAATAGGGATGTTCGACGTCAAATAATACTTTAACAATTGAACTATTTCAATAATGTTATTAATCGATTAGAACACCCAACTAATAATTATTTTATTAACAGTCAATTTTAAACGATTTTCCACCCTGGATGCGTTCTGAAATCTGCGCTCAGGTCAATGTAAACGTAGCCGGCATCATATTGTATGAATTATTAATATTGACAATCTCAATACATTTTATATTTATTGCGTGTTGCCTCAATAAGGATTGTAATAATTGACCTAACCGCAAACCGCAGAACGCATCTATTGACACAATGCGTATTATAATTGTCACCTAATAACGAAACTATAAACCTTATTTATTATTGTATCTAAATGGAACAGACCGCAAAAGTAGGTACAGTAAAACGCCGATTAACCGAATCGCCAATTGTCTGAATCGGTCCTAGGCGTAGCTACCTATTATAAAAAAATAAAACCAAGTAACTTTTGTTGTAACAAGTTGGAAATCGCTGGAGTCCAGATATATTTCAATTGAGCGTATTGTATAACTGTAAACAAATCTACAATAACGCTCAGTTAAATTCAATAAAGTTCTATGTGTGAAAGTTCGTTTTTCTTTATTACCAGTATGTCCGATTATCCGAATCGACCCGGGTCCCAATTAATTCGGATAATCGGCGTTCTGCCGTAAACGTATTTAATATTTCTCTTTATTTGAAATAAAATATTTTTTTATGAATTTTTATTATTTATGCAGGGCGATGCGGATTAAGTACATAAATTTTATTAATCTTACGTAATTTAATTAGAACTGAATTTTTATGAGGACGGTCATCAACATTGTGTGTTAACTGCTTGCTATTTATTATAAAAGATCTTTACAAACAATCAAATAATTATATCACCTTGATTATTTCTAAGCTATACAAGACACAAGTTAACAAGAAAAACTGTTTGGAAAAAACTGTATGGAATATGAAACCATTGATTTTTTTAATAGATCCAGTTTATTCTGTAACCTATTGTTTGTTATTATTGATAGCAGTTGATAGAGCTCATGAAGCACTTTTCGTATTTTAGCCGTATTGCCTCAATTGAACTACAATAATTATCCTAATTGAACTTTCACAAACATTCAATTCTTAAACACAACACTATTTGTCAATTTGACGTTTGTTTGTAGTGTAACCAGCCGTCAACAGATGACATTGACAGTGACAGACCGACCTCCTCCTGCTGTGCTAAAATACGAACTCAAATCTCTAATTTCGCCACTATCTATTACCTACTTAATTTTGTAATATATAAGAAGTTATAATTTTGTTTAAAAAATATTATAGTTAACTATAATACCTCAAAATGCCTATTCACAGAATAGTTACGTTCTCTAGCATGTTCTTACAATGTAATCGTGCAAAACCAGTAATGAAAATAAATATCCATCAACTCAACACATGCAGGCAAGTATTTATTTTAAAATTATACGTAGATCAGCTAGTAAACAACACGAGAAGTAGCCAAGTATTCAATCCTAGTAAATAGTATGATGAGTCACTATGTTTTTTGACGTCGATTTTGTTTTCTATTTACAGATTTTTAACTGCGGAGCGATCTAAACACACAAAAACCTTAAAAACAGAGAAAGAAAAGTTACGTGTTTTCGTAGTCCAGAGATACATAGATTATGTAAAGAATTATACCAAAGTTTTGGAGGTTAGATTCCCTACTGCTGTGAGGATGTACAGAGTGTTCAGTGTGGGCATAAAGGACTTTTTAAAAGACTTAAAAACTTACATATCATTAAGGTTTAAAATTACCAGAGATCAGGGATTCTCTAAAATGAGTCGGCAAGAGATTGAGTTGTATGAAAAAATGCCTTCAGATATGTGGAGGATAGCCCCAGTGCTGATACTATCAGCAATCCCCTTCGGAAATTACGTCATATTCCCATTGGCGTAAGTGTGTTATTTATTTGTTCTTAAAATAACACTTACATACCTACACACACACACGTCAATAAGCTACACAGAACATACACATTGTATTATAAAATTTCTACAACTTATTAATATGAGCAATGGACATAAACCAATAACTTGACATACAAAATTTAATGTTAATACCTTCAAAGAAATTCTTACATTGATAATAATTTTTATTTTCTACATAATGCACCATTACTCATACTGTTTGTCTGCATCATGTCTCTTAAACTGAATCGGTTTGTCTTGATTTAAAACTTATCATTCAATAAAATGATTCCAGGTTCCTGAAGCCAAAATCTCTCCTCTGCTCTCACTTCTGGTCCATACAACAACGCCTAGATTTTTCCACTCAAGATTTGACAGACCGCCTCAAGCACAATAGGCCAGTATTCCGGGCATTGCAGGCCAAACTGGATTCCATACCTGAAGGGGATCTCAAACGGCGCTGGCAAAAAGTGGTCGCTCTTCTTGGATCTGGGGTCCATCCTATGCCGGAAGACGTGTTGGCCTGCCAGGAATTGTTCACAAAGGAACCTTACCATTTGAACGGCCTGACCTACCATCATATGGTAGGTTACATTTATTTAATAAATGTCAGACTATACATTTTCATGTAAAATCACTCCTATTCCTTATGCTACTGTATAGACTTGCACATCTGTGTAACATTATAAATATAATAATGTTTTGTGTTGTAGTGGGTGTGAGCTAGAGCAGCAGCTATGCTTAATTCGTGCAACACATTATTAATAACTTACATTTTAAGTAATTCTTACTGTCTGTGTCTTAAGTATTTATTATCATTTGCTATTTTTAACATTTTATTGCTTCAGAAGCATGACTTGTAATTTTATGTTTGTATGTCATAGTTGTTTATTGATTATGCGCAAATTGTTTTTCAGGGTGAACTACTACAAATGCATGGACTTAAGAAGCGTGTATTTAGACTGAATAAACTGAAATACCGTGCTTTCCTTCTCCTGGAAATGGATAGAGCTATAATCAGGGAAGGGGGAGTGGACATGCTCAATATGGAGACCTTAAGATATGCATGTCACATAAGAGGACTGAACGGCAGCCATTTATCAAATAATGACATGAGGGATTGGCTACAAAAATGGCTTCAAATATCACAACAACTCGACAAAAACTCGTACTCTTTAATATTACACTGTCCCATATTCTTGGCTTATAACCACCCCCAAAACTGGGTCCTTATTTATTAATTGTGGCAATAATTGTTGTGTGGCTGTTGTTATTCGATATTTACTATCGCTATTTTTGGACTGTTGTTGTATTTAGATGTTTATTTATTAACAGTATTTATATCTTTGTAAAAGATAATGACAAATAACAAGTGTTTTTATGATTGGTTGGCGCAAAGCAATAATGCACATTTTATGTTTTTGAAGTGTAAGTTGCGCTGCTGCGAAATACAAATAAATTTTAACTAATGCGAAAGTACCTAATGAAATATATTTTTATTAAAAGTGATTTTGTTTTTACTTTACATTAATATCTACATTACACTACATAATATTATTGTTATATTAATGTAGATAGCCAAAATTAGTTTAGCAATCACAAACATACTAAATAGAGTTCTTCCTCCTTTATAATGCCAAAATTATCTATGCTCTTTGCTCTATTCTCGTCTTGATTCTCATAATGACCCACGCCGCCCCCCTAGACAAAGCGCACTTTTTGATCGAATCGATAATCGAATCCGTCAAAACTCCATACAAAAAAGGGGCTTTTCGACCACTTTTCGACTAGTTTGCGATTATAATTTGCACTTTGTCTAGACCCACTGAACTGTCCCACCAAACTCAATGACAGGGGGGCGCTACCATCGTTCAACTATAATATGGTTTCCAACATGGCAAAAATCTGAACCAGCGATCCGGTATAGACGGTGGCGCCCCACTGTCAATGTCATCGACAGGACAGTCCAGTATTTTGGAACTATATAAATATGTCAGGTTTAATAAATTGTGAATTATGAGGCAATGTTAGGAGGTTAGAAATTATGTTTTACCCATGTTTTGCAGAATTCTCAATACTTTACAAACGCGGCAGTATGTATAAGTACGTGTTAAGTTTAACTTTTATGAGTATAGTATATTCTCCTGTGCCTGTGGTTCAAGCGAAAAAACCGTACAGTAAACGTCAGCAGGCTGTATGGCGACTTGAGTGTGAATTGGGTGTTGTTAATGACCCGGAATGTCCCGTCGATGGGGCGTGGGCGCCCTGGGGCCCCTGGTCCACCTGCCACGGGCCCTGCGACGATGTCGGCCACCGGAGGAGAACGCGACTGTGCAACAATCCACCTCCCTCACGAGATGGCACACCCTGCAGTGGCCTCGCCGAACAAACCGAAACCTGCTACCTCTCAAACTGCACCGTCGAAGACTTCAAAAAACTAGCCGAAGGTGACGCAGTCAGAATGCAAGCACTACGCCAGCTAGAAGCGGTCCCAGCCTTGATGGAGCGATGCCTCCAAATGGAGTGTCCCTTTGAAGCCATAGAAGCAGCTTTGGCGACAGATAACACATGGCAACTCAATCCTGAAGCCCTGTGGAACTCTCTTCAGTGCGTTAAGCACAATTTAGGCTGCCCGGTCTTCGGGGAATGGGGACCGTGGGGCGCCTGGTCTACTTGCGGTGCCAGGTGTGGTGAAGGTCTGCGGTGGAGGCTCCGACGCTGCGACAACCCTCCTCCTTCGGATGCCCTCCTCCTTTGCGCAGGAGAACCCTTGCAAGCAGAGGAGTGCCAAGGAGATCAATGCGCCACTGACGAATTCGAACCTCTTGTAAGACCGGGCGGGCAGTGGAGCGACTGGGGCCCGTGGACGGTTTGCTCCGAGAAATGTGGGACTGGTATACGTCGAAGGCGAAGAACTTGCAACGAAGTTTACAAACAACGCCCTGCGGGGATGTGGGGCACGCACTGCCGCGGACAACACGACCAGCTAGAAATATGTGGGAACACAAAATGTGTTATGGAGGGCGGTTGGTCCGGCTGGAGCGCTTGGGGCCCGTGCTCGCAGTCGTGCGGGGCGGGCAGAAGGTCTCGAACTAGATCCTGCACCAGACCGATACCAGCTGGCGGCGGACAAAATTGCGTTGGTCCTAGAACTGAAGTTGGTTCCTGCCACCACATACCCTGTGAAGTTTATTCACACACAGTTGCAGTCTTAAATGGAGAATCGCACCTACAGTTTAATTTCGAGAATAAACGGTCGACTTTATTCCATTTCTACATCAGGTTTATGCCTTTATCGCCACACGGGACTTTGGTACGGAGAGGTACTTTGCACGCTCCTCAAGTTCGTCTGAGCCTACAAAAATGGCATGTTTGCTTAGACGCAAGTGGAACCACCCACTCTTGTGAGCTGCCGCGGATTTGTTCAACTGAAGTTATTGATCCAGCTGTTTGGCATTCCGCCATGATAACTGTTACAAGCGAAGCTGCTTCTGTGAGGCTGGACGATTCTCAAATCACAACTAAAAGTACTTTCCCCTGCGACCCCGACCTAGCGAACGACAAAGTCAATATCTTTGTAGGTGAAAGATTACATGGCGAAATACAGGAACTTATACTCAATTTCATTCCATTGAATATGATGATTGAACGAGACCGCAGAGTAAGAACATCCGATTTCTATCCCACTTATGTTTCTAACGTAGCCTATGAAAAATCGAATATAGAGGAGGCATTCCTTAGCCTAGACAACGAGCAGTACATTAGACTTCCTTGCTTCAAATCTCAAGATGACTGGCGTTTAGGAATAACTTTGAAATCAAAAAGAGATACAGGGACTGTCCTGTTTTTAAGAGATGGCCTTAGCGGAAATTGGTTACACATGTCATTACAAAATATGAGATTGAAGTTGAAATTGGCCACAGAAGAAATCCGCTCAGAGAGTGCTAGCTCATCAGAATTTTCATTCGATCAATGGCTTGATGTGGTGTTTTCCAAAAAGAGGGGATCAAATACAATCGAAGCTTTGATCAATTCAGGTGAAAAACTTCATGTTTTATTCGGGGAGGACTCTTCTCGAAAACGTCGTGAACCTCAGACTCATTTGATTTACTTTACACATAAAAATGTCCGAGAGACCAATGATCATAAGCGTCATAGCAAGGAACATCCAACAGCACACGAATATGGAATTTGTGATGATGAACTCTACATAGGGGGTGTGCCTGTCGAGATCAAAAAATTGGTTACCGAGGAGTTTACGTCTTTCGAAGGAATCGTTGCATCTGTTAGAATTGAGGGAAAGTTACAAGACCTGCGTAGTGCTAACGTAGAGCGATACCAAGACGATAAGGTTCAAGTATCTTCCAGAACTGCAAGTGTGTCTGGCTCCTACCACGAAACTGCTTGGGGTAATTCTAACAGGTTGAATCTAACGTGCCTTCACACGCGTAGCGCTCGGAGCCCTCACTCGGCCCACTGGCTTTTCCTGGATACTTCCGTAGCCAGCGTTCTCAGTGACAAGAAAGTGAGATCGGTGGACGATGGACGAGTTTTGAGACTAGTCGCATCAGCTGATAATGACCTCCGAGGATTTTACACGTGCCGCGCCCACTCCAACAAAAGAACCCGCAATATTGTTACATACGGTGTCCTAGGCAAAATCCAATACCAGCTTACAGGGCCTGATGTTACGACAGTTATTGCCGTGATCACAACTGTTTCTTTAGTGATAGCTACTCTTCTGTGGCTCATCATTGAAGGAGTGAATGACCTGCGCGAAGGATATGGTTTCTTTAGAGATGCTCATTTGTCACCTGAAGAAGAGGCGGACGCGGTGTGTAAGTATATCGACGACAATATCCACCTCATAGGGTCTATGAGTGATGCAAAGATGGCAAAAGCGAAAGCGAGGCGTAAAGCCGAGAAGCTAGCAAGTAAATCTAGCTTTGCTGCTCAGGAACCTCAGGGTATGATGCAAGAAGACCAGTCGCCAGGGAACATTGATGAGTCTACTCCGACCGAGCCTGAGGGGTTGCCGGCGTTGCCAGAAGTTAAGAGTTCGGCAGCAGAACCGTCCCATAACGTGTATAGATGTGAGCCTTGCTACATAAGTTCCCCGCGCCATGGCTCTATTTCGTCCCCAAGGTCGAAGCTCACGTCATCTTCTTTTGAAGTGACGTCACCCAGAGTCCTCTGTTCCCGGCTTCTGATGGCAAAGCGATTGAACTACTCCCGAGACAGCTTGTCGAGAAAGAAGTCGTCAAGGAGTAATTTTGGAGTTTCACGAAAGACTCGCTCTAACCTGTTGACGATTAAGTCTTCCACTTATATCAACTTGTCCCCGGCACAAAAAGTTTTACAGAAGTTCAAACAGCTTAAAAGTGAGGACGTTTTGATTTGACTTAGAAGTTATGCAATATTATTGTAGGCGCACACTAGGCGATTTGGCGCCTATCCTTGTCAATTTCATATAATTAGACTAGCTTGTAGTCGCGACTCCACGACTGACGCCAAGTAAGTATGCGATGCTTTGAACAAAATGTATGAAATTGTAAGCCGCAGCCTGTTGTCGCGTCTAGTCGTCGCGTCTGTCGCCCAATGTGCGCCTACACTTAGTGTTGTTTTCCGTCTCATTAAGTACTGGTTTATAATTTTAAATATACATGCGCCATACCTAGTAATTATTTCTTCTAAGAACGGTTGCGAAGACCTAGGTATTCTGCCAGACCTAGGTATACCAGACTAGACTGCTACAAGTTACCTAGTAGGTCTGACTTTGAAAACGTGTATGACCCAAATAAGTACCTACACACTATAGTACGTTTGCGTTAAGAATGCAGTGATTCACTGATTCATCATCGTCCGCCGTTGATATTTTTACTTCTTCACATCAGCCGGGATATCTTTTTAAATACTGGTGTGATTTAAATGAATTTGGTATCAATTTAAAGATAAAAGTTTAATCTTTAAAATGGTGCCACTTTTTTTGTTCCTAACAAATTCGTTAGTACACAAGATCGCGTGTAAACAACTTCATGTAAGTGATTCCATACTTTTGCTCGCGAGTGTATAATTTGTTTGAATTTTAACACTTCTGTGAATACACCTTTACCCTGCAGTTGCAGTTTGCACTGAAGATTCACTGCATTGTTAACGCGAACGAACTATACGAGTCTAGCCAAAATGACATTAAATATTACTTCAGTGTTTGATCTACTCCTACACTTCATTCAGCTAATCGATTGTTTTTTACTCAAATCAAAACAACAACATCTAGGTTTCTCGACAATTTAGGATAATATAATTATATTCAACTACCCTAAGCTGTAGAGTCCTTCATAAGTTTTTGATATTCTAGAAATGAAACGCCAATAAATTGTTCATTCATAATTTATTCGAATTACATAAGTTGATACATTAAAATCTGTACTATCACACTATAATATATTTACTACTATGAACTAGAACCGTAACATGTTTGGCACAAATCTGATTAAATATAATTTTGAACATAACATAAAAAAATAATTGCACCAATCCAGTAGTTTGAACCAAAACCAGGTTTGTACTTACAGATTTGCACTGAATTTAGTACAAATATATTTAATAACAGAAGACTAGAAAATATAGGAATAGTAACATTTAATACTACACGATTATATTTGAATCTAAGTTTAAAATGTTAAATATTGAATTATTGAATAAATAAATTCACTAATTGATTAAATATTACCTTATTTTAAAGAGATTATCCATAAACGAGATATTTATATCCCACGACCATTGTCGAACATACATCAATAAATATAATACTTCATATTTTCTATAATATAATTATAACAATGTCTTTTATTATTATTCTACGTAAAGACTATGTACCTAGACATACTGCCTCTGAGATATTGGTCACATAATTCATATCATGATTGCTATCATAGCAATATAGCATCAACATCATTTAGCGCATTGAGAGAGAGCGGGAGCACATTATGCGGCGGGAATCGCAAAATAGTCGACGTAGACAAGACACTCACATATTAATATTATTCGTGCTCATACCATTTATACCGGTAAAGTCATTAATTGGGTAAAATAATTTCAAATCACGCAAGTTGTTTATATCAATTCACATAAACAAATTACGTTATTTGAAGTTATTTTAGGATACACCCGAGATGTGACGCAATATTCATCCTCAACAGCATGTCTAGATACTTATGTCTTCGTCTACGATATTATTCTAAAGATAAGATAAAATTTGTTTTTTTTTTTTACTTTAGCTGATGCTTAGATAATAATTTTTATGGATATTATTAAAATACTATCCAGGAAATTTCTAACACGGTGAAGTCGAACGTCGTCAGAAAAATACGCGATTACAATTTTATTTACATCTTTTAAAAAAATACTCTTTTTTTACCATTCTTTACACTAATCTAATATACAATACCGCAACATGATTTTGATGTGGATTGTACATAACTTTTCAATACCAACTACCTTTATTCTAATTCGAGCCTCTTCTTAACGATGTTACCATTGTCTTGGCTCTCTGGTTTTCTGGTACCAAGACGCAGAAATTGACTAGAACACTACTGGCCAAATTTTTTCATCATTTTATAGCTATCTCGAATCCTGTAAGTATTGTGCTATGCACCAAATCGTCTAAAGTAGCTTATTCCCTCAATTTCTAATTCTTCAGTTTTATTTCCCTATTCCAAATGCTATACACATAATTGACGCTTTCTTATCCATACACCGCACATGCCTAAAATATAGAGTATTATCAGAATTACAATAAATTAAAGTCGAGTAGACATAAAACCTTTGAACATCATAATAAGAGGCTATATATGATCACATTAAAATTACAATAAGATATTAAAAAACAAATATACATCAAAGATAATAAATTTAAAAAGTAACATAATACAACCCCATCGAATTTTTCACATTACATGAGACCTAGAGTATTTTTAATAAAAGATGTTTTTCACTGGCCTCTTTCATTTAACACTGAACTGGTCCGAAAGTTTAAGTTGACCACGAACGTTAATTTTTTTTCATTTTTCAATGGATTTTTTATATTTTTTACGACTGATTCTGATAATTGATTTTAACCCGTTGTTCTCAATCTTAGGTGGAAGACTACCTTAGTAAAATTATGACATTTTATATCAATGCCAGGCGATCTTTGCCATTTTACGTTTCAAATCGTTCAACTATGGTCGCGTTGTTGACACATGTCACATGAAGTTTAGTAAAGGAGAAAATGCGTCGCGTTCCGTCGCTCACCAAGGACAAAGGGTTCAGGTATTCTAAGGGGTCAGTTCAATGCATGATCGAGGTCAGTTTACACGTAGGGTTGAACCGTTTAATCCGTGTGCATGGTGTCGCTGTACCGTCGATAGGACGGCTTCCGGCGGGGGCGGCCCGGCGGCGGCGGCGGCGGCACGAAGAACTTGAAGTACATAGCTGTTGCCAACACGCTGGAGCTCAGGATCGTGGATACCAGGAAGTTGAACATCAGTTTGACGTCACCGGAGTCCATGTAAACCGTGAAGATGCGCGCTGGAAGAAATTATGACTAATTTAACCTCTATTCGTTAACTTACCAGCCGAGGTGGATAACATTTTATCGTGACGGCACGATAAAATGTTGTCGATTTAAGACGACAAAATGTATGGGCTTCACTACCTTATAAAACAATGTCGCTTTCCTGTTTGTCTGTCCCTATGTATGTATGGATTTTAATGCGGTTTTTTTTTACAGATAAAAGTGATTGAAAGGAAAGGTTTTTAAGTATAATGTATTACCTGTACAAAGCAGGGGCGGGTCGCTAGAATCGTATAAAATCTGTAAGATCGTCGATAACATTATATCGTACACCAGGAGCGACTGGAATCAATACCTTCGAATCTCGGATCGGCTATACGCCGACACGGTTTGCCCCATAATATACACGAATACACGAAGCAACAGCAATTCGTTGTAATAAAGGATGAAATTGTCCTTCCCTAACCTAAATCCTTGAAATATTATGTTCATAAAAGTGTTTTCCCCAAGAAAGTTTTCTATTTTGCTTCATCCATCTAAATTTTAAAGCTAAGCCTCGGCCCGCATTGAAAATTTAACAATAACGTGATTCACGAACATGATTTAGCTGTTAATATTCGCTAGCATGTCATAATAGCAATCGTAGTGCTTATCTAAAAAATCTTTATGGCTCCATTCGCTACATAGCGCATACTATAACATTCTGCAATAATATGACTGAGTAATCTTTGCTATGATTAGATATACCTATAATTATGGCCTGTTTATGAACGTAGATTTTTGTCTTGAGCATTTATTATCTTTTAATCAACTTAAATTTAATTCATGAGTACGATCAAGCAGCAAATCTGGTCAGTTATGGTAGTTTCAAAGATTGCTTCACTTTCATTGAATTATAATACTTTTTGTAATCACTGACTTCAAATATGTATTATTCATTGATTTGTTTCAGCCAATTGACGTCCACTACCCAAGGATTTCCCCAATGACTGATCCTGCACAGCCCACTTCCAGGTTCTTCCCGTGATCTCCACCATATCGTCAGTCCACCTACCACCACCTGGCCACGCTACGTCTTCCGGCCCGTGGTCATCACCCGAGAACATTTTGGGTCAATTTTTGTAATAAACATGAACAAAATTAACAGTTTCTATTGGCACGAACTGTAGGTAGGTAGTATACTCACAGACATTGGTGAATATTGATATAATCCAAGTGGTGATTGAGACGCCATCCGCATTGTTGTCTGCTATGATGCCATAGAGGTATGATACCTTAGCTGCTCCACTCATAGGTGTACATAGGGGCTGAAATACAGAAATTTATAAATTAAAGTAAACTGTGACTTTAAAAATACATTAAAAGGTGGTAAAATTTATTAATAAGCTGTATGCAGTGTGGTAGTGGACAGCAAATTGTTGTTTGCGCCATTGAATGCGATTCACATTGATCTGGGTATGCACCATGCCTCATGGTGCATTGCAACTCGAACATTACAAAGATTTGTACACCAGAACGCAATGCTCTGTTCCATGCTTTTGGTCATACATAATTTTATAATAATGAATTATCAAAACTCATTTATGAAATAAATAATAGTAAAACATTCGAAAACTTACCACAAACACAGACAGGAGGATAGGATGTAGATACCCAGTAAGAAAGCCAATAATCAAGGCGAAATATAGTACGATGATAAACTTCACAAGTTTAAGGTGTAGCAGCCTCTTGTACATCAGCACGTAGTAAAATAGCACATACACCTGTGCCAATATTATGGGATATTCCAAATAAGTTTCTACAGAGTAATTACTTGTATAGTTGTATAGGAACATGATGGTGAAGCTAAAAAGGTTAAAAGTTGTGATCAGAACATATAAATGTATACCCATATAAAGTTAAACACATTATATTGCTACAAAAGAGATAATTTTAATTCTCAGAGTATTTATATTACATCTTTACACAATCAGTAATCTTTAAAGAAACTACACTTACCTCGCAGTTTCCATCAACATAGCATTGAGAACGATTCCATCTGCTGACCGGCGCTCGGTTACGGAGATAATTTGCGGAACTTTCAAAAATGCACATGATGCAATTGTAAAATAACTGGCAAGGGTGGATAGTAACTTAGCGGTAGAAACCTCCATATTGATGGATGCTCATTCTGAAAAAATAATGATAGCAATATTAATAACAATTTCCTGTTTATACATGATTGATTAAGCATAGTAAAGTTTATAATGATCAATGAAAAAGAGATAAATCTGAGTTTTGATTCACAAAATAATACAATTCAATAGGATTTGTCACATAATAAATTGCATTAATGTATAAAACATTTTTATTTAGGGATTATTGAAAACTGGTGAGTAAATTAGAAACCTAATAATTATTAATATAACCTAATTATTATGTTGAAGAAATAAAAAAAAATTGATAAGGACAGTTTGAGGTAAATAATAAATTAATTTATAATACTTCTATAGTGAAATGCTGATGGTATTCCTTTTCTAATAATCGCTACTACTGCTGAGGTTAAATGGTGCAGAATGACAACAGCAAGGTCGACTGGTCTATTAAAAATCTGAGCGTTGATTAAATAATCGTTTTAGAGGGGTCTATCGCGGGCACAGAATCAATTGTGGCGCCAAATTACATGATGATCACTGCCAACCAAGGTCGTAAAGATCTGCAACAAAATGACACTTACCAGAAGAACCAGAGTAACGAAATATTTTCAATCGGAGTCAAGTAAACGATCGCCACGTACGCTGGGAACCGTCGGAGCGAATGTACCACAGCATTTTAATTTAAAACATCTGATTTTATTACAATAATTTAGGGCATGTCGGACAACACGGCATTTTCCTACTTTTCGAATTTTGACAGTGACAGAACAGATGAGATACGGGAAGTAAAATGTCAAATACGTCGCCAGACATGCTGACAACCTGACAACAAAATATAAAGAAGCATGCAATGTTCCATTTTTCCAAGTACTCTCCAAGTTTTTAGATCACCATAAAACTTCTTAGTTAGCACCACAGATATAGAATGAAGAATGTGCACTAATTTTGTTTTTTAGCTTTCTGTATTCTCTGTAAAAAATAAAAAATACACGTGAAAGATTTATTTCGATACGTCAATTATTAGTTTCCAAGATATTGAATTTTAAAAGTGCGGGCGTCGGCCGGCCCGCCATTTTATGCGCGTGACGTCATATTACAGTGACTGGCTCATATTTGTATGGGTGGAATCTTGCAAGCTGAATTAAGACCCACTTCCCGGCAACCAATTAAGCTGAAATTTCGCAAACACGTGTGATTTGGATGACCATGCAATATTATGATGACATGGAGCTGATCTGATGTGCTGGAAGGTGGCCATAGGAACTCTATAATAAACGACTTAAATGCATGAGTTTGGGCTCGTTCGTTTTGTATTGATGAGTATTTTAATTCTATATAGTAATCGGGGTCTAATGATGAAGCTGGAAGGTAATTCGCAATAAAACGACACAATCGCATCAAGTTTGGGTTTGGTTCAATTTTAATTTTTGTGATGGGTGTTAATATGTATGATAAGTTTGTATTTACAAAAAAAAATGTATTTAAGTAACTATGTTTATATCCGTTTTCTAGTGAGCGGACACTGTGAATGTACGTCACGCGGGATCAGGTGACCGTCGGCGGGACTCAATATTTAAGCGAACTTTGAATGCCTATAAAATCATAACTACTGGGTATTTTTGAATGAAATAAAAAATAATTTATTTGTAAATGTAAAAGCTTAACTGTAACATAGGTTTCAAGTGATTTTGCATACCTAGTAACATTCTCAATTAGCACTTCTTGCATGCTGCACGCTGCACCACACAACTCCATTAGATTATCATGAGCATGACCATAACATAATAACTACTGATGTGACAAATGCTCGTAATAGCCGTCCATGTGGTTTTAGAATTGGCCCACTCTTCTCGTGAATGTATGTCATTAATTAAGACTAAGGATAATTCATTTTGCGACCGTCAATAGCTTCGTCGTCAAGAGTAAGACTGAATGGCGATGATGATAATGATTCTATAATAATGAAATTGTTTTTTTAGCTATTTTAAAAACATATTATTATTGCATTGCAGCGTATTTTATTAATAATGAGTATTTTTAATACCACGTCATGTGTTTAAAATTGCATTTTTTGTAATTATTTGTGTTTAAAGTAAGTAGTGCCCCGATTGCGGAACAAAAATCAGCTTTAGACAAATAATTCATATCGCGGTGTCGCGATGTCCTTTTGACAGCTAGTTCAAACAAAGCTGTAACCTCAGCTGTAACGTAAACGGAGTGCAACTTGCCTTTGAGTGACAGAAAGCAACATTTTCTTAAACGCAATTCAAACAATTCATGAACATTCATTCCTGTGTTTTAATCATTTTAGTTTCAAAATAAGGTGTGCGGACTTTTTATGGAAAGTGTATAATTATATCCATTGTTTTGTCTTTGTTTGCGCGTGAATTTTACAGTGATACCAAATTGCACACCAGTGGGAATGAAAATGGAGCGTGACTAGAGAAGAAACGGGAATGTATTGAAGACATTAGTAGTAGTACCTAACAGTATTGTAGTCGTACCTGAGTTACAATGATTATAACTATTTGATATCGCTATCTAATCCTACCATCATCATCAAAGTTATGCCACGGTAGTGATTCTGGCCACGGGCAAAAACTAACAGTAATTGTTTTCAGTGAGCAAAATATTTTTTAAAATTATTAAAATTTATTTATTTCTTAAAAAGACAAAAAATATTTTAACATTTAGAAAACTTAAAAAACTGCTACTCAAGTCAACGAGTTTACAAATTAGGTATTACTTTAAAAATACTTTAACATCAATCATTTAACATCAACTCACTCCACTGGTAGTATTACATCATTTTAAAGGTTTAACTAATTTTCCTATACTTATAGCCTTAAGATTACCATTGTACTTAAAAGTAAATTAGGTTAAATTATTAATGAATAATTATTGTCATTGTATAATTTAATCGTAATAAATAAAATGAGGATCATTTCGATTTTTAGCTGTGAATGCAGATTGATAGGGCTAAGAAATCCTTGATATAAAGTCCAAAAATTTTTGTTCTACGACAAAAATTGACGAAGTTATGGCCAAATTACTAAAAAAGTTTACTGACCGCCCGGCGCGGGAACGATGACGTCACTATATCCGATCCGAACGCTGCCGGCGTACTGCGTGGATAGAAAAAATTTTTTCTACCCAAACTATAAGTTTTAGAGAAAAACAATTGTAATGACATTCCTTCATCAGAATAAAGTAAGCTATCGATAGGTAATTTTTAAAAATAGAAATTGTGATAAATGTCGCAAAAAATCCATATGCTCATACGATTCAATGGAACGCGGAGACGCGATTGGGGTCTCCGCGGTGGTATATTTGGCGATTTATTCAAATGAAGTGTTCATAAGTGTTGTTAGTCATATCTTCTTCCAAGTAAAATATAAAAATGTACCTATAAGTATTAATTTATTTACTTCTAACAATAAGGTATAGCTGAGGCAGATACACTCTGCATAGGCTACAAGCAAGACATTGCTATGAAGATCATTTCGATGTAGACGCAATACCTACCTGTTATTTAGTTTTTCTGAGATTAACCTACGTAGTTACCTACCTATCTATTCGCCGTTCCTATGGGCGGGCCAGCTGCTGCAAGAAAGGACAGCTGCTCCCTCCTGGAAATTATTTAATCTTAGCCTAGAAGCTGGGTATGGCTCCCCCACCCCCCTCCTCTCCCCAGGTCATAAACTGGGCATGACTTCCCCCTAGGCCAGAAACTGGGTATGACTTGCCTCTCCCCCCTCCCACCAAGGCCAGAAGCTGGGTAAGGCTTGCCCCTCCCCCAGGCTAAAAGCTGGGTATTATTTATCAATACAAACAATCATAAAGTTACACTCACCTCATCCGCGTCTCCGCATTCCATCGAATCCTATGAAAATGTGGTCTTTGGACATAGCCATACTTATTTTTCACAATTTTTATTTTTAAAAATGACTGGTCGATGGATTACCTACTTTATTTTGATGAATAAATGTTATTAAAAGTTTTTTTCTAAAACTGATAGTTTAGCTGGAAAAAATATTTTCCATCCCAATAGTACGCCGGCTGCGCTCGATTCGGATATAGTGACGTCACGCGGCCCTGCGTATGTTGACTTTTAGCGGCAAAAAGGCCTATGTTTATTACTTAATATCTTCGTAAGTAATGGTCCGATTTGGATAATTCAAAAAGATATATCTTTCTTATGTCATTAACGTAGATACTAGTTTTATTGCATTTTCTACAACAGTACTGATCCTCATTGTTTACGGAAACAACTGTAATAATATTGATGAAAACGGTTCAAGTCACGAAGGTAGAAGCTATATGTGTATGCGTAATTGTATAATTATAATGTAAAGCTTAGATACTTACAGAGTTAGAAAAAGATTAAACAGTCCCCTTAAAAAAATGAGTGCTTATTCAGCACTTATGTAGTTTTTTTTGTACTAAGTAGGTATCCACACACAGCAGACAGGAGCACGGCGTTGAAGACAAATGGACAGCCCGATGTGGAAAAAACCCGTTGGTAAATACCAGCACACAGCGAACAGGCGCACGGTGTGATGTGAGAGCAATCTGACGACAAACGAAAAATAATTACTTACGAAGCGCAGGTCCTGGACGTATGACACATGACTACAAGGGGCAGGGGGTGCATCGACAAAGCAATCAATACTAATGACGCAGGTAGAATTACTGCGCTATCCTGTTCACTCTTTGCTAGAAGCTATAAATAGGCCCCCACCCACCTAGATTTGGGCTGACTTATTGGTCTAGTAAACTAAAGGTCACTGGTTCGATTCCGTACATCCATATACATTAATTTATTTGTAATAGCCATACATAGGTATACAAACCGTTTACTTACAGTTTAGTTTACATTGATTGTCTATTAGGGAACATGATTTTTAAATATTATTTTATAATCGATCAATATTTTGAAAAAATATACAGCACCAACAACTTCTTTTTTATTCATTCATAAATATGGGCATTATTACAGGATGTCTCTTTTTTATTTGACATAATATTATTAATATTGTAACAATTACAATTTAATGTTTCTTATCCTTTTGATCACCGCAAGCATTTTTTTCTCTGATCAGGTAACATTTTTTGAATATTTACACTAAACAATGGTCCCGGGACTGTCACTTCGTTATGGGCGACTGTTTTATGACATCTCCTTATCTATGTACTCGAAGATTTTTATTTATTTTTTGTTCAAAACAAGAACACGCTCACAAGCCGCCAATGCTACCAACATAATAATATTCCTAATTGTTTATACTCTCAACTAGATGGCGTTAGAAGCAGCTAAGAAATAAATCGGTCCGATCCTATTGGTGATAAACTTTGGCGCTATCCAGCTATCCGGAACCAAAAGAGCGCGAAAGTTAAAAAGTTTATTGTTTCACTGTAGAATGTTGGCATGTTGGTATTCGTATTATTATCTACTGTGGTATTATTTACTGCGGATGTTGCTAAACTCCTAATTAACACCCAAAAGATCTAATTGTAAGTAGGTAATTCATAATTACACAATGGATAATCTTTTAACGACATTTTGAATTACCTACAATTTTAAAAACGCTTAAAAAGTTTTTTGTTGTTACTCATTGCGAATGTTCTTCATAATTTTCTATAAATATGTGACTACTTAATATTTTATTAACTACAACTAAATAAAACACAATTAAGTATTAAAATTTCTTTGGTTTACAAATTACATTGTTCTAAAAAGACAAAGGGACTATTAAAAAAACTTAATTTTATTATTGAATTAAACTGTCATTTCCGTAGTACTTTTATTTAATGCCCATGATTATTGGATCTATAGGCAATTCGTATTGAAATTAGAAATCTATTATTGTAGTTAAAGCCGGGATACCTAGTTATTTACAAAATTTTAGTCCGAGCCTTTTCAAGGCGAGAGTGAATAGGCACTTATAGGGCGGATATTATGTACCATCCTAGACTGCATCCCACTTAACACCAGGTGCGATTATGGTCAACCTGCCTTTTGTTATGCATAAAAAGTAGGTATTGTTGTTATAATAAATGATAGTTACTGTATTTAATAAACAACTATCTAGGTACCAAATGGCAAATTTTAGGCAGCGAAATTTCAAAGGCCCTTAGTTGGTAAAGTTCTAAGCCAACATTTTTTCACCCTTCAGTTGTCCATGATATTTTATTAACATGGAATATAAAAAAAAAGCCAAGTGCGTGTCGTGCCACGCGCAGTGTAAGGTTCCGTAGTTGTTCGTCGTTAACACAATTGTACGGAATTTTTATTAGTTAAGAAATTTTATAATAATTAGGTACATGAGTTAAATGACTATTTAATTGTGACCACGGTTGCAGCATAGCAGCCGAAACGTCAAGCCCTCAGTACATAATGTAACTTATTAATAAACGTCGCGTTAAGACCCGTGTCTTACTATTTTAGTTGAAATGGAACGCGAAAGTTTAAAATCTTAAATGACTATTACTCTTAAACTAATTGATCTATCTTAACCGTTATAGTTTTCCTTGAAAGTTCATGAAAAGCAGTATTATTATGTTTTTTTCCAGATTTTTCAAGCAAATAGTTTAGTTTTTTTTTGAGACGGCTTGCTAGAACAATAATTGGCACTTTATTTGAATATTTTGCAAATGGATCCCTAAATCGAAAAATTATCATAGAAACCCCAAAGCCATTTTAAAAGACCTATCCAAAGATACCCCACACAATGGGGTACAAGATGAATAAAAAACTCATCCCCACTTTACTACATTAAAAAAAATATTTTTTCAAAATTTTATTTTACCGTTTTGTCGGCATACCTCCACAAAATTACAGCTCTCTACTGCCAATAGTTTCCAAGCAAAACCTCGGACAGACAGACATTAACGAAACTATAAGAAGGGTTCCTTGTCAGAACTACGGAACCCTAAAAAGGAACAATAAATTTAATAAAAATATGTCATGATAGTCTTTTATAAACAAGTTACTATGTAAAACAAATTGCTTCAGCTTTGTAACTTATATTGCCAGGATAAAAAGTCTTTTAAAATTGAAAATAAGAAAGTTTTTAATCGAGTAGAAGGTAAGTTTAACGAAACTTGTGTTTCTATGAATATAAATTTTAAGCAACAGCTATGCGTAGCTACCTAATTTGAAAAAGTAGAAACAGTAGTAAAGTTAAGTGCTCATCTACATTAATATAGATATTTTCCAAAATGTTTTGTATTTTATATCATTTTCCCCTCTTAGATAAATGTATGTAACTATTCAATTTTAAAATCGAGCTACGTAGGTATATTATTAACTCTTGCGAAGGTAAGTTACGTCGCACTTTTTGGAAATTTAAAATCCGTTGTTATAACAACGAGGATATTATACGTTAAACTTAATAATAAAAATAACTGATGGTCACTTACATTATACACTTGGAAAAATTAACTTTTCTTTAAAATAAAACACTATTAATCACACAACTACGAAAAATTATGACCAAGCCATTGAAAACTAAAAATGAGAGAGCTTTTCTTGACCTTACAGAAAAAGGCACACGACAGAACTATTTTCTATACTTTTCCAATGTTTTTACCACTTTGAAACTAAAAATCCGCTAAATAAAAGTTTTCAAGAAACTTTTAAACTGGTTATCACAGGGCTGCAGGGTTTTGCGTAAAGGAATCGGTATGTATATCACCCATCGCGATTTTTTGGACATTAATGATGTGAAAACAATTTTTTAACACACAACACTGAGAAAATTCAAAAGTTCTTACTAGAGACGGAGGAGAGTAGACACCAGCGCCACCACAGAGCACGGGAACGAGCGTAGACTTTGAGAATCGCGAGAGACTGTACTCGATCTCCAGCCGCCTCACTGTCGCCTTTTATAACCCGAAATTCGCGCAGGGGGCTGCGCACTGCCCCAAACCACCCCTCTGCGCAGCAACCCCCTACTCCGATACCCGCCCACCACGCCTAGCAACAGAACGGATTTCACCACCTAAAATTTAGTTAATATTTTTTTTTTTACATTAAGAAGGTAGCACAATAATAATTATGTGAGCGGCGTGACAGACGTGTGCACGAAAATTCATATTTTTATACATGGTCTCGGATATTTTATAAAAACATTGTGGTGTTTTTTCGAATTTTTCGATGGATTTTATTGTTGTATTTTTTTATCAAGTTGTTATAGTGTTGTGTGTTGAACGCTGAACTTTTCGACATGGTATAATTTTGTAAAAATATATTTTACTACGATATCCAGGTACGTATTGAAGCGAAGTGTTTATTTGTATTTTGATAAATAAATTAAAATGCGCTGGTTTCAATTTACAAAAATAGGATATAGTAAACAATTTATAAAATCTACGAGCAGATGAGTAAGCTTGCATAAATCCTACTGTCCCTATGACCTAGATGCAGAGGTCAGTGCAATCGGTTACGTGCTTTATGTCATGGGAATATGGGATATTCAAACAGCAATAGTAAATGATTCTTCTATTGCACATTAATGCCTTTTTAAGCATTTTTTATGTAATTTATTTATTTCAACAGTTCCATTGTTTACATTTTTAGAGGCGTAGTTTTCGAGTTGAAATGTTGTGAGCAAACTCTAAACATCTGGTATTCAGTAACTGACGTCACCGGTCCATAAAACGAACAATAAACCGGGACTCGTAAAAGTTTTTTTTAACCCACCATAAATTTTCAACCTCATGGTTTGTGTAAAAAAGTTCTTGCCGCACTTTGCATAATGACAATAATTAATTCATTTGTTTTCTACACAGCGTATTAGTTTTAATATCAGTTACCTAACTGAGGCACCTGTAAAGTAAACAAGCAACCTAAATAATTTTATGTAAACAGTAAACTATCGCAAGTTACTGTGACTGTTTATTATGGTTATTTAATTATCGAATTATCGAAAACGAAATAATTATTATGTGAACAAAATATATTTTACCTAAATATGGAAATCTTAAATATCTAATGAAACTGCTAGCATCATCAAGTTAAATTATCCTGCTGTTGATAAATAAATAAATTGATAGCAATAATAACGTTAAGAATTATTTGTGCTAATGTTTTAATTATTTTTAAAAAGTCACGCATTTTTGCTATTTGTTCTATCAACCTCATTCAACGGTTGTGCCTGATAGTTTGAAAGATGCATTTCGTTCGGTTTTATTTCCCTGAAAACCTGAAAATGGTATATTAATAAATAAGTCATTATATAAATATTTTATTAATTGATAATTAATTTAATATTTTAGTGTTATTGTTATATATTTTTAAAATTAAATAACAATTTCAATTAAAGCTATTTTTAATTACAAAAATACTCATAATACTATAAAAAATAGCAAAATTTTAATTGGATAGTATGTATGTAATTTTTTTTTTTACATATTCTGTCATATAATCAAACAAAAATGATATTTACCCTTCAGATGATTTAGAATTATCCCCAGAAACGGTTAAAGTAGGTTAAAATAATTTTCAACTACACTATCGCTACGGCCCTGTTAGACCTTGAACTTCTCAGGGCCATATCTCACTCAACGTTTGCATCACACAGGCTGCATTCAGTACGAATCGAACCTCCGCGGCGAAAGCCCATTATTTTCAACCTGTAAAAACTTTTTCCGTAAATCATAAATTAAATTCATCTTACGAAATCTAAACAATTCGCCAAAAATAAAAATTGAGCTGTTCAAGATTCGCGCAAATTGTACGTATTGTTTTTTTTTCAATAATACGTTTATTTTTGCAGTGTTAGAGGCTGCTACAGGCCTTACCGCATGCCGTAACGGCTGGATAGGAACGACTCCCCTCCAGTGTGGAGCATAACGTGAGTTCATTCACCTCCAGTTGCAGTCTTCATGGCCGTTTTCAAATCGCGCCAAGTTTTCCCGCCATACTCACATTTCATGTCAATAACAATGGTTAAAATTTAAATAAAAATAAAATAGTGCTGTGTTTACATCAATAACTAATCAAGAAAATTAACTACATTGTTTGAAAGTAAAAGTGAACGCTAAACAGTGTCAAAAATACACACAAGAAATAATTTGACATGACACAACAAAACTATGAAATATTTAAAAAAATATATCGGAAGTTTGGCGCGATAATAGGATCCTTTCGAGTGTATCCTGGCGCGCCACAGTACAATATTACTCAAAGAAAACTGCCGATTGTAAACGGAAATAAAGTGTTCTAAAAATAGACTTTATTATTATTGTCTTTTTTTTTCAAAAAATTGATAAAATATAGTTTTATTAAACTTTTTAAGACATAGTTTTGATGTAAATGAGCAAAAATAAATAGTATTGTCGAAGAAAAAAAAATTTAAAAGTGTGAAAAAGGCCGTAGATTTCCCAAAAAAGTACGTAATTCCGTATTATAAGCATAATACGAAGTGAAATAAACTAATTACAAGCAGTGATTGTTAAAAAAACGCAAATATGAGTCCTAGTTGCGTGGGTGGTTTTGCCTGGGAACCTATGGGAGGGGGAGTGGGGTAGGGGACTGCTTTATATATTCACATTGGCCAGTAGCTAGCGGCAGTTGGTGATCCAGCAGTGCCCAGAGGAGGTCTGCTGCACCGGCTTTAGTAGTTGGCCGTCAACCGGCGCGTAATGTCCTAAGTTTTGTGTGTGTTAATACTTTTTTTTTGTCATGCCAGGGGTCGCTCCCCCTATGTATGGGGTTGGAATTAACTCCGGAGGGAACGATACGACCCGGTTTTTCTCGCCGGTGACACTTAGTCAACAATGGCCAACCTTAGGCCGGCTGATCTTCATGGTGTTTTGTGCCTGTATCGGGACGACTATCAATGGATTCTTCGTGGCGGCTTTCTTCGTCGAACATACTCTGAAAAGAGTCGGTGAGTATTGTGAAGTATGTGAATAAAAACACTGTAGTTTTTGGTGTAATGTAAATTTTTGAATGTAGTGCAAGTGCAAGTGATTTTTTAAAGAGAACCTTTAAAGTTTGCTTTTCAAATATCGCTCTAATGCCCGATTAGTTCAAAGTTTGGCTCATGCCTGCGCTAGCGGCGCTAGCGCGTTTAAATTTAAGCTCGTGCGACTTTTTGAAGTTTGTGAAACTTATTTTCATCCTTTTTTGGAGAATATCAGTCTTATGAAGGCAAAGTTTATAAAGTTGTATTTAAGTGTGGCATTTTTGTGAAATATTGATAGTGCTTAGGTGTGCATTTCGAAATGGTTCCGGGATTCCGGGGAAGATATAACTTAGACTGGTTACATAATTATGGACTTTTAAGTTATTTTTGCTGTTGAAAAGTACGATGATCCGGTAGTGTTTTTTTCCTTAAACAAAATCTCACCATGTACCTAGTTAAAGTAGATGGTTATAGAAAACTGTTGTTTGTAATGGTGTTCAGTCAAAAAAATGTAGCAGTTTTATTTCTGAATAACTAAATATAGCAAACATTGTCCGATTCCAATGAAAATTTTATAAATTATTACTTGAGTAGGTAACTAATTAATATGAATGTTAATATTATTAATTTTAGTAATTAATGATAGTTAAACTAGGATAATTATGTCCGATTGCCTTTGTATGGACTGAATGAAACGTCGTTCGCTTCGCCTCTTCAAGCTAATTAGTTACTGTTATTCTCTGCTATTCATTAAATGTTTAAATCGAATTTGGTGATATTTCGCGTGGTTTTCTGGATCATTATGGGAATATTTCCTGAAAGTAACAAAAGTTTTCTTTGTTACAGGCAACGTTTTTCTGGCATGTGTTGGCCTATCGGATTTGCTTCTCACCACGGGCGTGATGCCCATTTCGGCGGTGGTGCTCCTCTCTGCTGGCGAATGGGACATCTTGCCGGTCTGCCACAGTCTGCAATTTCTAACTGAAACAGCCACCTATTGCTATAGCCTCTTTTTTGTTGTAAGTACATTGAAAACTTTTTATATCATTCATATTAGTAGGAAATTACGATCTAGTGAAATTAAAATAATTTTTTGTCCACAGTTGGTAGCGATTGAAGGATACTACCGAATATGCTGCTCAATTCCGGAGTACGAAACCTTCATGTCCATGCGGGTAACTTTGATCACGATCACGGTGTTGGCGGTAAGCGTTACCATGTCTGGGATCGGCGTCCTCCTCGGCTTAGACTACGATTACTGCGAGCGGCGCCACTATGGTAACTTCTACTACCGTATTGCTACAACTGTCATCTTTCACGGAATTCCTGGCATCATCACGTTCATTGGATTGACTATTTCCTGCGTTCGAGTCCGGAGGCGTGCACGCGAGCATATGTACTACAAGAGGTCTCAGCAGTACGAGCGCGACTTTTCGACCACCAGCTTGAATATGACCGCTTTTGTCTTCTACGTTTTGGCCTGGCTGCCCTACTTGATTCTGGTGAACAAGTCTCCTGGTACCATCGATTCTCGGTACTACCACTGCGCTTGGCTCGGAGTCTGCCGCTCTATCATCACTAGCTTCCTCTACAGCTGCATGAACAGAAACTTCCGGCGTGCTTTTGCTCATCTCTTCTATTACTGCTGCTGCAAGAGTTCTCTGTCTGGCTCGTTCAGCAACCGTCACAGGAGGGCGTTGGAGTACAAATCTGCTACTGGCGATGTGAGGGTTCATATCATGCACCAGGCCATGAACTCTAGCAGCCCGCAGCGTGGCGCGTCTTCTTCCCGCGACACTCAGGAGTTATGATCTAATAAAGAACAAGTCTGCAGGTGGGTGTATTAAACCACTAGATCTCTTGGCGATATACTGTGAACGCTAGAAATGTGGCTAGGCTATCGCATGCGATTGATATTTTTTGAGACTTGTATTTGAAATTGGAAAAACATTTCTAACGTTCACATTATTGTAACTACCGACTTGGCTTTATTAAGGACAACTGACCATTACATAGCGATATAGGAACGAAACGGATATTGAACAATTGAACCCTGATGACTTACGGTATGGATATTTGCGATAACGAGTTTTCTGTAGGAAAAGTGTTTTCTGTAAGCAGCTTTTAATTACTTTGCTGACTTGATTATTCTTAATGTGTTATTAAAGAGTAATAATATACTTGAAAAAAGCTTCATAAGTGTTGCAATATCGGTGTTGTAGTTATACCTATTAAAATATTCAGTTTTTGACCCTTGTACTTTAAATGCAGCATAAGTTACACCTACGAAAAAAATGCGCTAATATAATATGTATTATAGGTAATGAAGTTAATGTGTATACCTATTTACTGTATTTTTATCCAGCTATTCGTAAAAATATGATAAAAAATTGAAAAAAAAAAACTTTGGGAAACGTTTGAAAAGATGGTCAACTTTTAAGAAAAAAAAATTCATTCATATAGTTAAGTGTTTGTGACAAACCAAAAAAAGAAACTTAAAAGTAAAAGAGTCTGTGATGAAATGTTTTAAAATACACGTTGTTAAGAATGGTACGGTAGAAAATATTTAACATTTTTGGCATTGAAAAATCTTACATCGTAGGGCTACCTTAAAATTGGTAAGTTATCAAAAATTTAATAGTAAATACAACTTAAAACCTTAATAGTTTTTCCGGTTATTAAAATAGAAAATTATTGACATTTAATGTTAAAACAGTAGTTTTAAAAATAATCATGAATCACATTTTGTGGTCATGATAGTGACAATATGCATAGTGAAAGATGAAAGTTCTTCGACGTGATATTAAATGCTTTTATTTTCTATTTGGATATTTATAATATATTTTTATATAAAGATAAACTTTATAAAATAAACTATTATAATTTTATTTTCGTTAACATTCCTCATGATTATTTAGGTATTATCTCGTGTCTATTAATACAACAACAATTTCATACTCAAAGTATCGCACAAATATAATTTATTTACTTCTAAGAAATTATTTTTACAAAGTGTAATATTCATTACAGTCTTTTCTACTTGCTGACTACTATAGTCGCTATTTGTGAGAAACGAATGTGGTTAGGATTTTACAATTTTGATCAACTTACACAGATTACTCCTTTTTAGCTAATAGTTTTAAATGTAATACTTAAGTATTAGTTTTAAGTAAACAATGTTATTGTAGCCAAATTTTACCTTTTGAATCTTGACTGTCGAATAGAAAAACATGTCAGGCTTTTACTGTATTGAGAATTGTTTTACTTCTATGGGATTTTTTAGTCAACTGAGATGTTCTATGTTTTAAATTCAAAATGGTGTTCAAGCTTTTTTAACTGTTCATGCGTACTTGGAAATAAGATATAAAAATACCGTAGTTGTCTATACATATATTAGCATTTAAGCTTACAATCGATGTTTCCTTTTATTATAATATAAAAAATAGTTACGTCATGCTTGGTAGAGTAGCCACAGAGATTTCGTAGTCTTATTTCAAATGCAAGAGTTAATCAGTATTATTAATCAATATATTTCCGTCCTTTTCATTCACCTATTCAGTCTGTTTTCGAAGAATCCTGTTAGTCAGATTATGTAGGTTTTTTTTCACTTTATTACAAAAAGTGTTTATTAGTTTGATATTCCAATTTAAATATAAAAGTACCTATCTTGAACTACCTACCTACTGATTTTATTTTAAAATAATATAACTTTTTAGACTAACCAGGAATTTAAAATTTTCACTAAGCACTAAATGTCAGTTTTTAATAACAAAATCAATCTCAATGTTAAATAAAATATTTTAGCGGTTTTTTTTGTTTGTGTTACAAGTTTCAAAATATATGCTCTACCTGCGCTGTGTAATGTTGTAACGAAAGTTACATCACTGTTTTACGCTATACTGGGGCAAGGTCATTGTCCTTTACCGTGCCCATCCCTTGATTCTGCCACTGGAGGGGTTGTACGGCGCCATTACAACATCGTACGCGAACTTCATTCATGCTTAGTTTACGATCGTAAAGATCAATTTTGATTCTCTTGAACCCTCAGATTATTTGCTATGTTATTGTATTATCTAGGCATAACTTTTGTATCTTATCGAAGACTGTTTTTGGAGAGTTGATATTGTATTTGTATAAAAGTAGTGTCCCCGTATATGTATTTACTGGTAACAAGGTATTAATTGCTTATAAATTGTATACCAAAATCTAGATTCCTACGAATTTGTTTTTGTATGTTCAATTTAAACAGATTTGGAACGATATTTTATTGGGAAAACAGTTTAACTAAAAATATTTTTACCGTCTGAAACCTATCGTCCATAAGTAGTATTATTTTTAAATATTTAAACATTATGGTGCCATGTAGCACATTTTTACCTATCTGTATACTGATGTAGACATTTGTGGTAGACTTACCTCAAGCATTTCAGGTTTTGTGTCCTATGCTCTCAATCTAATGTACTTAGACGGTTGAATTTATGTACTACGAAATGCATTTTATGTGTTTTAATCTGTATCTGTGTATTTCACAATAAAGATGTCTATATGTGTAACAATGATTGATTTATTTCAACCCTACAATATTGATGATGCATAATTATGTTCTCGTTCAACGCGCCTTAACAATTTTCATTAGCAATTTCATCTAACGAAGCGTCTGATGCACCGTTTATCAAGAACTAAAGTCGAATTTTTTAATAGATGAACTTGAAGTTTAATGGGTAGCCAGTTTTTGATTGATCAAAAGTAGTCTTATGACAAAGTGAATGATTGAATAATATTAATAAATTCAGATATTGAGGCGCTACTATAAAATATAATTTTGGTAAACATTTTATTGAATCAAAAGTAGAGTTAGTACTTAGCTGAAATCTCAACAAGAGACAACAAAAAATAGTTTAGTGGCAATCAACACATAAGTATGAAAAGATAACTTACAAAAATACCTGTATTGGGGGCTCTAACGAGATGGTATTATCGCACAATAGTAGGTACTACTATTATTTATTCTGTGATAATAGGTAGAAACATACGTAAAACCGTTAGTTAGACATACACTACCTTATTTGTCTATTTCCGTAAGGCAACGCAACGTTTGCAATGGGAATCTACATAGCTTACCTAAGAAACAGCTGCTATAGGCAATTATGTAATATTTTTTGCATTAAATGGATCAAAAGGGATTATTGACAATCACAACTTGATGGTGGTTCGTGTGGCGACTTTGGAGATTAAAACGGAAGATTGAGATAAGTATGGAACTTGTCCCGGTATCCTCTACTTTATTCTACTAAATATACCTGCCCCTTAGACAAGTTGCACTTTTTGATCGAATCAAAAATCGAAAACTCCATACAAAAAAAAAATCGATAACAAACGTCACAAAAATGATAATCTCATACAAATAATATCAGTTAACATTATAGTTACGGTTAAAGTTAGGTGGGGCAACTCAGCCTAAGTAACTGCCTAACTTTAGCTGAGAACTTTCCCTGAGTTATTATCAGGATGTTTTGCAACTCAGCCTTAATGTCACTTTGATTAAAGTCTATGATTTCTATACAGCACGTTATTTGCGAATTGTGATTAATTATTTAAAAAATACATAGTTTATAATAATATTAATTATATTATTATAAACTATATATTAACAAATACAACAATTATATTAATATAATATTTGCAATGAATGCAGCTGTTTACTAAAATAAGTAATAGAGAAATATTATATAGAGAATTTTAAAAGTTTTGCAACCTTTTTATGACTACAAATAACTCGGCGTGTATTATGGGGGCCAATTACCAAGTAAAACGCAATATTGTGGTTTCTAACGGCTTTCTTTAGTTAATGAATGTTCCGTACTTTTATGAAATGGCGACCGCAACACGCTTTGCCCTGCAGCCTGATGTACCTACCAAATGATCTGTAAAATATACTTTAATCCGTTATGATGTCCCTAGACAAGACGTTACTTACAGAAAATAAATAGGGTACGGTTGTAAGGTTAAAATGAATTCAAAACGTTTGTCTACTAAAGCCATATGTAAATGTATTCATTAGGCAACATTTGTTAATAAACTGTTTATGACTAGTGTGAAACAAGTTTACCATAAACACAGGTTTCTGAAACTTGGCTCTCCACTCATAGCGGTGTTTGTGTGCAGCAATGTTTCATCACCTATGTTTATGGACTGTCTATAAACTGTTTACAGAGATTATGAAACATTGTTTATAAACAGTGTTTATCAACAAATGTTGCCTAATGAATACATGTCTTAAAGGTTTTGTTACACTTAGCCTCCTCACTTACCTTATTTTAACCGTAACAATAACCGGTGCTTTTTGTATGGAGTTTGACAGATTTTTGACGTTTTCAAAGTTAAAGTAGATTGGTGCAACTCAGCCTTAGCTTATTTATTAAGATATTGTAAAACTAGTAAGGTCACAGATCGATTACAAATATAGGTGGCCTGAAATATTGTATTTTCGCCTAAATCTTGCCAAATCAGATACTTGTTGTGAAACTTAGCCTCCGGTAAAGCCTTTTGGCTAAAACTGACTATGCGGGTGTCGCTACCAGGCGGATGCTAGATTTGGGAATTTCCTAAATATTTAGGACATTAATTTCACTAACTAAAAGTAACCGACTTTTAGAGGGTAACAAGAGTGGAAAAGGATTTCTTGTGAGGTAGGTAATTATCTTGAAAAAAGTACTTATAATACAGGGTGGCCCAGAAGAAAGTTCACTTTTGAAAATTTAAGGAAACGAAAACTGTAAATTTTTATAGAACTTTAACTATTGTAATTTAAAGGAAATTTCATGCAATTTATTTTTAAATTTACTTTCTTTTTTAATTTTGATCGTACATGATGTGATTCCCTTGACGTTTACAGCATTCGGTCAACATGCATAAAAATTTTGGAAAACTTTCGTAAGAGTTACCTTGAAACGGATTCAGGATAGATGAATGCTGCAGAGTTTTTGGATTATGAGAGTATACTATGCTCATAATGTAACCCCATAAAAAGAAGTCTGCTGGAATGAGATTTCACCCCTGCTTCTTAGTGGCAATGAGATTTCACCCCTGCTTAAATTGGTTTGTTGTATCGAAAGGATGATTAATTTTTGAGAACGTTATACTGGCATGCTGGAAAGCTTTTTGATTTCAAAGTGGCAAGATTCGCAAGGCTAAGACAGGAGCACTTGGTTTTATCAAGATGGGGCTACATGTCACACTTCAAATGAGAGCATTTAGATGGTAAGAGATATGTTCCCACAAAAAAATTATTTCAGGCAGGGGTGACATCTCCTGGCCACCAGGAAGCCCTGATCTCACTCCAGAAAACTCCTTTTTGTGGTGTTACCTTAAGAATACAGTATACTTCTATAATCCAAAAACCATGCAGCAACTAAAGCTGAACATTCGGCAAAAAATGGAAAATAGGTTTCGAGGTAATGGGGATGTTGCCTGGGTCAAAAAGCGAGAGTTTTAATTAGTCCGTCAGTTAACTTATCAAAAAATACTCTACACGTATTTTTCACTTTTTCAAACTAATGAAAATTTAAAGAGATAAAGCGCCCCAAAGTTCATAAGAAGAGGCCCGTGACGTCAACGCTTGCTTAAAAATGCCGCACGTTGTGACGTCGTGCGCAACTTCAACGCACCATAACTATGTAATTATTTGTTAGATTGACAAATAAAAATATATGTGTCCAATATTTTTTGATATTAAACATTACGGACTAAAAAAATTTTTTTAGGCAACTAGCCTATTCTAACGAACGCATCTTGAAGATTTTTATGTATGTTGATCGAATGTTGTAAGCGTTAAGGAAATCTCCTGGACGATGTAATTTTATAAAGGTACGTTTAAAAATAAATTTCATTTAATTTTCTTTGAATTGTAATGAATAAAGTTCTACAAAATAACATAGATTTTTTTCCTTGAATTTTCAAAAGTGAATTTCTTTCTGGGCCACCCTGTACTTCATGTTTCCTCTCTAAAAGATTATTAACTGAGCACATTATTAAATTATTATACAAAATCTATTTTTTTCAAAAATGAGTTGATTGGAAATACTGGCGGGCTTTATGAGCCTCTTCGAAAAATTTCGTAAATTTTTTGCTCATCAATAGCTTAGCTTTTTGCTTTAGAGGCCATAATAATAAAATATAAGGCATAATAAATTCTATGCTTAGTTGGCCAAGTTGGCTTAGTTTTGATGAATTTACAATTTAAATGATTGCTTGTTTTGGAAAGCTTGTAGGTGTTGAAGGCATGCCTAGATAATTTTAATATTTACTAATCTTGACCTAGATATTTAATATACAATGTTCTATTAACTTTTTTTAACAAAATTACCTGTCTAAATAAATTTACTTCTACACTCAGGTAGAGGCCAAGCTCTACTAAAACCTTTTATATTTTTTTTTTTATAATTTTAAAGTAGAGCTTAATTATCTTAACCAACATCGTGTAGTCGCCAAATATATTATTATGCATTTGATAGAGATATGTTTTAATCCATATGAGGATATCATCTATACTTATAATAAATCTGTAGAAAGGTCAATTCTGTACATGAAATATATTTTCAAAATAACTATCAGGGGGTGATTAGTGATCGATACTGATGCCAAAAATGCAATCAGTAAAATTTTTGTCTGTCTGTCTGTCTGTCTGTCTGTCTGTCTGTCTGTCTGTCTGTATGTTCCTTATAGAAACAAAAACTACTCGACGGATTTTAACGAAACTTGGTACAATTATTCTTCATACTCCTGGGCAGGTTATAGGATACTTAGGAATTCCCACGGGAACGGGAATTAGCGGGAAAATCCTTTTGTATGAAAAATCTAAACCGCTTAAGTTAGACGCTTGAAATTTGGCATGCAGGTACCTTAGTAAACTTAAAGCTTAGTTACAACAGGATATTGCAAAATTCCCACGGGAACGGGAGTTAGCGGGAAATAACATTTGTATGAAAAATCTGAACCGCGTAAGATAGATGAAGGGGGGGTAAAACGAGATCCACGCGTACGAAGTCGCGGGCGGCCGCTAGTTGGTAAATAATTTAGCACCTGCTCTAAATTCCGAACTATTGAACATACACCTGCTCATTAAAACGAGTCGAAATCCGAACACAATGCAGCCCACGCGCAGATCAGCCCTGCATCTGATCTTTCACGAAAAGGCCAGGCCTTATTGGCCAAACCCGGGTGCTATTTCCGTAGGTATGCGGTCCGTTTTTGCTGAATGTCAATCGTCGTAGCCTTGCTCAACGCAGTTTGGTAGACGTAACGGTGAAAGGCAACGGTGGGGATCGCGCGGGCGCCAGCAAAGCCAGGCCCCAGTCCAACTCAGGCGCACGACCGAGCGCTACCGTCAACTGTCAAACGTCACTCTTACTTTCAATCGACGCGAGTTCAGTGTGTGACATGAAAAAGTGACTTTAGTGACACATAATGCTACTGTGTGCTTTACTTTGGATCGCTCTCCTAACGCCGGCGCGTACACAAGGTAAGTTTGCAATTTAAACTATTTTAACGTTACGCCATTTGTTATTGTGAAACTGGTCAATTTAAATAATGTTACTCGGTACAATTGTCTGCCTGTTTTGTTTGGTGGAACAGAACGTTTCTGTGGCGGGAGCTGGTTCGGATATGACCCTGGCTTTTGTTGTAGGCTCTAGTCCCTCTTAAATGAAGTAATGAAGAGCTTTGCAACTTTTATCAAAGTTTTTCCTCGTAATACAGGGTGCGTTAAGAAGTTAAGTGAAATGAAGTTTTCAAAATCATCTTTTATATTATTTGCATCACTTTATAAAGGCTAAATGAAAGTGAATACCTATCGCGGGAATGTGTCACTGATGAATAATTGATATTAAATCCATTATCTCATTATTGGCCGCGATGCGTTTAGCACGCATACCTTTTTTCTCGTCTTAACATCTCTCATTAGCATCAAAATGGTTTGCCTGGAAAAATCTGATATTATATGACTTCAAAAAGTTTTTTGATACTTTTGCACCGTCCGATGGAATTGCATACCGAGAATACTCGTATTTAGCTACATAAAATAAATATGTAATTGAAAATACAGCAAATAATATGGACTTTTATTGGTCGTTTAAAAACTAGATTTTATCTTTTACATATTGTTGTTTGTTGGTTCAAGTAAAATAACGTAAGTTGCAACTTATGGGCTTTTAAAGAACTTGGATAATATGGCACTTTCCATTCTACATTTACTCGTAAGCAGGAGCAGAGCTTTAAGTCTTGTTTGGGACTTTCTTGTCATACTTCAGATATCCGTATAGATTTAGGTACATATTTATAGATAACTGTTTGACCGGCTTTTACTAAACCATTCAAATACACACGAACAGGCTTTATTCACCACTTACTCAATTTTACAAGCGTGTCGCACGAATCGCATGTAGACGGTTGACCACTGACCCTTCGGTCATGGACATAAGGAATAATTTAGCACGTCGCATTAACGTCATGACCAAGAGACACTTGTCCTACATTCCCACAAGCTGGTACAGTCAGCTGAAAGTAAAACGGTAGCTTTTTAATCTTTCTGTCGAGTCGTCTATGGACGATTAGGGTGATACTTTTTCTGTAGCCGACTCTATCTAAGCGCCGGCCCGCAAAAATATTGGTATTGGTATTACTGAGTCACAGAGTTTCACATTATGAGCAAAACAGACTACCACATTGTTAGTCACATTGCGGATGTCAACTGTGTTGCTAGAGTTATTAATAATGAGTTTTTATATTAAAACACTATCGATATTGGGAAACACGTGATCTATTTTCGCAGAAAAAAAGGAATTTAAATACTGGCAAGTAAGAATTTTGCATCGATAAAAAAATACATGACGAAAACATTTAGAGTAGGCGCACACCGTTGATTTTTCGTCGGCCGATAGTTTAGTCGGGCAGTTGATCAGTATGGGCATGTATGGGAGCAAGCACACTACGCCGATTCGATTTGGCCGATTCTTCATACAATTTAAAATCGGGCACAACTATCGGCCAACTAAAAATCAACGGTGTGCGCCTACTCTTAAGCGATCGTTTTTTGTTTTTCTTTGCAGATTTTAGCAAATGTCAAAGTTTGTACATGTATTATTCAGTTAATCGTACCGGACAAGAATATTTTAAAGATTAACGACACAAAAGAAACAAAGAAAAAGTTTTCGTTCGTAACCTCAGCTCATGTAATGGACATCAACGCGCCACCACTTCGTAGAGCATCTTGGAAGAAATACTTATTATTATTGATAAGACTTATCTGTTTTAACATACTTTTTAGTATTTATAGAATATTTTATCTCTTAATGACTATAATAATTCATTTTATTACAAGAAATCACGATCGTGGAGTCCTGCATGCATATTTAAAAAAAAATCAAAGTGCAAGTAACAATATGATTTTCTTAATTACATAATCTATTTATTTATTCAGCTTTGTGACAATTATGTCGATAACTGCGAGGGGACATTAACCAACAATAGGCTGGTTATAACGCTAATGATGCTTGATGTAACTAGGTGATTAGATAACGCAAAAAACTTGAATACTGGACTTTAATTACTTGATAGATTGCTGATGTCTTATAATTGTCGGTAAAACCGCAATATTGGAAGGTTTTGGTGCTCGCTCGGACGCCGGGCGCTATGTGCTAATAGATTTTGATGTTAATATACGAATACGACACGTTTAGGTAATAATGTGGCAGCATTTAAAATCAAAAAAAAGAATGAGACATGTATAGGCTCCTTAAGAGCATTTGACGATTTGCAAGAACTAATTTAATTAGTCTAAACAAATAAAGATAATTTTGATTTGATTTGATTTGATTCATTATGGTATACCTATTTTTTGGTTATTTATCCGATATAAAGATGACTATTTTCTAAGAAGCGTGCATTAATTATAATATATCTAGTTATTTCTCACCAATGTGACATCTATTTGCCCTTGAATACTCTCTAGTTTGCCTACATTCTTACACTCCACACGACCAACGTTAGAGCTAAATTAAAATAGTTAATATGAAAAGAAGTAATGCAATAGCTTTGTTCTTCGTTCGTTGTCCAAAGATTATAAGAAACTACTTATTGGTTCAAGCTCTGCCCAGACGACCACCTTCTACAAGCTATGAACGAACATATTACGATTATCATTATTTTAATTCAATTATTAATGTTACACTGGTCGAAAGATCATTTTAAGCCCCCAATAGTTTTCAATATCAACAATAGAGTTGGTATTTCACATCACAGCTCTTTATAGATAGCGAAACATTTTTCTAGAAATCAATTGAATTTCTTTAATTGTTTCTCAACGCATTTGCATAAAAACAAAAACTTCAAACTTCATAAATTATAGAGGCAATTTATCATGATAAGTATATAATAGTAAGCAATTTCAAACGTGTAATAAAATAAAGATATAGCCTTGTATGGAGAATGGAATGTAAGGTGATTCCATTGTCTGGTTGTGGTTGTTTGTCTCTGTCACTCCTATTATGATAGCCTTATGAGGTCTGGGCGAGTAATAGAGACGCACTGCTTTCTATAAATCGAATCTTGATAGATATTAAATTGTAAATATGTTCTCCTAAAATATGCAAGGTTTCTTGTTGCTAATATTTTCCTTTTCGACCAATGACAGAGTTTTTATCTGAAGAATAATATTGACATTTGAACGTTTGTTTATACAAAATCTATTAGTGTCATAGTTATCCTTTAGATTAAAGTTTCGATTAAAAACTCGACCCTAAAACATGTTTAAATGACATTGAGCTTTAGATACTGTTATTACTCTCATTAATTGCCATATCAGAATAACCTTCATATTTTATTTACTAGATTCTTTAACATAATCTTTGCTCGAGCAATAATTTATCGCAAGCGAGTTTTTCATGTTAAACTAGCTAAAAGACATGGCGTCATGATTGATTCCATTAAGCTTTACAACACCTAGGAAGTGAAAAAATTCCAATCAACTTACAACTCGTACATACAGACTTACTGAGTGTAAAAAGAACAATATAAACTACAAATGTTATTTGTTATTTCAACTAGTCGGAATAAACCTCTACTTTGCTAAACATTAAATTATGTTAATTAAAATCCATTTAGCATAATACTTATGCAATTATACATACGTCAATTCGTCCGGTTTGAAATACTTAAAATATGTAAACAACACCGTAATAGGAGTTCGTTTAAGTGGATAAATGCTGGAGTTTAGAGGTCTTTGGAATTACTGTATCAGAGTATTATTCCATTTTATAGCCTTTTAAAACGTTAATCTTCTTATTCCAAAGACAGTTCTGACGTTGTAGAAGAACATAACATCAGGCACAAAATGGCCTCATCAAGACTTTGTGACTATGGACCATTGTCTATCATGTTATTATTTTGGAAAAACCTTGAAAATCATTTTTATAATGGAAAAATCTGGAAAAAAACAAAACCTATCCCTAATTTTTAATTGATTTATAGTTAAATTAATTGTTAATAGACTCTATTTTGTTACATAGGCACTTTTGACCAAATCTGGTAAGTGGTTATAGAAATGTAGCATACATTAAACATTACAATAACGACAGGAGCTTGTAACCATACATAATTATATTATCAAACCGAAAACTTCTAATTACCGATTACTAAGCATTCTTGAAAGTATGTATCAAACATCAGATTAACAAATTAAAACACCGCCATACAAACCAATCACTTTCAAGCACGCGGTATGTCAAGCGCGATCTCGTGCGCGCGCGCAGTTCGCTTTCACTTATCCTTCTCTCTGTGTGTGTGCGACTCCTGCGTTCCACTGAACGATATACCCTACCGGTTGCCGGCATTCGATGCATTCTGGGTTGGTAAATGAACTTGTGGAAATTCTAGATAAGCCGCTTTGCGTTGAAAATGTATACGATTTTGTGGGGGTGGGTGATTGCTGCTTATTTGCCCATCACTCCCATCAGTCAGAAGTAATGTCACCGAATCCTATTATGCTGAGTTCTTGATTTGTTGAAAAGTTAGGATACTCCAGAAATCTTGAAATACCTATCACATCTATATAGATGTCAATCTTAATAATATAATGTGTGAGGATCTTTTGTACTGTAAGTTCTTATCTATTCGAAAATTGAGAAACATCTTGTGTTATCTTACATATACAAACTTCTAAAGACGTTTAAAAGCTTATATTTTTTTTAAATACCAGCTATTGTATCGGTTGATCATATAGAGATTATTTTCTCTTCATTATACTTTTACTCTTAGAACTCTACCGGTTTTTTAGTGCTGAATTTTAGATAGCATCGCTCGTCTAAGCCTACACTCACGATGCGTTGCGTTTCCTATCGACGCAAGCGCAACGCAATGTCTTTTTATCATCCTTTTTATCTTAGTGTGGTGTTCAAAGTTTTACTTCTGTGCCCGCGTGTAGTCAGAAAATTGCATAAAAACCGTTTTTGCTACATTTTTCATTGACACTCTGCTTCTTTAGCCTGATGATTAGACTTCCTTGGGAAAAAAAATCGAACCAATAGTTCCACGTTCAACCAACCAATCAAAATCTTCAGTCTTCTCATAATATAATATTCACGAGCTTTCTAGGTATAAAAGAGACGTGATAACAGCTTCCTGAACTAAATTGAATTTTAAGCATGCGGCAGTCTAACAAAGGCTTGTTATAATTATTTTGAAACACATTACGAAAGCATCGTCAACCGGATAGCAGCTGATATGTCGTTAATTGATAATTTTGCAATTAACCATGCAAAAAAGGAAAAGAACGTATTACCTACTTAGAGCGGCGTGTATATGATTATTTTGTATTTCATAAACCTGAATAACGATTACTTTCATTTATAATTGTGACTGAATAGCGAGCGACATACATTTAGCCAGAGGACATAGTAAAATAAAGAATACAAATGAGAAATAGAATAGGTACTCACAGTTTTCAAGATTTTTTTCATCGTCTAAATAATTGATAGCCAGTCCAAGTAGGTATGAAGAAAATATTAGAAATAAGTAGAAATAACAATAGAATTGCCTGTGAAAAAAAAATTGGAAAATTCGTTGCATACTTCGATTTGTAGTTGTATAACTCTTACCGGCCTATTTCCAATTAGTCGATTAATTTTTGCTGTCCAATTTCAAAACACCGACTCGAATAAGAAATTCATGTTGTTGATATTAGTTGCTTGTTGCCTTTCGTCAGGCTTGCCAACGTTTGCCAATTACTTGTCCAAAATGACCGTTGCAAAACTTAACTTACGACATGTGCTTCAATCAAAATAAAAAATATAATGGCTGTACCTGGTCATTGACATTTGGCATATTTTGAAATAATATCTCTTACAGTGAATACAACATACTTTATTTATTTAACACTTATATTTGCCTGGTCATGTTGTCAGAATACCAAATTAATCGTTTGAATAATTTAATTATGACGATTTTTCTAATCCATACAGCAGTTTCTAATCATAAAACTATTTTCTTAAGGGCAGGGGTTATCACGATGTGGAAAACTTTCTTATTTAATGTATTTTGCAAGAAGTTATGTCGGTTTCAAATTGTTGTGATTTGTATTTTTCCACGCGTTTATCTTTATTTAAATTGGTTCAGCAGTTCATATTATAGAGTTTCGATGGCAGTAACACTTAAAACAAAAAATGGAAATTGAAGTACACTCTACATAGAAAATGTTGACCTGCAATCTAGTTAATTTGATAAAATATAGTCACCACATACTTATACCTACCAAATATTAGATTATTCTCCAAATTAAAAAAAAAAAATTTTTTAACGCAATCGTTTCATCGACTTTCCACTGATTGGCACTTTTATAATACGTTAAAATGGTATTTACCGCTCAATAGATGTTGATTCGACGAGTGTATAGTAATTAATAAACTAGAGATCTCTTAATAATACTGCATGACAAGCCACTCGTCGGTGCTACGCGGTCAAAAGTCCACTCAGGTATGGATTCCGTAATTAAATCTATGGTTTAATTATTATTATGACCTAATTATCTATTTACAATACCAGTAGATGTTCGAATTAATGTTTAATGCATGTTTAAAGTTTTTAAGCTGCCATTATGTCTTTTCCACAACAACATTTCCTTCTTTCAATTAATTAAGATTTATTTCTTTCTTTTTACTAACTTTCTACTTACTTTTTTTGTCTTCATTTCTTATTCCTATCCTTTGATTATTTTCACGTTTTGTATATCTTTTATCTCTTCACTAGGTTTAAGAAGTTCTTTAAGATTATCTGCTAGACCGTTCATGATTTCTGCATTAATTTGTTGATATTAAACGACTTCAGCAGCTTTATCAGAGGTCTTATCAGGGCGTGTTCTAAGCACTTCATTTAGCCGTCGGGACAAGCCGGGGAAAGTTCTATTATGGCCAAGACTTCACTCGTGGTACCGGTTTGACGATGCACTTGAAGAAAAAAAGACTAAACGAGGCGCAGACCGTACATCGCAAACTGCTTTGCTGCATGCACTACTACCTATTCGACTTGTGCAGGTATATTCAAAAACTTCAGGTGTGATGTGTTCCTAAAATTCATTCTAGGCAATCTAAATAATGCAGATGCAGAAACAATATTGGCTACAATTTTATCTTGTTACCTTAGAAGGCAAAATCATTATGTATGAAAGTCCTATCTACAAAAAGTTTTAACATTAGATGGCGATGGTTTCAAAATATCATATTTAACTGTTATGATGGAATAACATAAACATGAATTGTGAAAACAAAAAAAAATACACAAAATCTCACACAAAATTTCGATGAGCACATTTTATTGCACTGTATATTTTCTGTTCAATCAAAATACGAGTAGCACCTCGATTGCCCAGATTAGTCGCAATCGAATAAATAAACACAAGTTGTATACAAAAGTGCAGTTGTTATATCGATATAACTGCATGCTATTTCTTTTAAATCGAATCGAACCGCGTCCTAAGGGATTTCGTCATTCCGAATAACGCCATGTTTGTACAGCAGCGGTGCAATGTGTAACAGATTTAATTTTGTTAAAACTGCTCTATCTTTCTCTTTCACATGCGCTAGCATCCCAATTTGACCAAGAGAGATAGTAGTATTTTTGTAGTGTAGGATTTTTACAATCATCATGCGCCTAGATCCTTCGGTACTTTGGTAATGGCGTAACTTTTATTTTGCAGCAATTTCAAGGATTTTCCTATGAGTCTAAAATTCAATTATTTTTGGATTCCTATACCAGTCACAAGCTCGCTTAATTTTTGACAGTCCGTCAAAACGAAAAAAATGCGTTAGCCCTTGGGTCTTCTTGGCTGTTATTCGGAAATATCCCAAAAAAGGGACAAAGGCCGTTTTTAAAAGAATAATAGCAGATTACATTATAACGGGACTATTCCCACCTCTCGTTCCCACCACTGCCACTCCTGTGTAGCCAGGATCTACAGCTTGGCCGCCACAAAAACCCAACCAATGAAGGTCAAGTTTGTCCCGGGGGAAAGTTAAACTGTCATTGGACCCGCAACGAAATTAATCAGAAGAACATAGGAGGAGTTCGAAATTAAGGTTCGACTTCCCTCCATTGCAAAGTGGATGACAGGTGACAAACAAAGGTTTAATACCTTTAAAAAAAGATTATGCACCACGGACAATAAATTAAATTAAGGGGGCCTATCTTCAGATTACATTATAAGTGAACAAACCAATGATACAAATTACTTATTACGTCATGAGTCGGCCAATGCTTAGACAGTACATTCTTCTTGTATGTCAACTCATCCAACAATTTGCAAGCAATCACATCAAATATTGGTTTGAGGTTGCCCTAGGCCGATGATTTCCCTGCCCCGCAAGTCGCAACCTTGATCGCTGATATTTCCATAAATAGCAAGACCGGATTTGTTATCATTTCGATGTGACATTCAGGAAGTCCTTGCTTTCTTCTATTTATCAAACAAACTTAATCAAAATCAATCCAATTTCAGATACACAGGATCCATGGGTATGGACTGAAAAACAGGTCAACAGTCAGACTTTTAATGTGATGTAACATTTTACGTCAATGCAGCCGCATCCAATAAATAATGTTTTATCATTTTTACGTAGGAGTTTACCTTTCCTCATTTTCCACGGAGCGTATGCAAAGCGAAGTATGAGTGTAATTTTAAAACCAAACATGCACGGTTAATACGTAGAAGCAATATGAATCTTCTTAGAAGTTCCTTTGAAAGGTTCTTTTGCGTATAATAAATATTGCAATATTTAAAATGCATATTTTCTTTGGCGACATTGGCCTACATTCTTGCGTATTATGTACTTAAGAACATCAAAGGAGCATATCATGTAGCGGGACTCTCATCATGACATGATGTTCTAAAAGGTTATTTTTACTAAGCAGAATAATCCCATAAAAGACTTTCTGAACTCCTGAATTAAAACTTGACTGATAAATGTTTCTGTTAATGTTACAGTCAAAACTCATATTCGGTCAAAACCACTTTTGACTCGAAAAAACAGTCAAAAGTGGTATTGACCAAGTGCATCAGTCAAAACCTACACTTAGTTTTTTACAGTAGGCCATGTGTTTCTGATAATTAACTGATTGTTGCTGGAAAAAATGTGGTTCATCACGACAAAAATTTGCGAGTGTTTGTGTATTACTTCTACTTTATCAATCCAGGCGTTTCCAACCACCATAATATTATGACGGTCGGTCGGTAAAAGTAACATCTACAAGCTGAAGTAGTAATTACGTTGCGAGAATATCTACAGGATGCACTCTCACTCACGCGGCACGCTTAGAGAGGTCCATTGGAAAATCGAAACATCCTCTCGGGAAAGATCGAAAATAATTCCATGAAGTAAAGGATTTTAAACTTAAGCATGGTTACACAAGTAGGCTTAAAATGTTTAAAAGCTAATGTAATTAGTCTCAAAGTATAGTAAAGGCTTTTAGATATTTACTATAACAACTACTTACAACAAAAAGCTAAGCTACAAGATTTAATAAGCTTTTAAGTAAGTTTGGCTGTTCGGGGATCACACACACAAGTGTTAATTATGCTCACATTTTCATTCTTATGACTACTAATTACATACTTGAAGTCGTGGTCGCTATCATCAATTGGGATTGATATAATATGACCGGGTACCTATCTTGCCGAGTCATAGTACTTAACAAACAGTCTTTGATAAATAACTGAGTTGAGCTATTGAAAAATATTTACGATAATAATTATGCCTCGACATATTATAAATTTTACTGTATGACGTAGCAATAATATAGAGGTACAGTTGGTCTGCTTCTAGCGAACATCAGTATTATACATGGTCTTATAAAACTAGAGACACATAAGTTTTGAGGCTAGTTCACTTAAACCACCATTTCCAAGAAAATTATAGAGGGAATCATACATTTCAGGGAAGAAAAAAGTATAAGCAATCAAGTAAAAAAAAATAAATAAAAAAATATTTTTCAAAAACAAGCTTTTAATGCTCTAAAAAGAATAAAATATAACAAACCCATCAACTTATTACTTTACTCAATTTATATGATTAAAAGCTTGTCGCGAGATTTACTAGATGTACTTATGTATTTAACTATTTGATTTTAACTTAAACACTTGCATTACTCTATTGATATTGGATTTCCAATACATTCCATAAACTTATTACCATGTCCATTCTGACGCAGGTAGCAAGCATTTTACGGACGGTCTGTCCATCATATCGTAACTGATTGAATTGAGCTATATTTGGATCACAGTAGGGTGGGTCACTATAGTATGGGGAATTTTTTTGTTTTATTTTGACTTCTAATAGCGATATTATTATATGATTAAATGAGTTAAAATACCAAGTTTCATTGAAATCGAAAAATTAACACTGCCTCTGGATTGACTTTGAAATTAGAAAATCCTAAAGAAAAGAGTTTTTTAAAGCCCTATTAGCTTCATATATTTATTGTAACTACCAATACTACCAATTTATTAATCATTAATTTATAGACATGAGTAGGTAATTAATACTTTGTCCAGCAGTGGACGTCATTTGGCTGAAAAGGAAGGAATTAATACTTCCCGCGACATTCACCAAACCGTAGGTCCACCTAGTCTGCCCACACTACGTCTTCCAGCCCAGACCGCTCGACTTGGAAATACCTTTGTCCAGCAGTGGACGTCATTTGGCTGAAACAAACTATTTTAGACCTCATTTTTGGTGACATCACTCATAGTAAGTCGTCAGATTGTCACCACCCCGCATATCGGTCTGATTCGCGTCTGCTGACGTCACACCTCGAGACCGGTCCGACTGGTTTGGCCATACTGCACAAGCCTGCGAACAGAACTGACTTTCATTGTAACACTCAACTTCGAATTAGAATATAAATTGCTTTAGTAACAAACAACAAACAAAGCTAGAGTTTGGTTCCAGTCATTGTAGAAAGGCTATGAGCGGACCGCACAGCGGGAATACAAAGTAAACTCTGTTTTAAATTGTATCCGTCGCGTTGCCTTTTAAATTGTTATTGGTTTAGGAATCATTTAATTGCTGTAAATAATAATTTACACCAAGGAATCAATGTTAATTCTATTCTCAATTTTAAATAGTCAGCACCAGAAAAATAATATGAAAAAGAGAAGTAAGTTCTTAGGTAGAGGAACTTTCTGTTAAAGAAGCAAAAAGCAAACGACGTATAAAGAGACTGATAATTTAAAACCATTGAATGACAACAATATTTCTACTCATTACAAGTATGAAACGAAGTGGTTATCCCCAAAATCGATCTTGAAATATCATATCGTTTTGTACCCAGTCTATTAGCCCAAAAATGCCTGGAGCGTCGTTTTGCGTAAATTTTCCCGATGGCGTATCGGGGATCGCGCGCCAATCAAATTAGGAGATGGACACACATGCAATTAACGCGTTTAAGCGTAATCTGGCTATATTCGACGTGGTTAGGGCTGTCGCACGATATTTGATGGACACCAATATCGCCACACGCTATTGCAGGGTTAGAAAACCTTGTGAGTTATAAAGGACTTTAAAATTAATAAAACTGAACAAGTATTGATGACGTCCTTTACTTCTGTGGGCATGTGCATGCTGAAAGCAGACTCTACAGAAATAAAGCACAATTTATTAAAATTGTTTTTAGTACGACGTTTGAACTAATATAAAGGATTGTAAGATAGAGGTATTCTGTTGCAGAAGCTTCCGTTGGTAATAACTCTTTAATATAAATTTGATTACTGAAACTAATCATGTACCTACTTGTATACATAGTGATATTGTATCGTTCGTTCGTTTCAGCCAAATGACGTCCACCGCTGGACAAAGGCCTCCCCCAGTAATGTATGTTCATCTGTTATCAAGTCAGATTGAGGCTAATTAGAATGATCATCTAGCTTGTGCATTATGGATCTAATATGCAGCAGCTCTACGAATCCTCTTGATCCATCAGCAAAATTGATAAATAAAGGTGAAAAGCAATGCATTTACAAATTGATGACGTAATTAATAGCTCTTAATATAACAGCGCACGAACTTCAACTGAAAGGCTTTTAAGTCCATTATGGAAAGTTGACTTTGTTGTTATTTTTGCAAAAATGAACGCTCGAGTACGTTAATTTTTTTAAGTATTAATTAAATACAAGTACCTGATGAGTTAATTCAGGTATAATTATTTAATCCTCGCAAAAGCCAACTATTCCTTAGACGTTTAAATATTGTCAGTCTAAAAAAATGTTATTATTTTAAAGGAACTCATATTTTCGACTTCTATGCTAAGCGGTGTGTCGTGTCGAATTCTAATCTAACTCTAATATCTATCTTGTAGCGCAGTTTTAATTGTTTTAGCCAACAACCTGTGAGACGATAGGTGTATGATGAAATACCACAGTCTGTCATTTAATATCCACTTCACCAATTTTCCCACCGGTTCACAGCGTAATAGACAATGATTATATTATCGCAATCATACAGTCTACCTCACACCGCGGTTTGATGGACACGGATAGAGCGGTTTTAGTTAATGACACATTCCAATATATCGAGGACCAATCATCAATAGATTCGAGCACTATTGATTCACATTGACTTTTAAACCTTTAGATTAAACACGACTTATGAAAGTGACTTTGAAAATTTGGAATCGTTCGTGCGTAGAATATTCATGGATCTGGATGGAAAATTCTTGCAAACAAATAAGACCGACTAAAATTTACATCGGATTGTGTAAGTCTCCAGAGATGAAAATAAACTTACCTTTAATTGAAATGTGAAAATGTTGAGACAGTTCAAACTCAGTCTGAGTATCTTTGAAATTTAGTTAGTTTCTGCGCTTATTTATTTATCCTACAGTTGTGGTCTCGACCTTTTTTACTTACGAGAAAAACAATTTGAAAAGTATGCATTTTAAAAAACTAGTACGGTGGAAAGTCATGAATACTTTAGGAAAAATAAGAAAATTTTATCTTAATTTCTTTTAAACAACAGTACCTAAATTATTATGAAATTCTTCGAAAAACATCCTTTGTGATATTTTGGAATTACCACGACCACAATTTTTCAAATATTTCTTTTCTTTTTTTTGTAAAGGCAACCTAAGCAGTACTGCTTACACAGAACTTTTTTCTTAATTCCCTAAAGTAGTCATGACTATGTCTGCCCTACACCGGCTTAATGTTGAATTGTGTGATGTATAAAATTGCGCTACAACAAATATTTCGTGGAGTTTACAACGTTTATTTGCTGTCAGTCTCCCGCTCTGAAATCGGTGCTATGCTTTCAAGTTCTCTTTGACTTTTAATTAACGTTGCCGGCTGCGAGTTAGCAAAGCCTTTACCAGCCAGTATATTGGCGATCGAATCGGCTCGGCATCACAGGATTTGGATTCGGGAGTAAATAGATTTCGCGTTGAAGGGTCTTGTGCCTGGACAAAGCTTTGTACTGGTCACGTCACGTTCGCTTAACATTCAGATGAGTGTGCAAATTGACATTTATTGGCATATTTACAAAAACATTTTGGTTTAAAATACTTAAGGTTTGTTGAGAATATGATGTATGCAAAACTGAGTGGGCAGCTTTAAGGCCATGACGTCAGCCGATATGATCTTGGAGTGGACACTGTGGATAATGTAATTATACACAGTAACGTGTAGCAAATGAACGTTGAAATGCAACGCGAGACAGCGACTAACCTATTTTCAGCCGTTAGGTTGTCAGAATCCTACTATGGCATACGCTGGCATACCAAATGAACCGCGACAGTGACATAACCTATTTGCAACTATCATGGTGTCAGAATCCGGTAGCTGTATCGCACTCTCTGTAGTCACGGCTTGATACTGGGCGTAGACTATTTTTGTCAAACTTTGATGCTTAAATAATGTTTTTTTCTTTTGTTTTTGTTTCATAAGCCTATTCAGTAAAATAAATAACGTTAAAAACTTTTTGTTTTAAAATTATTTTGATAAAATTGTACCTACCGCTTTTGTATTTCTATCAAGTCACAACTCAAGTGCGTAAGGAACCTACCGTATTCTACTAGTTCGTAATCTTCCATTTATGTGATTCGACAAACTTAAGCCCGCTAAATATGGAGCTTAAAATGTGGCCAACGAACTTTCAACATTTTATAAGGACGGACAACGGTTAAGACTTTCAGATTAGATGGATCCAATCAATGGACGTTTCATACCTTTGCCGGGAAACATTGTCACTTTAAGTTTTTTTTTATTCTTAATAATTTAACACAGTAAGATTTTTAAAATTTCTTTTTTAAGTTAGTGTACTTTAGTTGCAACTACAGGCAATCAGCAATTATTTATTACATTTATTTATAAGCAAACAAGACTGTCACTGTAAATTTTTAATTAATACATAATGTTATATTTGCTGAGAAATTTCAGCAGTAATAGTGTAGCTACAGTGTATATTGCGTAACTAAGTCAGATTCGAGAAAATAATGATAATTCAAATCGAATTTGGATATCGCTTATGCACTGCATCCAATAGGCACAGATCCAAATCGGATACAGCCTGATAAACAGAGTGCGTTTGGCTTTCTGTGTAACAAAGAGATTACCATATCTAAGCAAATTGATTTCGTAGTGTTCAAAGTACATAATCGACTGGATAGGCGGATTATTTCTCGGGTTGTAGGATGAAATGCACAAGCTCTAATGCCGGGTTTCGCTTTGTGCCTATGAACTTCAATCAGATTAATGCTGTTGCAATCCATATTAATTCGATTGAGCAATTAGTGAAGCATGGAGGTTATAATGCAAAAGGATATCAAAGCTCCTTGCACCCTGCAACAGTATGTATCGAATGTTGGCGGATTGACAAGTGATTCACCCAAATCCCCCAAAGTAGATTAAAAGTAACTTTACAATTGAATAAAAACTCATTAAAGCAGGCTGCAAACTTTTTAAGTTTTTAAAAATATGTGCAAATTGACAGATGCAAAATGAAGGTTTGATAAAAACTGATTTTATGTTATCAAAACTCTTTGCACCCTGGCAGCCTGCAAACGCTTTACGTTTTTAAAAATGTGCATATTGACAGATGCACCATGGAGGTTTTATTATTATAAACTGATTTTTTTTAATATCAAAACTCCTTGCACCCTGGCAGCCTGCAAACTATTTGTGCTTAGATTGACAGATGCACCATGGAGGTTTTATTGTTATAAACTGATTTTATATTATCAAAACTCCTTGCACCCTGCCTGAAGCAAACTATTTACGTTTTAATAAAACTGTACTTAGATTGACAGTAAGACCATACGTGGGTCTAGTCAAAATGCACTTTTTGATCGAATCGAAAATCGAATCCGTCAAAACTCCATACAAAAAAGGAGCTTTTCGATCACTTTTCGACTGGTTTGCGATTAAAATTTGCACTTTGTCTAGACCCACAGGTTTTAAATCCTGGCAGCCAGCAAGGTGTAATATTTAAAAAAATGTTATGCGGAGCGTCGTTCGACTTTCGAATTCGGCGGTCACCCTCTTCGCACATGGCGGAAAACGGCCGACTGGTCGACCTTCAGCCGCTCACCAGGCGCGGTTACCTTTAAAGCCGACTGTGGGTTCACGCGCCAACTGCTCTGTATTATTTAAATGGAGCATTCGATCAACGTTTTGTTTATAAACTCATTAGTGTTATAGGTTTTTTTAAGTATGCACGATCTTAATGTAACCTCTAACTCGCTCGTGAGGATTTGTTCTGCAAGGCCGTTTCTTTTCTCACGGGACTGCATAATATTATAACGGATATGCCCTGCAGTAAAATAAATGTGTATTATTTAACTTTTACATAAATATCTGTCTACTAATAAATAACTTTTCTTCGATTACATAGCCACAAACACTGAAAATTCATAATCATTATTTATGTAGGTAGGTAATTAATTACTTCAATAAGGAAATAATACTTTCCACTGCGATGAATAGATAACTACGTTTTCAGTTTAATAAAAGATAAATCAATAAGTATAGAAATGAAATAACAGACAAATATATATGAAAGTAATAGGTAGAATGTAGATAATAAGTACATAAGTATTATGTAGCTTTGAATAATATTGCAACTAGTTTTATAAATAACATTCAGTACTTTTCCAGAATATCGGAGTTTCATTGCAGCATATTCTTGGTATTTCTCTTTGCGGTACGAAATAGGAAAATGACATCTGGGCTGTAATATCAAAACTTATTGCCTTTAAAGGGTTGCTTTGATAACATGATTTCTAATACAAATTGGTAAAGATATTAGTATGAAAAATATGTACATAGAGAGGTACGAACGTCCACAGTACCTAAAATAAATAATGTTACTTTGTAGGACTGTTTTAAAAAGTTGACTAGTTACTGGTTGTTTTTGTTTGCACTTAGGGCTGATTTTTCAATCGTCAGATATTTTTTAACTGAAGAATAACCTTGTCATTTTGACATAAAATATTTTCCGTACTAAAACTGTCAATCTGCCAAACTTATTCTTCAGTTAAAAGTTATCCGACGGTTGAAAAATCAGCCCTTAGTGAAGCATACCTATTAACCATTGTCGTACTAAGTATGGCGTTTCGTGATTCACAACAAGTTTGAACCAAAGAATGGCTAAATTGATACCTGTCATAGCATTTATGTATTTGTACGCCGCAGGGCATGTATAGATGTACTCTGAACCGTGAGACGATAATTTTTGTATTATTATTCCATTTTCTTCCCTAAACTTTGAATTTTTGACGAATTTCAATATCTAATTACTACATGTGATATATTATTGGAAAGAAGAGAAGCTAGAGATGTTTTTAAGATTATTGGCAATCCATTATCACCTTTAATTTTTTTTTAAATCGAATTCGAAGTTGAACTTTTTATCTCGGTTTTTACTTTATACACCCACAAAGTTTGTCTAACTTTCCGTCAAACACCCTGTGTAATATATCATATTTTGCCGGAGGGCGCTAATATAAATACTGGGTTTAATTTTTGATTTTTGCCACTTGACGTTTTCGGAATCGTTCAACTATACATGTATTATTTGATATTTTACGTAAGAACCACGATCAGTACTTCAAGATAGCTAAGCATGGAGCATTTAGACACTGGCCCTTTCGATCAAACTTAGGACTACCTTACATAAAACCACTAGGTACGGAATGACATGCATAAGCATATGCATGCACTCAAACCTTCCTTTAGTTATGCCTTTGTTCGCTGTACTACGAACATTCGGCATTCGTGAAGCTGTACCACCAACCTTTCAAAGTCAAATTATATTCATACCATGACATAGTAACTACGAGTACGCATCTATTTTTATTGTTAGAAACTTGGGTGGTCATCTAGTGCTCTCTTTACACACAAACACATAATAATATTCGAGCAAATATGGCATTAACAATTTTTTTTATCGCGTAGCTACTGACCCTCAGTCTTGGTAAACAAAATACAACATACGAATCCTTACAAAGTTCTATTTTGTACCTCAAATCTTGGTACTAAATAGGCCCTTAAACTACACGTAAAAGTATTTTATAACATTCAAAATATAACGTCCTTGCCAGTTACATTTAGCTCGTATTTTAGCACCAACATCAACGTCAGATAACTCAGTTAAAACGCGTAAGTATTTAAGTCGTAGCGTGGCGGGTATCACCAGACCATACGTAATTTGACATAGAGCCGTGCGTCCAGCTCTGTAGACTTACTTTTGGATGAAAACTGGATATAGGAATTAGTAATTGGTTAAATTACATTACCAATTTGCTACTTAAATGATATAACCAGCAATTTACTTAAAATGAACAATAAACTAATTAAATCTTCATACAAAAACAACGCATAAAAGCATCAAAAACATTCTAAAATCAAAATAAAATGCCTCCCGCGACAAAAAAGTAAGTATCATTTAAAACTGGAAAAACCTTTTTTAAATTCAAAACCAAATAGGTACCTAATCCACCGCGACAAATAACATTCTAAATTCAAAATGAAACGAAAAATAAACCCGATCCATCCGTAGGTACAACAACCTGCATAGGTGTCACACCAGAAGCACAGATTTTCAAATTTGGCGGTTAGTAATTGATGCTGAGTAACGGTGCGCCGGCGCGCTGTTAACACCTGTGCGCTTCATTAGACGACTCAAGGGCTGCCACTAATCAAGTTATGGTTTCCCCAACGCGACCAGGAAACTGTTAGGACATGACGTACGCATCCCCTAAATTAAACAGGATACGGGTAAAATGCTGTTGGGGAAAACCATTAGTTAGTTAGCCTGCTGCCTCCACTCAATACCTGAAATATTTTTCACAAACATGCTTCAGTTAGTTCCGGCGTCTTCATCTCAGAACTTGAAAACTTTGTTTTATTTATGTACAACGCTATTAGCGCCAAAAAATTTGTAACTGTGTAAAGAGCTTCAAAAATACTTTTTATAATCTTTTTAACATTCATGTGGCTTTGACGATGTGTTCCATCACATATCAGTTGAAACACTGAAGACAATGTTATACTTCTAATCAGTACTTATTATGAAACAAACGGCTGGCACTATATGCTCATTGAAAACTGACAATAATAAAGACTGACAACAGTGACAACCTTAAACCGGTGGAGTCGCTTGCGCATGGAATTTAGCGTTACTGTGTATCACGTGACCATTTCGCATTTTGGCTTGGTCGTCTTAACACCCACCATTTGACCCAAATTCCTTGCCTGTATAATTTTAAGCTAGCTTTCGGTAAAAAGGCATAAAAACACCAATCGATCTAGTAACGGTACTAATATTATTTACGACAACAATATCTGGTTTGTACCGGGGAACGTGATTCTATAGAATTAAAATGATTCGAATATAATATGTAAAGGTGTTTACTTCATAGTTTTTGTTTGATATAATACTCACACACAACAAATTGAATTGAAATAAGTGTTGTATTGTTTTGTGCAATTATTTGATTAAACTTTCTTAAAACCGCTCTTGATGTTTGTGGGAGTTCAAACTTATGGTTAATAATGTTGTTACGCCATTCACTTAACTGTTTACAACAGAAAATTTAAAATTCAAAACTTTATTGACGGCTGTAATTGGTTTCAGGATAGAAACTAATATTTTAACCACCTGCTTAATAATAACTTCATAACAAGAGAGCATACCATAATACTGTGTAATGTGGATTATACTCGTAAGTTTATTAAACTCTATTTTTCTATAAAGTAATTGACCGAAGAGCCATGCGGCGGCTAGTTAATTGGATTTAAAATAATTATCAATTTTTCAAAATCTTTTTTGTCCATGTGAAACTTTATCAAAACGTACGATAAAATCTGTATAACAAGGCGTTTGACAGAGTTGAACTGTTGAAAGATGAACTGTCAAATGAATATGACTGGTCAGTAAACGAAAAAATCAACCCGTGGTCAATTTAAAATAATCAAAGTTTAAAAAAGTTGTACAAATCGTCTCTATCAAAATAACCTTTCGCCCCGCTACCTTCTAAATGTCAAGATATTGTTCAAGCCCCAACAAATTATTACCAGAGATCTTCGATAAACTCGTTTCACAAGGTGTCGCAAGCGCACAATTTATCAAACACTGTTTTTGTGGCCACTTTTTGTAAAGAGAAACTGCCAAATGTTAAGGTTATTCTAACTCGAAACTAATAAGTACTAGTTTTTTTGTAGAAATGACTTTTGGATTAAAATATCAGCAGATTTTTGTAGATTGAGAGGAATTATTATCACTTTATATATCATCACTATAAAAGCTTATTCATAGGTAAGTACCTATTATGTTTCTGAATGCTTATGCAGTTTAAACACCAAACCGTCGTCGTGAGTCGTCAAATTTTGACATGTTGTCAGAACTCATAGAAATACTCGTAGTAAGTCGTCGACATGATTCTTTTGATATGTCCTTTAGAGAAACAAAGGGTTTCTTAAAATGTTACACTATTTTCAAACTATTTTAGCAACCAAGTTCACTGCACTTACAATTTTTTTATATAAAAGCTCCGGCTTTTTTGTATTTCAGTCAACTTCGAAATGTATGCCATTCTTTCAAAATTTCAAAGGCCCCTTCACCCGTGAAAAAGAAAATAACACTGAAAAATTTCGCACGGTCAAAAATCTTAGCGCTAAGTGCGAGGCTTTTTTACCTTTGATCCATGCAGCCCACTCATCTAGTCTTGCTCGCATAACCCAATAGCATAGAACAAAGTGTACCATACTTTGAAGTAGGTACCTACAAAGCAAAAACCCTAGCAAAAAAATCGGTCCTGTAAAAGCTTCGAACTAATTGAGTACTGTTTGCAGATATCGGAGGATCGTGACAATGCATCGCTAAAATGCATTTAGGGCGACATTTTTTCCGCCCACTTCATACCGAAATTATAGGGTTTTAGTTTGTTTATTCACTTCACAAGGTTGGAGGTTGAGGTACTTATACTTATAAAGTATGAAAAGTACTACAAAGTAAATGAAGGCACCATTTTTATTGCAAAAAAAAGTTGGAGTACAGATTACTGTTGAACCATTTGAATTTTTTGATAAAAAAAAGTACACGTATACCAGGATATCACAAGGTATAGTGGCACATGTCTAATTTGGCTGTAACTACGCCAAAAATACAGAGGACCAATACATCAGATCTTTTCTATTCTCATGGTATCTGTTGTTTCCAATAAATTAAGAACCATTTTGTAGTATTAAATGCGTAGGCTATTTGGCGTTTTAAAAGTAATTAACAAGCACATATAGGCTTTTATCTGATCCAAAGGCTTGCCACAACTCCATTATCTATCATCCTACTCTATAAAAATATTAATAAAGGTCAGGCTCACGCACTGATAAAACTTGTGTGAACCAGCCGTTATGACCAAATGTCTTTTCAAACGAAACAGAAATTATTTTTTCAAAAACTTAAACAATCGCTTGTGTCGTTTTTAAATCCGCTGTGCAAAAACAGGCCAAGGTCGTACATCATGCAGCCTTGATTTTCACGCAAAAGGATTTTCAAGTCGATGACAGAAACAAAAAACTAGCCCGCGAAAAACTGGTACGATTAAAAATATAGCCTAAATGGTAAAATCATGTATTTTATTTATAGTTTACGTAAACGTATGAATATGAATACTTGTAGCAATTTGGTGGTTACCTGAATAAGAACCAGTTTGGTAATTACACGCGTCAACGACTGGTTTAAAATCGTGGTCTTAGTGGGTCAACAGATAGTTCTATAACGACATTTTCTCTTTAATTACAGGCGAAAGCATATTTTATAATAGCCCCTTAGTTAACTATGTTTCTCGTTAATACTTACTGATTAGGTTTATATGCATAATTATCTAAAGTCATTAAGATTTTCTATGTTTTGATTTTGATGTAGGTATTAGATACAAAGTTTCTTCGTAATAATATCAACAGTTACTAATAATACTACTAATAACGTTTAACTACTAATAATATCTGTTTAAATGAATAGTATAATGATGAAAATCAATTTCGTAGGAAAATTAGTTACTTCACAAAGTGCTTCAACCCAGAGGCTTTATGAAATACCGTACAGTGCTCAAAATGGATGTTAACCTTATGTTGAGATTGCATAGAAATAGTTCCGTGTATCAGAACCTCCATGTCCAGTATTCTCGGAACTGCGGTCGGCCATTCAAAATGCGATTAAAATGGGAAGGCAGTAACTGACGCTTCCAGCTCAGGGTCTGCATAAATGGAAGCCTTGGAACCAATTCATGACAGTTATCTATATTCGGAATCCAATGTCCATCTCAATAGAGTTGACTGTTTGACTGCTCGTTGGTAAAGTGCCTCATACAAAATAAGTAACTTATCTGTCAAATATCAAATAATTTTGATAGATAGGTACTAAGTACAGGTCTCGATATTGAGATATACCTACCTATTTTAATTTTCATTAAACTTACCTTTATCTAACTTACCTTCAGATATCTGTAAGCACTGGAGATAAAAATATCCAAAACTTTTTTAAAAACCTGACTACCTCTTGCGATGTAATATCGAAACGGGATCGAAATGTGGCCGATTGAATTACGGCATTCTGTTACTTTTAGAATTATAAACGCTTTATTACTTATTCCGCCCGCGGCTTCGCCCGCGTGGAATTTTGTCTGTCACAGAAAAACTTTATCGCGCGAGTCCCTGTTTCAAAAACCGGGATAAAAACTATCCTATGTTCTTTCCCGGGACTCAAACTATCTCTATGCCAAATTTCATCAAAATCGGTTGCGAGGTTTAAGCGGGAAAGCGTAACAGACAGACAGACAGACAGACAGACAGACAGAGTTACTTTCGCATTTATAATATTAGTTGGGACTAGTTGGGATTAGGAGAGTCGTCCATATTAATATGGTGTTAAGGCTCGTTTCGTCTACTGGCAGATTTTTATAGAACATTTGTACCCCAAAATCTGAAAACGAATTAACCCAAAAACAATTGAAGTTAACGCACACTCTTAGGCTGAGTTGCACCACCTAACTTTAACGGTAACTATAGTAACGCTTTTACTTTTTGTATGGAGTTTGACAGATTTTTGACGTTTGTTAATGTTAAAGTAAGATGATGCAACCCAGCCTTAATTTTAAAGATGATGAATAAAACAGCTTATTTGTCGTTTTTATTCGTATCATAGGCAAACATCATCGCGCATTTTAAAGTTCGTAGCATCACTTTAATAGCTTAATTTGGTCCCATGATGACGCATTCCAATTGTTTGAGCATTTTGTAGAACAATAACATCCAATTAAGATTCTTTGTTATAGACCTAAGGAAGTAACCTTACTTAACCTACCTAACTTACAAGAATTAACTAAGATTAATGTATAGACCTACCTAAAACTTTTGTGTACTGTCCCTTCTACATAACCCGCACGGATTATCTTAAAATTGATCGACAAAAAGCATCTAAATAATGCAACAATCAATTTAAAAATTGCTAATTAAAGACAAGCAACATAAATACATTTTTATATTGTAGAGCGCTACCGTACCTAAAAAGGGCAGTCGTGCTGACCCAACAAATTATANTTAATTCCACCAGCCCCTTTCCATCACCGGGGAACCAGACGCAGGCTAGCGTACCATCCCTACATTGTCGACATTCCACCAGCTCGCACTAAGCGTTTCGACGACTCCTTTATAATGCGAACAGCTAGGGACTGGAATTCGCTGCCTGCTGCTGTATTTCCTGAACACTATAATCCGGGCGTTTTCAAGGCGAGAGTGAATAGGCACTTACAGGGCAGGTATGTACCATCCTAGACTGCATCTCACTTAACACCAGGTGCGATTGCGGTCAAATACCTGCCTTGGCTAGCATAAAAAAAAAAAAAAAAAATGTTCACCAGAATAAAAATTGGATTCTAATGGTGAAAGAATTTTTTAAATCGGTCCAGTAGTTACGGAGCCTATTCAATACAAACATACAGAATTACAAATCTTTCCTCTTTATTATTTGTACAGCAAAGTACCAAATATTGCACTTGACTTTACACCACCCACCCGCACCGGAGCATCTGCCGCCCACCGCATACCGCAAATACCTGTATTCGCCTCTTGTTTATCGCGAGAGCACAGTGCTTATAATTATTTCGTACTTCAACTTGAACTTGAATATGTCTATTACAATACGCCTCATTTGGCGAGAGCTCATGCATGGCCGCGTTTAGCCGTGAATAACCATCGTTTCAAATTATGGAAATTGATTTCGATTTTGTGGAATATTTGGTGTACAAACTCAAATAGTTTATTCAGTACATAGGCGCTTTCCAGGGCACTTATACATGTCCGAAATATAGCTTGCCCTACCACCACTTCGGGACAACATCGGGATACATTATAACAACTGGCGAACTGGTTATACTTACATTTGTTGCGGCGCTTCTTTTCAGCACTTGCCAAAGGTTGGTCTCGAAGCGCTGGAAGGGTAAAAAGATTATGAGACATGTAGAGGCTCCTTAGAGCAAAATATTTGACGATTCGTAAGTACTATTTAATAGTCTATACAAATAAAGACATTTTGACTTTGACTTACATCTCGTATCTTTGAAACTTAACGATTACTTTGTTAGTGATAGGTTTTTTATAAACTTCCATTAATTTGTAAATGTTGGAGTAAGTAGTCTTCAATCACACCACATCAAAATGTCTTTCGACAAGAAGACTCTTGCACTACCTACTTTATATTATCTGACACGGCTTTTTATGTCACCGCATTTCATGCATTATTATGACATTTCATTAAATATTCCACTTTACATATCCTTTTACCGATGATAGTTTGGTGAGCGCTGTGCCTGTCATACGACGGAAATCCAGGCTTTCTTCGTTGACCTACTTTATGCTGGGCTACTGGAACACCATTTCCCTCATAAGATTACAAAAGTTCAGCTCAGAAAACTATTTAGTCCTTCAAACCTTAGCCGTTTGAAATCGATTTAAAAGTTATAATCATCATTTTCTTTTTCCCGGCTGTAAAACCTAGAAAACTTAACAATTTATAACATAAAGCAAAAGCATAACCCACCGACTTAGTGCGAAATTAAAACAGACATTCTTATGTAAAGTTTGAACTAGATTTATCTGGTTAAATAATTATGAGTCTGGTTTTTGTCTGCAAACATTACGCGAGTGGAGATCAAAGTATAAAATAAATGCTGGAACGCAATTACATTTGCAGACTTCTACTACTTCAACGGACTTGAAGGAATTTTGATTCTGAGGAATTTAATTGAATTTTAATCATAGACCACCAAAGTCAAAGTTAAATGCCTTTGTAAAGAGGGGTTTCATTTTTATTTGTTTCATCATCAACAGCCCTTTACAGTCCACTGCTGGACTATGAGCCTCCTCCACTATACTGGAGGGTTTTGCCATAATCTCCACGCTTGGCAGGCGGGTTGGAGATCGCAGTTTAAAATTTTATTTGTTTATTTATTTTTAATGCCCTTTTAAAGTCCCCTTCTGGCCTAACGATTCGAAAACAATATTTGACTAGATCTGAAAAGAATCTCTGTCGCCAAGTATAAAGTATGGTCAGTCATAATGATCACAGTGTATTGTGTATCAGTCATAGAACTAACAATCATACTGATATGAAATCCAATATAAAAGTTCCAGATAGCTGCAATCAAATGCTACACAACGGGGACTCCTTTGCATGAGTATGTCCATTTCCGCCGTATCCTGGAAAATATTCACACTTGAATTTCTAAATTGTGTTTATTTACACGTCGAACAGGAAACTGCATACTGGGTATGAAACATTTTCAATCCAGTTTTCTGTTTTGATCGTTTTTAAGCTATTGACATTCAGTTTTATGTTTTCGTTTACCGCTTGTTGTAATATTATCCAAAAATTTTTTGTAGGTCTAGGTTATAGTAAAGTATTGATTGCAACTTGACCTGGTGGTTGAGTAACAACCAATCAATGTTGCTGGTTTGGATCTCGCTGGGTGCAAATGTCAGTTTGGTGAGCACTTGTTTTTCCAACTAGACTAGATGATATAATAATAAAATGTAACAGTTAATGTGACCGCCAAATATATTAATTGTGCAAAATCTTATACCGCTGAGTTGAGGAGTTTTTACTAAATTGCACTTTAAATGCAATAGTTTTTGTAGCATAACCTGATGTAATCCAGTTTTAGTCACTATGAGAAAAAGTATAGTGAAGGAAAAAAAAACAAACAATTGAAAATCGCAATAACTTTGGTGCTTAAGTAGCTTACGCTTTTTGTGTTATTTACGTGCGGTTACAATAACTTAGTTTCTGTCTGTGTAGCACTCATTAACGCTCACATTTACATTTCATTTCATGATCCAAGAGTCTACAGTAAATACAACAAAAATTATAAGAAATAGTCTAAGACCTAAAACATTGCCCGGTAGGAGCCCGTAGTCCAGTCTTCTATTAAGATACCATGTAAGTAAGGTAACTTGTTGTAACTGACAAACCGCAATCTTACAAGCAATTGTAACACGTACTTCTGCCCAGCACGTAATTTGCTATAACCTCCAAACATTTTTGTCCAAAACTACACGGCCGTGACTGACACGCAAATCAGAAGCTGTCAAAGTGTATGGAATCAATTTAGGAGTGGTTTAGTTGGTTTTGTTGCATCCAGGATATTTTAGCCATCATGACTGCAATATTATAATGGTTGTACTCGTAACAAAAGGTGTTTATTGATTTTTGTCATAATTATTATGTATCGTTTTGTGCGGAATAGTAGTCAAAATGGCCAATGATAATAGTGAATCAGTGGAAATATATTTTGAGCGTCGTCTTGAGGTATTTATGTGAATCAAAATGTGATCTTTTTTTTAATTAGAAGTCTCCTTCCTCCAAGACTGTACCTATTTTTATACGAGCTATATTGAAATAACTCTAAATTTAGAAAGGTATTTCATATCGCTATTGCAAAATGTTTGCTCTGTCTGCCCGTGCGAGTTCCCACTCAATAAAAATTCCTGAAAATAACGCATTGAGGATATTACTTTTCTAAAAATATTATTGTGGCTAGTTGTCGGCTAAAATTTTCGCCAAACACGAGCCTCTGGATACGAAAATTGTAAAAATTAAATTAAAATTGCTTTGATGTACGAGTAGCAAAAATCTCGTAAAGTTTGAGCATCGCTATGATATTTGTCAGATAAGTAAGTTGCGCACGCTACCGGCTCTTTGTGAGCGGACTGATGCCCACGCGCATACGTGACACGGAGATTGGCTTTGACATTAATACTCTATTATTTAAACATTGTTCGTTAGTTGAAGATAATTAATAATTGCGAACGGTGCTAAGGAGTTCCGTGTAATTTGTTATCGGGAGATCTGTCAAGATAGACGTATCAAGATGCTATTAAGATTCATATTACATAGTCATTTCACTAAGTGAAATTAATCACGTTGAGTAGGCTTAGGCATAATAATGCTGGATGCGAGCATCGCAGGATCGCTTGCAATGAAAATTCTTAGAAGCCTAACCCTTAGCCTTTTCTTAGAAGTCTGTCCGTTGAAAATGCGACTTTATTTCTTAAATGGAAAATTTTTACTACAAGCAGAACAATATTTTACTCTATGAACTCTATGAAATTGTTTAAGTTTTTTATGATTTAAATCTGCCCTTACACACAGTTTTAGCAATAAAAATTATTCTATTCTGTTCTATTATTGGCTTGTGTACTTTAAAAATTTAATGTAAGCCGAGTTAAAATAGGCCCATTTGGTTTCTAAACCAAGTGTAGTCGATTGCGGTGAAGGCCTACTTTCAGTGTCCAATATTGAAAATCACTGATTTTAGCTCTGTACAGAGAAAAAACATAATATTGGACTACGTATACTTACATCTAAAAATTGTCTCTATCACAACTATCTAAGATTCCACATTGTGTAGCTCACGATGTCGTTTATACTTTAGATACAAAAACAGCTGTTATGCATACGTTAGCTATTTAACATTCTAACATGCAAATAGAATGAGAAGTAGTTGACATTTCCCCAAATAGTCATGGACCTGCGTAAACAGGCTGTCAGTTGTTGAACACATTTAATTTCGCGCCCACAAGATGCGTGGGCGCCGGTACGTACATTGCACTTTGTTCGCATTTGGTAAAACTATGCGAACGTATTAGCCTAGTCCATTGATGATTGTGTAAACTTGAATTGGTTGAACAGATAAGAATAGCGAGTGGAAATACAAAGAGGAGGCTAGTGAGAAATGACATCACTCTGTACTCAACACTCAAAGTGATGAAGAAACAAAAAGAGTAGTTAATGTATTTTATTATAATTAATTGAAAGCTCCTGCCGATCGTGTATATCAAATCGTCTAGATTTGTATTTATACTATGCAGTAGGAAACTAATCTCAGAAAATTACTATAAATATATTATCCACTTATACAATTGTATTTAAATACTCATGTGAACATCGTGACCCATCAGTAGAAAGTTGCTGCGTGTATTCTAACGTTATTGTAGAAGTGAAAATAGATCATACTATTTCAAAGAGGATTATGGATTCTATAGAAAAATGACGAACTAATTTAGTTTCAAAGCTTTGGAGCATAGAACATAGTATCTATGTTCTGTGCCTTGAAAGGCCAAATGTAATTTTCGGCTATTTTCACGAACATTTTTTAATTGAAGACGAGAATGTGTCAAGTGGAAGAACTGGACACAAAAGTGTCTACGTCTCTATGGGGAGCTTTCAAGTTGATTACCTATATGAAAATAAAACACCAACTGGTGGATTGTATGTTACGCGGCACAAGACACAAGTGCAATGATGGAGCTGCCTCTTAAACAAATCCTATAGCTAGCTGGCACACATTTCATTCCAGCATTATTTAAAAATGCTTCAACTTGTGGTGATTTTTCTTTTGTACTCGAATACTCGCAAGGTAAATTTCTATGAATACTTAAATCCAACGGCGCTGCAGCTTTTTCCGAAGGAGCATTATTCCTGTAAACATTTCAATAAGTTCGTGGAATCGAATATCAGTAGAATAATAGAAGACTAAAGCTTCTCCGTATACTTTTCCTATACTTACTTCAAGTTCAACGTTAAGTACCATTACTTAAATCAACAGAATATAAAAGTTGATTGTGAACCTGAATAGCGAAGCAGTTAAAAAGAATCTAAGCAGATTTTTTAGTTTTCTAAAAACTTATTCTTATTGTTTAATACTTGCAAAGTCTAGTTTCTTAAGCTTTTTATGCGTTACTGCATCACTAGATTATACATAAAAATATGATCACGAAAAAACATTTCAAAAGAAAAATATTTCACAACTCTTTTTATTCTCTCTAAAACACATGTAACGTACCTAAAGTGAGCTTGCCTGGAAAAATAAAAAATACTTTCATGACTTTATAGTAGTCCTTTGGCAGGCTTCACGTCACTCTTTTGCTGTGCATTATAAAAGTCGAAGCAAAGAACGTGTTACAAACGGTTAGGTATTGTACATGTGCACGTAACTTTGTGAACATTCTTACAAGTGTTAACAATATAAATGTAAGGTTGAAACTTCCTTTAAAATACCCGTTCTTGCCCTAAGATGGTAAGGTAGCAAAACAGCTAATTTTTTCCTAACAGAAGTCATTTCCTATTTCATTTCAAGTCTGGGACTTTAGACGTGGCTGTGGAAACTCAATTTCTGAAAAATTGAGTTACATAGAAGGCACGTGTGTCAATTGAGCAAACGTAAACTTAAACGAAATGGAAAATATTACTAGTTTTACGAAATTGTTTGAGTTTCCACCGAGTCTGTAAACTGAAATGAAATGTCCTTACCGCTAGAGCTGGAGAGTTGATGAAGTATTGGAAATCGGCATTCGAATTTTATGTACAGACGAATGCATGGATATCGTTCAAATACAAGTTTATGTCTGGAACGGTTGGTTAGAAGAAAATAAAGACAACTGAAAATTGTTGGGAATTTTTTATGTGCCACTTGGTCTAAACTGAATAAAGATTTTTCATTTTCATTTATACTTGTTGCTGATGTATTTAAAAGCTGCTGTAACTTACACCGTTAGTTAAAAGGTTTTTTGTTATTTCAATAAAACTTAATTTTTGCTCTCACTCACAGGAAACAGTGAAAAATGGAAAACTTCACTAAAATTTAAATGGAAATCACAAGCATCAAAAATATTTGCAGTGATCATTAAATAATCTTTTTTGTTTTGGCAATGTTGTGTTAAAACTATTCACTGAAATTACTAAGCCTAAGATATTTTGCAGATAATTCTTACAGTAATAAAAAAAAAACTTGCCTGAAAACGCTTTTACGTACGCACATGTCTCATTGTATTTTTCCAGCGCTTGAAGACGCAGACTTTAACTGCAAAGGGTGGTCTCGGTCATTTTGTATGGGTCTTCCACCTCAGACACAAAAAGTTAACGCAAAACCAGATTGTGGAATTATAATGAGAGCATTCAGAATTTTTTTTCTACTACTTACGGGGTGATTCGGTTTTTTTTTATTAACTAGCACTTAAAATTAAGGCTAGGATTTACCGCCTCGATGCCGTGCATTCGTTTACCTCAGCCCCCGCACACCTCGAACTGACACTCGCGCTGACATTGCGCGACGCGATGACGCCACAGTGTAAAAACAAGCCGTAAGTTGGATTAAACCGTAATCTTCAAATAGTGAATAAATAAATAATAAATATCCTTCGACATAATATTTGAACACTGCGCCTCTAGTCTCAAACTAAGCAAGCTTGTACTATGGGATATGAACATACTTAAATACTTTTACATAACAAAAATAAATACATATTATGGTTAGAAAACACCCAGCCCGAAACAAACATTATTATAATGTCCATGGACACAAATGTTTGTCAATCAATAATGTCAAATGAAAGATGATAATATTAAGTCAAACAAATACTTTTTACCGACAAAAGTAGTAAATGATCACAAAAATTTAAACTTCATTATAATATGAAATAAATNGGCTTGACTCATAATTTCCCATAAATAAATTAATTTTAACTCATTGGTTTTATCTGATATTTGGAAAATGTACTATGTATCATGATTGAAAATTCTTAGCTTTCTCCAGTAATACTGATATTATTATACTGTGACTCGCCACCCGCCAGACCGAGGCGATTTTGTCAAAAATATTGACAAATCGCGAACTGTCACAGGAATAAAACTGACACGCGTCCGTCCTCCGTAAGCGCCACCGCGCGACTGATTGAGATTGTCCAAGCCGTCATGGCCGATTTTTTTACATTTTTTCAACATAGTAACTAAATAAGACGCAATAACAAAAGTTTGAAAAGTTGTCGACCTAGAAAATACAAAGTCCTATCTATTAGTATATATTTTAAGTGTAAAATGTTAAAAACGAATATATGAGAGTAAAACAAAAAAGCCGTCGACGTACTTCTTTGGGATTTTTTTTTATCGGACAAACTATGCAATATCGTGTTTTGGAAAAGTTGTCGCCCTAGTTAAAGACATTAACTTACTCGTACAATTTTTTATTTGCTAAAATATCTTTTCATTTAGAAGCTATCTGCAAACAAAATCGGTCAAATATCGACAATTTGGGAAATCATGGCTTTAATTTTTTTTTTAAATCTTTGGACAGTTTCACACAGCGCCAGCTAGCCCCAAAGTAAGCAACTCAATGCTTGTACTCAAGGTAACTCAAGGTTTGTACACATAGTCTTATTTTGTAATTTAAATAACCCTGCAACGTTCATTCCATCCAGTGATTGCAAAAAGTAAAATGTCAGACAAGCAAAAAATGCACAACTCTTCCGTGCGTACCTTCCTCCCCCATGCGCGGAGCGGAAGTATGTAATCAAATACTCTTTAAAAGTTCATGTTGCGAGTAAATTGGAAAGGGGCAGTTGCAAACCAATATGGACGGTAGTCGGTAACAAAATTAACAAATTGCACCGTTAATTACTGCCTCCAGACTCGAACAGGGCTTGTACTTTGGTGGCTAGATAACATATAAATATAGGTAATAATATGTGCATGACCCCAGTTTTAATTATTATTGTGGTCAAAATCCATAACGCGTTTACTACAAGGGATATTGAAACCACAAAATTAATTACTTTTGAATAATTTTCACACATGTTTTATTAAATAGTTTGCATGTTTTGTTGTCATAAGGTATCGCTACAAGCCAAAGATATACAAAGTAGTTAGTAAGCTATAAATCGTGCTCTTTTTGCGTTTAATTATGTATTTGTTTTTCCTTTAGTTAAAAATAGAAAATTCAAAAGAGCAAAATTATACTCTGCATTAGCATTAATGTGCAGCTTTTTATAAATGTAGAAAATGCATACCTATTTCCATTGAAGTCATGAAGTCGACCAAGGCTACTTGAAAAAGGTCTCGCTATCCATGACCTGTCATTCAAGACTGTGTTGTGGGGTTCAAAATTATGGGTTAAAAATCAGTGCAAGGATGGTTGTGTCAGTGGCCATGTAACTACGACATAAAGCTGTGATTTGTTTATTTTTTGTTGTGTATGCGTCGGTTGTCATGGCTCTTACTCGCATTATCACAGCTCTGTTACAGTGATCACTCTCAAATATTCATCGAAAAGTCCACCAGGCCTCGCGCAATAGATAAAAGGTCTTGACTGTTCACGCAACTCAGGTACGAATCAGAACTTAATGTTTAGCTACGGTACTATTCCTATCTATTGTTTCCACCGCTGCAACTCCTGTGTAGCCAGGATCTACAGCTTGACCGCCAATAAGAACCCACGTTGGTGAACTTGTGAAACCCCAGTGAACGTTTAGCTAACCACTGCTTTGTATCAAAACAAAACAAACTAAGACCAGTCAGTGGTTCAAAACAATATAAACTTAGTTAGGAAGCCAAATATTAGTTTTTAGACTAGGCATGCTTAAAAACGTGAAAAAATAAAAACAAAGCTTCCAGACTACTTTTCAATGTCCTCGGTTTTTTAGCATTTTACTTTTAAGTGTTCTCAAAACCAACGTTCATAGGTTTCTTTCTGTTACTGTTGCTTTCTTATGTCGATGTGCCCCATAGCTAAAGCCGTACAAAATGTAACAATTAAACGCAAAGCCAATAAGGCACCACTGCCACAGGTGGCCAATGGCATATTTCACACTTCACCGTTCAAAGATTTTTTTCAATTTCCTCCAAATGTCATTTATTTTGTAATGCCTCACAATGTTTTGCTAGAACAATTGTTTTTGTAATTTATTGTTCATCGCCGAACCGAAGCTGTTTTCGACAGAATCCGCATAACAATAGTGGGAAACGCGTTTTGTTGTAGGTACACCTAACATGATACAGATTTCAATGTTAAGAATTGTACGGAGATGGTGTTATGATACCAAAGTTTACAACAGAGGACGGCGATAAAAAAAAAGTTATTACAAAAACATACTTTTATAAAGGGTATATTCATGATCATTATCGAATAGAAACTTATTCAAACGATATACTCGTAAATCGCTAGAACGGAAGTATTCAATATAAAGGTCAGTAAAGTATGCTTTACAAATATGTAGATTCACATTTTTCATTCAATAAAGTTGCATCGTACGAGGCCTCACTAACGATGTAGATACACGTGAAGGACTCTTGAAAGAATATTCCATTTATGGCTAATAGTGAAGGGTCACTCCTTCCACGAATGATTACCTAACGTTGGAGAAAAATTGGAAGGTCCTCTCCATATTTTTGTTATGGCTGGTTATTTTCAGCGAACTTTTCCGCTACTACTGCTAAAATACAGAATCATGTCACTTACAATTGTATTAAAAAGAGTTAATAGTACTAAGTCCGCATTTTCAAGGATTGAATGAAATTTATAAAATCAGATTTGTATGAAAATTAAAATAATTAAAATGATGATATCAATTTTCTGACTTCACCATACCATTTATATGTACATGTTAACATGGGCTAGCGTCGGCTCATATACCCATTTACCTAACACCCTGTATATATATATTCGGTATACACTACCCTAGCGATCAAGTCAATCTGGAATTTCTTTGTGCACTTAATCCATTTGAGTTTCATAAAACGGAAATGATACTTCATAAGAAACTGAATCGCAAACAAGAGATCAATCCAATATTGTTTCAGCATCAGGATCTTTAATCGGTTTAATGGTTTGCATCGGAGATAATTGATTTTATTAATTAGTTCTTTCATTTTTTGCGCCGGTTTCATTACTCTCCCTTCTGTATGTTCGTCTTTTTTAATCTACTTAATAATCTGTGGAATAAAACAATCTCTTTAATCTACTGAAGTAGATATCGACATTGATCGTAGTTATGGCAATGAAAACCCAAACATGGAAATGTTTAAGAATAGATGAAGCGGCGCGTGCGACTTAAGTGATTAGGGCCCAAATGACATTCCTCTAATGTAACTACAACTTGACATTAAAATAGAAATAAAACAATAAACTAAAAATATAATTTAGAGTATACACTCAAGACTGGTCAACCAATAGAATTTCGAATTTAAGCTTGAATTTGAATCGGGTTTCAGTATCGTTCCAAAACATACTCAATTTCATCTTAAACTTCCGAAACTCAACAGGCCCCAGCTATTAGAGTCTGTTTTCGCACAGAACTGTCGGCAGCCACAGTTAATTTATCAATCGCTGTTAAAATAATAGAGTCCCAGCTGACATGTGTGACCATATTTGCGATCACAACGCGTGACCGACCCGTTTGACGTCCGGGCCTTTCTAAGAAGCCGTGCATCTTTTGTTTCTAAAATCCTAAGCTTTTGGGTACCACATGTTAGATTTTCGGCCAGTGTGCATCCTCTTTCTTACTATGCTATGTTAAAATAGACATTATGTCTATAGGTTTTCAATCTATTTTTAATTCAAACGTTGTGATTTCGGCCAGTGTGTATTTTTAATTTTTTCAAGTACCTAAGCTACAATGTTACAGGAGACATTTTGATGAGATTTCGAGTTGTTTGTCTACAACTCTACACAAACATGTTGTATACACAAAACACAAATTAATTGCAAGTATTATTATAAAAGATAGACTACATTAATATAATCCAGCGTGAAATTGATGGATCCATAATATTTTATTTCAGCGTATAGTTTTTTTATAGTATAAATAAAAGATGGCAATGATGAAAGATTGGAAAATGTAAGTAATATTTACTTTCGCTTGAGTAGTTTAAACCAACGCAATCGCTTCAATAACTACGAGTACTACTCAATGAAACAGTTCAAACATTAAACATCTCAAAAATAAGGGAATAAATAAAAACGGATGAACAGGAAAGAAAATAGGGAGCACGGAATAAAATGTGTCATTTCTCCGGATGGCGTGCTTAGTTCCGGTTCAAGGTAGCACCAATAATATTTGTAAGATTGCAAATTTCTGCATCTGTAGAGTGGAATGATAGGTAAATTTAACTTTACCTGGTCGTATATGAAGGCTTTTTCATATTCTTCTGAATTTTTAATATCTAAATGTCTCACGAACATAGCCATAGAACATAGAAATTAAAAAAGGGAATGTGAGACGAGCGAGGCACGGCGAATGCCGGCGAACGAACGTGAACAACGGTTCGGTTCTAGCACGAGCAAACAATTATTTCTCTCATTTCTTCCAGAACCCCTTATTAGAGTTCAATATAAGAAATAAATTGGCAAATTCATGAAATACCTACATTTCATTTTTTAAAATGAACCGTCAAAAAACCAACCCCACTTAAACAACATTTACTTAAACAGCTAATGCCAACAAAGTTGATTGATGTAATACAACCTTAATAACAAAGCCAGACTACGCCTAATGTCAGATCAGCCGATGGTAGATGCCAAATTTCCAATATCGCGTACGAAGACGGAGAACTTTGTCAATATAGTGGTACNATCCTATTACGACGTTGTAAGTTGCTTGCATTGAAATGCCCTAGAGGTGAGTTCAAGAGCGCTCCTTCCTATGTGGTGGGAAATAGCCCACTTCCGCTCAAACTTACGAGTACGCTTGCACTCTGAAATGACTTTAAATGCATTTAGTTTAGCGCGTGCTAAATTGCTCTGTATTTAAACTAGTTTGTGATATGATTTTGTAATACGCAGTTTGTGATTATAACCACAATAACTAAGGACAGTCGGCGTCAAATTGTTCATGACATACAAAGTAGCCAAAAAGTTGAAAACACATCTATCGTAACAAAGACGCGGTGCGAACTTTTTGGCTACTTTGGGTGTCACGAACTACATGACACTGACTGTACATGAAGTATGTATTACTCATAACTCGCTAGTTCACATCAAGAAAAATCCTATTTCCTTCAGTACAAAAATGCACAGTAAAAGATATTTTCTGAAAATTAGATTTCCGAGATCAGCTTAAGTCTAAAAATGGTGCAGACCTTTTCCTGCAAGGTTATTAAGTAATTTTATTCCGGACTGAATGCCTTGGGATCCGATTAAATTTGAACTCTAATTGAACATATTTGCTCCGTTTTCTAAATCCAACTACGGAAAGAGATAAGTACAAAAATATTTTAGTTTAGATCACAAGTAAGGGGAAAAGGATTAAGAACTTTCTTACCGAAAAAAAATATTATGGGCACCATGCTTATTAAAAGTAAAATGAATACCATAAGATTTGTAGTCTTGCAAATTAATGCTAAAACGATACGTTTCGATAGGAATCCATGAATGACGTTTAAATATGATTTGAATTCTGTTTTAGTGGGATGTAGAACTAGTATTTTCTATAGTTATTAAATTTTTAGCGTTAAAAGTCGCATCTCAAACTAATTTGAAAATTAGTATTTTCTAGTTATTATTAACTGAATACTTACGTCAACTTTAGTGAAAACCAGCTCATTATTTTTGTTATTATTCACATCTCAATTTCTAGGAACATTTGACTGAAACTAAGCTAAGGCTGGGTTGCACCATCTTACTTTAACTTTGACAAACGTCAAAAATCTGTCAAACTCCATACAAAAAACATCGGATATCGTTAAAGTTACGGTCAAACTAAGTGGTACAACTCAGCCCAAGGTTAGGTAGGTGCAAACGAAGTTCTCATAGTTCCTCAAAACTTGTCCACGACCTAGAATCTAGTGTACCTACTCCCAGTGATTAGTTTTCCAGAAATTAGTCTTCTTTGGGTTTCTCGTCTTTTTGCATAATTTTCGTTTTCTTGCATAAAGATTTTACATTCGTGGAAACTTGAGATGTAGAGGTAAACTTGAACGTTACAGAACTTACAGACCGAAAATACGTTAGATCTCTTGTTTTAGGTATTACTTTCTGGCTTCTTATGTGACAAGAGGCAAACGAGTAGTCGGATCACCTGATGCTTAGTGATTACCGTCGACGCCGACACCCGTCACTTTAATCAATTAATTAATTTCAGTGTCACTTAGTTAGCTGGAGAAGAAAACCACTTCACTTTTTAAATGTAAACTAATAAACTATCCGTATAGGTATACCTAACCTACTAAGGCTGAGTTGCACCACCTAACTCTATCCGTAACTTTAACGGTGTTTTATATGGATTTTAACAGATTTTTGACGTTTGTCAAAGGTAAAGTAAGATGGTGTAATCCAGCCTAATTGTTAATGTTAAGGGATGGAAAGTGTTATTTGAAGATATTTTCAGACTAACAAATCAATACAGCTGTAATTATTTTAATAGACTGCAACATTTGTACAACAAAGGAGAATCTATAATAGTTTTAATTTACTCACTAATAACTAAATTACATTTCCAAGACAGTCGTATTAAACGTGAGAACGTGCACGTTTGGTACGAAAATGACTTATTTGATCATAAGTTATTATTTTTATTATACTACATTACATAGTTATGCCCGCGATTTCGTCCTCGTGAAAATTGTTTTTGCCAGATTCTTCTCTATTATTTCTGCTAAATTAAAATTCATCAAACATGCAAAATGAGTATGCCTATTAGTTTTTTCTGATATTAGATGTACTCACATGTCCAATTCATCATTGGTAATACAGGGAACGCCCAGTGAAGTAGGGATTCATATTTGTATTTATGAATAGATTTGTATCAACAGACGTTTGTTACTCAGAGTTAGACACACCGCGTCTCTATGGCACAATTGCTATATCTATGGGCCCTTACTGAGACAAACATCTCAAACTAGGCCAGCCAGGCCGCACAAGATGGTTTTAATTCAAGTCTTGAACTAACAAGGACGCAAATTGTGGGTCACTCGCAATTTTAACTGTTATGATGACGCAATCTATTTGCTGAAATAGCACCATTTGTCACCAAATGCCATCTAAACACGCTATAATGTGTATGAGAAAAGAGGTCTGTTTGAAGTTGTTAATGGCAGCAATTAATTTGCTGATTTGAGACTAGTGCCACTTATTTATTTTAAGGACAAAATTCACATGTCTTTTTTTCTGGTAATATTAATTTTAATTGGCACCTATACGTTCTTTGTGATAACTTTAGCTATTTCTCTTCTTTAATTAAAGATCATCACTTCAGGCTTTTTGAATCGGCCAGAAGACAGTAATTTGTATACAAATTATTATTGTTTTGTTTTTCTTTTCAATTTAGAAACCTACATAAAATTTATATTTCAAGTTATTTGACACTATTACAAAAAATCATAAATAAAATAAAACAAACGAAATGAATTTGAGTGAGTTTCTTAAGAAATTGTTAAAAAAAATGCGTGAAATTCTAAATAAATTGTTTAATCCCATCCCTTTTTAGGCACCCTGTGCGCCCGCGCCTGCGCAACACATGTTGCCGATTGATTTATCTTCTGACCACTCGCTCTTTATGGCAGGAAGGACCATGGGTCGTAACTTATGTGTGGTCTTATTTAGGTCAATGTCTGGCAGTGTGCCCTTACCCTTAATTTTATGGTGTATTAAGTGATGACAGTTATTTTTTGTTTGTCTATTGGATTTTTAAGGCTGAGTTGCACCACCTAACTTTGACCGTAACTATAACGGTGAAACTCAGCCTTAGTTATTTCTAGTTTTAAGCAACTATTTACTTATAATATTCGTGTATCTGTGTTGCATGTCACTTAAGTCGCGTCAAAAAAATCCAGTTCCTTTCAAATCTTAATATTTATTTATTGTTTTGTTACAGGTAATGATGCATTCAGCTCAGCTCAAACAGTTTCTTGTAGTAGTGTTTATACCAGCAATTTTATGTACAGTAGGTACAGTGTAAGTATTACTGTTTGTAAAAGTATGCAAGTTTGTAACTTTTCCCTGCAATTACCTACGTTACCACAAGTTCTTCAAGTTTTTTTCGTTTTTGATGAAGAAGTAAAAGCTCGTAGCTTTGAACAGCAAAAATCCTCCTCAAATATACCAGTAAATTAAAATAGTACAAAGCCGTTGGCTGTAATATTTACGTTTCATTTTTGTTTTTGGTTATTTTGTTTTACCTATCTGTCGTGTTTCTGTTTTTTGGGTCCCCTTCAAAAGTACGTTCTTTAACTCACCAACAGACAGGAGTCTGGCTTGTTTTACTACATGTTAAGTACCAACACATGTCCATGAAGATAAGATGAATAAACTGAAAGTAATAAAATAGATAAGCTATGGAGTATTTGACAAGTCATTTTTTGAGACGAATGTTTTTGATGCAGTTGGGGAGTCATGTTTAAAAGTCGTCTGGCTGTTATTGGGTGAAAATTCGTTTTATGTCGTTTAATGGATGTCACAATGTCTACAAAAATATCTTAATCAATCCGAGAACTAGTTAATTTAGTTGTTAGCGATTATTTATATTTTATGTAAAATATTTTTTATATATTATTGATAAAAATTGTGTATTTGCGTAAAATAAGACACATTAATTGCGTTTAATCACTAACTAATTGCGTTTAATCGCGATATTCCACAGACCGGCAAACTTAGCGCAAACGGGTAGTATTAAAAAATGTAAAAACATCGAAAACCGTAGATATTTTGACCAAAAACATATTGAAGTTTGACAGTTGATGGACGGATTTGGATTAGGATGGAACATAGAAGTCCAGCATTAATTAATGGGGGGCGATCCTAAGTATAGGACAAACTGCCTCAAGGGCGCCCAGTAGAGCCTATGGCGCAACCCATTGTACATTTTTCCCACACTTAACTACTGATAGCTTAATAGGATGGATATTATTTTATTGTTGAATATTATTATCACATGATTGTGGTACACAGTGTATGCAAAATGATGTACTCAATTACGGCACTATTAAAACTGTTGTATTGTTTATTCTAATTATAGACATGAATCATACAGGGAGCTTATATCGCGCTTACCTTGATAATAATTAATAAGATAATAGGTATATCCCTTAAGCCAGAATAATAGGTGATTATCTAACTAATGGGTTGATCACGGTGTTGATATCAATACCATGATAATGGACGGACATATTTTTGTTTCTAGACAACAAGGCCAAGGGCAAGAGTTTGACGCCCGTATTCACAAAAATTACTATGAGGTCCCACAGTGCGCGTGGACTCACAGGTTGACACATGAACCAATCACAGAGCTCTATTCAACGTTGTGCGTTCGATTTGTTGCTTCACTTAAGCAAGCATCGTTTGTGAATACGGACGTGAGTCTTTTAGACTTAGAGGTCACGTGTCAGTGATAAGCCAATTTATTTATAGGTACACTAGCTTTTGCCCGCGGCTTCACCCGCGTGAAATTTAGTTTGTCACAGATCGTCATAAATTATATCTATATGTTATTCTGGGTTATAAACAATAATACTGTAAAGTTTCATGATAATCCGTTCTGTAGTTTTGGCGTGAAAGAGTAACAAACATCCAGACATCCACACAAACTTTCGCATTTATAATATTAGTAGGATATTTATTATTTTTTCCGTTATGAAGACACCAAGCTTTCATTGTTCATTTGAAAGCTGATATGTATTAAGTACCATAACATTGAAAAAGGTAATTTTAGCCCATGCTTTAGCATCCTACTAACTTAATACCACAATGAAATATGTAGCTAATACTAAAATAATATTATGTTTGATCTCTACGTTCGATATTCACATCACATTGGACAAAAAGTGGTAAAGGATTTACGCCCTTTTTTCACAAACTTTACTATGAGGTCTCACAGTGCGCGTAGACGCACAGGGTGATACACGTACAAATTCGTTCGATTTGCTGCTTCACTTAAGCAAGTAAGTATTGTTAGTGAATACGGGCGTTAGTTTCGTTTGTAAAAAAAGAGTAGCTCTAATAGTAATCTTTCCATGACATTTAATTTCATTATGATTGTAATGCCTTTTAATCTTTGAAGCACTTACTATTTTGTGAACCCAACACGCCTAAAAAGCTTTTTACCCAGTATTTTACCGAAAATAACAGGATTTCAAATTCAGCATAATGTTTTTTGCGTTCTTTGGATTTTAAGGTTTAAATACGTGGAAAAACAACCAGACATGCTGAAACTAGATTTAATTTTTCAGTGCATTGGGCATCCGATTTTTGGGATATTCAATTTTTCAACTGGCAAATCTTTTAACACGCTTGGAAATGTATTTTTCATGTGATTTTAATGAACAAGGGCACAAAGTTTTTTAAACTGAAAACCTAAATGCGATTTTCGTGTTTGATGGAAAGCCCGGTAATTTTTCATGCACGAGTGGACTTACATAACTTCTAGCAAAATCTAGGTTATATTAAAATTTATCTTACCTACAATCTACATACTATGTCTCAAAATCCACAAAATTACGAGTAGGTACAAAAACGTAAGAAATTTTTTACTGTTGATTTCAAACTTTGAATCCTATTCATCTTCATTCAGGATAGCCTCGCGCGTATATCCCACCCGGTCCGGTGAATTTCAGCATAAAGGGCGGGTGGTTTCGATTCCTCTTAGTTCCATGAAGTTGAAGTTGAAGTTGGCCGTGGGATGCTGAAGACACGTGCTAGGTTTGTTCAAAAACACCCAGTACACCAATTGCCAATAAATAACTTCCCGTGTTACGATATTTTGCCGGGAGATGCGAGTCGTTTGCCGTGTGACCACGGTTTTTTGCCGTGGACGTCATCCAGCGCATCTTGATGTCATTTAAAATGAAGTTTTTTGATACCCACAAGTGACAAATTGTAGATAGGTACATACCTGAACATAATTAATAACAAAAAATAATTATAATAATTAATACTAATAAAATACTTTTTGGATGCAATTTAATTGTTTCTTGCGAAAGGCCGAATACCAGAATCAAATCTAAATTTCGATGAACAGAATTTTGTATCTTAAATATTTCGTGAATTCAAATATTTTTTTGCCAAGACTTTGCCTGGACAGGATTAAGTTACCTATTACTTTATCGTCCTTGATTCGAAATGTCTTCGTAACGCCCTTTTCATTTCTAACATACTCAAGTGACATAACCTACTCTGAACCAAATGCATAGCGCGTACTAAGCGATCGGCCAGTTACGAGATTTAAAAAAAGGCATTCGACCGCATACATTGACTCATTATTTATTCAGCACAAGTCAATGACTCGACAAGTCGAAATTACCATGTTGTGACAATACTTGTGTTTTAATGCTGATCACTTACGGTCATGGCTATACAGGGTGAATTCAAATTTGTTAGGTCCTAGATAGTTCTTGTTAACACTACTATAACACCAATACCTGTAAAACCGTTAGGCTGAGTTGCACCACCTTATTTTGACCGTAACAATAACACTAACCGGTACTTTTTGTATGTAGTTTGACAGATTTTTGACCTTTGTCAAGTTAAAGAAGATGGCGCAACTCAGCCTTAGTGTTTGTACGTTTATGATAGGCCTCCTTCACATTATGAGCTTCTACTATGTAATCTATCTCATTCTACATAAAACAAGATATTTTTTAGTTTGGAGCAAGTACTAACTGATTACTTAAGTCTGCTGATCCTTCTCGTCACTTCGAAAAAGGTTCTTCGATCGCTACAAGTTCTGTTTAACTTCTGGATTTAAAAGTCAAAACATCGGAACTTCAAAATATTACTTTGTCTCGAAATTTTACGATACATTTGTGTATATCGCCATCCTGACATTGATAGCGTGGCCGTGATGTCATGGTGTTAATTTTTGCCATTTTCAATAGTTGTTAATAAGCAGAACGCCAGTCTTTAGCCATGGGTGGGTGACTCAACCATGTCCATCCCATACAATGAGGATTGACGCGTCCTTTCTTATACTTGTGGATGAGTGTGTTAACTAATAGTTTAAAAGGTCTAAATATAACTTTTACGACATTCTATTTTCAAGTACGTGAATATCGAATAACATTCACTAGTTACCATTACGGCCCAGTTATCTTCGAGGTTGAACCAGTGGAGCGTGACGCTAGGTTCGCGGGTTCGAGTCCTTTAGCGGACAAGTTAGAAAAAATCGAAATTAAGTGAAAAATTATGTGGTGACTCCAGATACTCTGGGTTTTTACTCCTAGTTTGGATATTGACGCCCTTATTGCAGAAAATCAAACGCACAGCGTTGAATTGGTGACAATGTTGGGTTCTTCTGTGAAATACTCGAGTAATATGAAGTTTTCTATAAACAAGTCTACTAACGTAATATTTAGAAATAACTACGTGAACATCATAGGGCACACCGAGGAGAGTTGTAACAGAGGAGACCTGTTTTGACATTGTCGATTTTTTGGAACTTATTTACTACTAGCGAGCTCAGTGCGCGTTTTTAGTTAAGTTTTGAGTTAACATATACGCGCTGTTGCGCGCTCGCTGATAGTTAATAGGTTTAAAAAAAATTAGTAATTTAGTTGATTTAGAACCTACTTAATTCTTGAATTGACTCCTCAATCCTAGATAGAACTTGAAGGAAACCACGAATTTTCACGCGAGTATTGGCATCTACTATGACTGTCCAAATATGATATAAGGTAAACTTGTCAATATTTTAGAGCCAGCTGATGATGATCTTTCATTCAGTCTGTCGTGTATTAATTAGTAGCTTTTGCCCGCGGCTTCACCCGCGTGAAATTTAGTTTGTCACAGATCGTCATAAATTATAGCCTATATGTTATTCTGGGTTATAATCAATAATACTGTAAAGTTTCATCAAAATCCGTCCAGTAGGTTTTGCGTGAAAGAGTAACAAACATCCATCCAGACGTCCAAACTTTCGCATTTATAATATTAGTAGGGTTACCAAACGCGTTAGCACACGTGTACAACTTCCATTGTTAAACGCGTTCTTGTTTTTGTCAATCGTCCTTGCTAACAAAGTGTCCACGAGGCCACGTCTCTACACCTCTGTAGCATTTGAAAGACTCTACTTAGAGTCAAAGTACACTATGCGTTGCGGCGCCGCACTGCTAAGATCTCGCCTTACCCGACGCTCGTGTGCCTGCCACAGATATTTCTATGTAAGAGAGGTGCCACACGAGCGTTGCGGCTGCGACGCGTTATCGCAACGCAATTATTTCAACGCAGTAACTGCCACACGAGCGCTACGTCGGCGCTGCGTCAACGCAGCTATCTCCGACGTCGCAGCGTTGTTGTAGGATGTCTCAGTCTTTAAACGACAATGGAGTTGAATAAAATAATTGAATTGAATAATAATAATTAAATACTGCATTGCCGCTCCGTCGTTTCAACGCATCTCCCTTCCCCACCTCGTCTGCCTCCTCTCCTTGTGCGTTGCGCGTGTGTGGCGTCGCCATCCGTCATTTCAACGCATCGTGTGGCATATCGTTCAGTTTTATATGTAGAACCGTTGACGCACAGCTAATTCACCGCACAGACAACGCCCGTGTGGCATCTCTCTAAGACGACGCAGCGACACCGCTCCAGGGACGCACCGGGGCCGCAACGTATCATGTGCTCATCGTTTGGCTCAAATGAATACTATCCACGATTTCTACACACAGCACATCAGACTATGCATTTTTGTAGCAAAGCTGACCCTATTACAACTGTATTAGATGCCAGAATGTTTACATTGATGTGCCTACATTCTTGACCGCTTGGGACCGGGCATAGGCGGCGACGGATTACCGATGATTTCAGATTTACCATTTGGCTTGTGGTTATAACACGGCCGGTACATGACAACCGCAAAGCGCGCAAATGTCACAGCGGTTCAGTTTCAATTTACGGCGGTCAGTTTCGGACGGTTTCTAATCGCAGGCCACGTTCAAAATATCAACAATCTGACTGACCCCATTCAAAAGTCGTTGTAGAAAAAGAAGGCTTTTAGAAAACATAAAACATTGTCTTGATTACTTTTGTCCCAAACTTAAGTCTTTTCGGTTCCGTTTATCTGGCAGGATCCAGATAATGCTTTAAGTAGCCCTGCGAACCCTGCCTGCTGTTCAAAATTTTGTCAGGTCCAGGTTTATTAGATGAGAATGAGACACATTATTATTGTGTAAATATTGTGGTAATTAAGCTGATCTGTAATTCTATACCTATGAAACAAGTAAGACGTCCCAAACCCAATTTACCAAACAGCTACTCCAAGCCACTAAGGGCCCTTTATTTCAAAAACAAACTTCGTTAACTAGTGCATGTTTATTTACCTTACCTTTGAGATTTCGAACATGCTGTTGTTTTTGTCTTGCGCCAGCGCTGCGTACCTTATGTAGGGCACGCACGTCTCCGCGTATAGGTTTTTGTGTTTAGAACAATCGGTCCGTTAGAGGAATCTCGGCCACGCGGCCGGCGACCGGTAAAGTTACATGGAATGGTGCCGTGGGCTAGTGGTTGTGGGTGATAGTTGACCAGTGGTCATAGGATTGATTCCCGGATGAAGCAAAGTAAGAGAAATGGGGAGGAATTTAGTTAGACTTAATCTGCCTGATGCTGCTTGTAGTGGCATGGAAAGCTAATAAAGTCTTTTAGATACAGAAAGTAATATGAAATCTCTAAATTGGTGCCTAATGGCAACTGAATAATTGTGTCTTAGACTATTGGGTTCAACTTCAGACGAAACTGTACCAGAATCCAAAAAACAAACTGTTTTTAACCCAACGTCAACTTATTAAAAGAAAATCAATGGCCTCTCAAGACATAGCTTTTATAACTAAAGAAGTCATTGATACACCAGGCATTGTATGTACCTATATGTATAGCCAACGGTTTGTACTCGAAAGTTACAATCCAATAGCAAGGTCATCGGGTCACGGAAGGCGAAAGTTTGCAGCAACAGGTACTCCGCAAACACTGTCGCGTGCAGATAATAAGTTAACTTTGAGTTAAACACGAGTTTTTAACTCACATTCTTTATGGTAGAAAGTAACCTTTTGCTCAAATTGATAGTCCATAATTATCATCAATTTATAGGGAACCTTACATCACCAAACAATACAGAAGACAAAACAATCCTATTTAACACACAGTTTCTCGTCTCTAAATCTGTGAAATTAATAGATTTCACTAAATAAAACAAACGTCAGTCAGTAAAAAGTTTACGTTTTGTTTCCACTACTGCACATCCAAGGAACTTTACAAATCACCAAATAGTACAAAAGACAAAATAATTCTTGGTCCTAACAAATAAATTTGAACGAAACTGACATCTACGAGAAAGGTTACCCTTTGTTCCCACTACTGCAAAACCAAAAATAAATCTATCAGCAAAATGCTAAATTAGTTCCATGGGAAATATTAGCAATCATTCAAAAGAAAATACTTGTGAAGACTTCAAATATAAGGATCCATTTCTAATCTGAGCGGAAATGTCTGTACGGTAGTAGTGTCTTTAGAGAGTTATTACGTTTATATTCGTTCGTTCGTTTCAGCCGAAAGACGTCCACTGCTGGACAAAGGTCTCCCCCAAGGATTTCCACAAAGACCGGTCCTGCGCCGCTCGCATCCAGGCACCTCCCGCGACCGTCCCTACTTTTATATTAACTGCACTTGAAATTGAAACTGGATAAGCTAAGAAAATATCAATCTGGCTTCAATGTCAAATCTACTTTTCTAGTGCAATAAAGTATAAATTGACAATTTGTAGAACCGGTCTAACACGTCCAGTTATTGAGGTTACCCCGTTCCTATGTAATGGCATAGTACTTGCAGTTATGTAGAATCTACTCGTACTAAGTGCACAAAAATAGATTAGTTAGTGCCTAAAATCGTCACACAGTAAAGATTTTTAATAATCTGTAATCTTGTCCAAAAATGAAAACAAAGAAGGTAGTCTTTAAAAAGTCTTGTATGTAGGTATGTCTGTCTTGTACTCATTTTATAGGTTAATCTGAGAATTTACTTTTCACCAACAGAGAGAATAGAGTTTACACGGAAATAAATTATGTCGACAGTATAATTATGAAAATTTTTGCCTTTATCACACATCATTACTGGAATAAATCTCTGATTTAAACTAGGTACTTCTCGTGTCTAGTGTTTTTCCAGTGGGTATAATAGTATCGGACCATCTACTAGGTAATTTGCCACCGTTTTGTTTGAATAAACTCATACTAATTAATCTGTGTACCTACCATGAGTTTACGTTAGGTGTGCTCGCTAGCGAGTACGTCAAAAATCTCTATGAAGATTTTGTTTCTTGAAAGTAGCCAGTAGGGGCGCTGCACAATATGTCATACAATTAATGTCATTTTTTTACGCAGTCGCTAGCGAGCACACCTAATGTAAACTCATGGTAAGCGCACTGCACTCACAAAGTCTCGAGTGTTCAGTCCAACGTGCAATAACTAATTGATTCTCAGAATTCCACGCCTGCCTTATTCATACCTGAATTTGTCGGAATCCGCTTTCTGGTGCTTTCTAATACTAATTAAAGGAAATTCACCGCTCTGTGTAATTTGCAATTTAACTTCTTTTGCAAACGTCAACTATGGCAAACTTTAGCAATACAGCACAAGCTTGCCATTCCCACAATTCTAGACAAGTCGCTAATTAATATTCTAGGAACCAATCGGTGCAGAGCTGTGGTCCCTTTGTCCCCAATTCCCCATACCTTTGATCATATTCTGACATTCCATTTAGTTTCTACACCAGAGGTGGAATTGGGTAAAACAATCGTAAGTAATCATTTGTCAGTTCATAACGTACGATTATTCTGTCAAACGCTTTGTTTATCTGACTTTATCGTACGTTAGGAGGAACTGTCAAATGATTACGATTGCTTTACACAATTCCACCTCAGATGTACGAGTAAAGTAAATATTTGTAATTCTAAATTGCCATCTATGGCATTTTAAAAATTTCCACCAAGCATAGCCAATTTGATAAAATAATGAATTGTGTAAATGAATCTTACCAAATTGATGACAGCTTAAACTACGTATCTTACCACCTTACAGTTCTGGAAAACATAATTTGCTACAGCCTTCCAGCTAACCTTAAGCCTGATTAAAATGGCTCTAAGGCTACCTCACCTCAACTTTGATATTTAAAAGACACCTAGTTATTATTTTTCAAATAAAGTATCAGCCCAATGGCAACATCATTTTCACCATTTAGTTTTTTGAATTAGTGACTTCATAGCAGTGTTAGTGACAGATGATTTTCAAATGGGCACATGGGTATTGATTGATTTTTTTATGAACAAGTTTTTGTAATTACATAAAGCAGAGAGGTTTCAAGAAACCGACACTACACCGTGCTTTATCCGTTTGAATGCGTCGTAACAATACACTTATCCGATACGTATATTTTCTTTTGATTGAATTTGCATATCGGAGCGATACAACCAGTACAAATGAAAAATCGAAGATCTAGAAATACGACATGAATGCACTTCAACCTTTCCGATTGATGTATACTGTAGGTCCCGTTTCCGAGTAGGTAATGATACTTCACCACCAATAACTCTTTGAGAGTACGTCTTTCGATTGCACGTATGGTGTACGTACACTTACAGTAAAGAAGAACGGTAAAAAATCTGCAGAATACCGAATAACTTTAATTACCATAACGCCTTCATTGCAATTACTTACCTACTTAGTGATTACACTCATAGGTATTCAGTGGAAACAAAATTCAAGCCTGACTCATGGGAGGACGTATGAAAAAGTTTATTTTTTTATTATTTTATTAGGTATATTTTAATTAGGTACATAAATTACGGGTGCATTTACAAGAGGTAATAGGTATATGCTCCACAAAATGGGTCTAGCTGAAAAAGTTGTTCATCGAAATAAGGTAAATGACCCACCCGTAAGATAGTAAGCCTGAATGTGATCACGAAGAATTAGCCTTATTTTTGCAAGAATTTGATTAGACAAACCACTTGACCAGGTTCGTCTTCAACCTACTAAGGGCCCTGGGCACTTAAGGAACAAGGGGGGCCTTTATTATCCGAAGAAAGGTATTTTGAGTAGACGTGGTCGCTGGGCCCTGGGCACGTACCCGAAGTGCCTAGTGGGAAAGAGGCATCTGACAAATCTTCTTCATTCGAAATCATTAGACAAATCATAGTTAATGGCAAACGCACGCTAGGTGTAAGTACGTGTACGTATACAGTTCAAAGTTGTTTTACTATTTCCGCCACTGTGAAAACGGTTTTGACCGCAAGCCCGCCATGATAGATAGCGAATGTTTCAAATGATACTGCAATGTGAATTAGATTTGTATCCACGTGAATGACTTTAAGTGCGGTATGTTCAAGTTTTTACCCTTTCACTTGTAATGTTTTACGCCTCAGTGGCAAGGTCTTAGTTGCGCTCGAATCATAATTTTCAGATGAGTACATAAAGTTGAAATCTTACTACCTTTGCGAAGTTACAACGTGACTATGCGATATAAAATCCGTTCTTAAGTTGAGTAAATCATCTAAATTAAAATATAATAAGAGTGCCTTATTAATTTTGAAAAAAAAACTGTTTTATACACTTTTCAATAATACGAGTACACAATCTAGCTAGGCCATACAGCCTTATAATCCATTCTGAGACCTTGCTTAATAGTACGAAGCCGGGTCGTGTCACTAGTATAATGATATTACATCGACTGATGTTCATATAGACTGCCTTATTAATAAATTGATTTAAAATAATTTGTCACCGATGATGTCACTGCATTGTCTACATATTATACGTCTGTAATGTAACGTTTTACGCAACCGTCCGTTTTTGGCGCGTTAAAATTGCGCGCGCGTCGCGGTCATTGTGAAAGCGCTTTGTCGAATGTCGACTGCTCCAATAGTCGCAGAAAAGCGCTTTGTAGCTGAATGAGACTTCTCCAAGTCGCAGATCATTTGGCTGAATGCGCTCGCGCACAAAAAGCTTAGCGGGAGTACAGGACATCTCTAGTAAATAGGGGAGACCTAGGAGAGTTGTAACAGAAGAGAGTTGGGAAATTGTCGATTTTTGGAAATTAATTAACTAATATCACGAGCCCAGGGCGCATTTGTTAGCTCGAGACTTGAACTAAAAATGCGCACTGGTACCAGCTCGCTAATGGTCAATAAGTTCCAAAACATCTATAATATTGCAACTCTCAGATAGCACTCACCTCGGTCGGGAGACGAAAAAAAGAATTCAACTAGATTGAAATAGAAGCAGTGAAGCATATGCCCAGCAGTGGACGTCATGTGCTTTAAAATGATGATGATGACTTGTTTATTGTACTGAGTCGAAAGCGATATATTTCTGGAACAGATACAGCCACGGAATATAATTATGAGTCGCAATCGACAGTCGCAACGTCGATATCCTCATTAATAATTTCTAGGTTAACAGGTAGGAATACACAATTTTCCGTCTTGGATTAGTGCCTTGTATTTACTATTTGTTTTCGATTTCGAGTAGAGATAGTTGCATAGATATTGTTTTGCAACGTAGCCAAGGAAGATTACGGATAGAATTTTATCCAATAGCGTTACAAGGTCATTGTAGCCATAAGTTTTAACCGCAGCTTTCATGGAATTTAATTTGTTAAAGAAAGTTGATATTTAATTTAATTAATGTACTGTCACCAGAAAACCTAATTACCTACCTACTTACGCCACAATAACAAGGACCAATGGGAAAACTAAATAATGAGATTTTCTTTATTATTCAATGAATGGCGAATACGCTTTGAATTTATGGCATTTTTTTTGTATCAACCTTCAATTTCTTGTCATGAATTTACCATGACTTACCACTTTATGCGATCAGAGCTTTGAAAAACACACTCTTCATAGAGACAGTATTATAATCTAATTAATTTGATAACTAGTATCTAAATAGTACTTTGATGTACCGTCAAAGTAAACCACGTAGATTCTTGCCTCGGTGGCTCTAAAATTTACTGCAAATTTCGTGGAAGATTCAAAGTAACTGCACTATGATGTGAAGTTTTGGTTCTAAGTAAATGGCTAACAATATAGGTACGTGAAATGGTAAGCCTTATTTGAAACGTTAAGCATTTCGGAAAGAGCTTACAAGTTGTGGGGTATGTGCTTTCATAATGTTTGGTTTCGCAATAATTTAATGTGCTAACTTCCACATACTTAACAATACCTATAGTGACAAAAATATATTAGTAACTAGTTGACCCAGCAAACTTCGTACTGAAAAAGCTTTTTAAGTAACTTGTCTTTAAAGGAAATCGCAATTTTAATGAGGGCTATCGTTTTATCGCTCACCAGTTAGCGCCACTGTAGAGTAAGATCCTGTCACTTGCTAGTAGCAAAGACAGTGGCACCAACTGGTGAGCCCGAAAGTGGTAGGAGGACTATCGTATTTGCACTCATCAAGATGGCGCCACTGTAGAGTAAGGTCCTGTCAAACGCCAGGGGTGCCAACTGTTAAGTATAAAAATGATAGCCCTAATTTCTGCACATAGCCTGTTTGACATGAGGTGTCAATCCTGGAAAATGGCGGAGTAAATACGTAACTACATTGATTAAACGGTAACTCATCGAAGTGTTATGCTTAACTTTTTCAAAGTATTAAACAGTGTGTTTGGGATAGGGCTAGCGATAATATAATTTAAGGCGATGTTGTGATGTCAATTTTATCGAACAAAATACCCCCATAAGTGGTTTGTATAACAATACAGATACAGATAAATAAAAAATTGCAGCTAATAGTCCAAAAAACTTAAAAAAAAATTATGGAATTTTAGATTTTGTCAAAAAATTCAGTTTTGACGGACACGTTTTTGGGGCATTTTTGTCCACTAAATTGACCTAATAATATCGCCTTAAATTATCGCTAGCCCTATCCCAAACACACTGTACAGCCTATGTTCAGCAGAAAAAAAAAGGATTCTAATGGTGAAAGACTTTTTCAAATGTGTCCAGTAGTTTCAGAGCCTATTAACTTCAAACAAACAAATTATATTAGTGTAGAAAAATTGGATGACTATGGTGACTATGGTGAATATAGTTGGTCAACTATTACGTGGCCGGTTGTCGCCTGCATCATTTTATAGCCATTTCAAATCAATATTCTGATATTTCAGTCTATTTGTAAGCCATCGTATTAGACATGCATCGTAATATGTTCCATTTAATTATACGTTCTTCGTTCCGATGTGACCGATTTAGCTAGAATTGTTGTATTTCCTCAGATTATTGTTCCAAAGTCTGCAGTGTAAGGGTCATCATGATGATATAATGTATAATCAGTCAAAACTAGCCTAATTGCCGAAAAATACTTTTGAGACTTTCCTGGGGTTTCAAATTGGAAATACCTTCATTAAAAATTTGACTAGTTATTTTTAGACTAACCTTTTCAATAGATAAACTTAATTTTTTGATATTTTATATTAATACTAGCTTTCCGCCCGCGGCTTCGCCCGCGTGGAATTTTGTCTGTCACAGAAAAACTTTATCGCGCGCGTCCCTGTTTCAAAAACCGGGATAAAAACTATCCTATGTTCTTTCCCGGGACTCAAACTATCTCTATGCCAAATTTCATCAAAATCGGTTGCGAGGTTTAAGCGGGAAAGCGTAACAGACAGACAGACAGACAGACAGACAGACAGAGTTACTTTCGCATTTATAATATTATAGTTGGGATTTGAAGTATTTTTTTTTGGGAAGGCCTGTATGTATACAAAGGTGTAATAAATTAGGTGCCGTATTCTTTATAGTTTTGATATATTTGCCTAGTCTTTGATGTCAGACTTGTTCTACTCATTGGAATAACTCTACTATGCCATTTGTGTCATTTTTATAGTGTCAATTGAAAGCATGCCCGCTAATGAGCGCAGAACCCGGAATTGCGGGAGCACGCCACAATTGCCACATGCGCGCGCGCACGCCACTTCACTTAGCGCTAACTTTGGAATGTCACGACATTCGCGATAGAGGTCAATACGCCCGACATCAACAGATTAATATTTTTTATCCACAACGAGCAGGCTGTTGGCCTGCAACTCACCTAATGGAAAGTGATGATCGGGCCGAAGATGGAAGCTCGCTTCACTTTGGATGTCCACCGACCACCGACCTCGAGAAGAGTCATTGTGAAGAGATATGATTATTGAAAGTTATTATTAAAATTTATTTAAATGATATCGTTAATTAAAAGCTTGAAAGTGTCTGGCAGATGTTGATTTATTACTACAATATTTTCTTCGTACTTCTTCAAAGCCTAATAGTAACTAACAGGAAAAGACACATTTTACTATGTTAGCAGTTAGTAATTTAGAGCTAAATTAACAATTGTTAGCAACGGCAAAATTAAAAGCATGTCCGTAATCTAATTGTAAAATATATTCCTTCCATATTAAATGTCCATTACTAAAAATATAACACCGATTTGCCCGCGAAAAGAAACGCGGAAGGCGACCATTTTGTTGCACAAGAATTGCGCAACAGTCGCTGTGCATGTGATACATCGACCGCCGACTACCGCGGGCGAACTTAATAGCTGTAGGAACACCGGCAATCGACTGTACTCATATAGAATAGTCAGTCGTAGGCTATGCAGTGCAGGTGTCAGGGCTATCGATCTTACTGCCCTAGTGACTGATATTTCTCCCTCAACTTTTGGGGAAATCGATGTCATAATTAAAGGATAAGCTTAAGCGCAGATCACCAACTTTTAGTTAGCCGATAGTTAGACCCGATCCTAATTTGTATGAAGAATTGAATTTGACTTTCATATGTGGCCATACTGATTAACAGCCCGACCCATCTATCGGCCAACTAAAAGTCGCTTGTCTGCACCTTATGATTTGGCGATTGGTGTTATTCATAAAATAATTAACGGATATAATATTGCAAAAAAGCTTATTTAATTGGGTACAACCAGAGTTTACATTGAAATTTGTGTAAAAACTTATCATAGGGTAGTTCAATAGGTTTACGGCCATTTAAGCAAAATTTCGTATTCAGAAAATTGTCGGCCGTTTGGTGTAGTGGTTCAGAACGGACTACTATNAAATTTGTGTCAAAAACTTATCATAGGGTAGTTCAATAGGTTTACGGCCATTTAAGCAAAATTTCGTATTCAGAAAATTGTCGGCCGTTTGGTGTAGTGGTTCAGAACGGACTACTATGCCGAGAGGTCCCGGGTTCGATTCCCGGTCGGGCAGAAATTGAAATGATGAATTTTAATTTCTGTGACGGGTCTGGGTGTTTCTATGTATAATATGTATGTATTTACAAAAAAAAAAAGTATTTAAGTATGTTTATATCCGTTGTCTAGTACCCATAGTACAAGCTTTGCTTAGTTTGGGACTAGCGGCGCAGTGTAAAAAAAAAATGTCCAAGGATAAAAAAAAAAAAAAAATATTGCCTATTCTCGGCCATTTAATTCAGTTTACGGCCGCTTGTTGTGTTAGTTTTCGGCCAGTGTTCAGATTTTTCAAAATAAATTTTATTATTTGCAAAAATCAACATGTTTTTAATACACTTTTAATGTAAAATAATTAGGAACATAAAATTTTCCTTTTTGAATTTAAATGTGATTTTAACAGTGATTTTTGCAATAACCATTTCGATTACCAAAATATTTATGTATACGAGACTAATTCCAAAAATTTGAATAAGTTTATATTACATATGAGCATTAAGAATAATATATTTTACCAAAACAGTAGCTTTATAACCTTTTAATTTTACATGACAGCCCTGGAAATGCAATGTATATGTATAATGTTTATGTAACGTTTGTCACGTGTATAGGAAGTTATATCACATCCATGCATATATTCATTCAGGCGACAAGACGACGTTGCGTGACGTCTCTACTTTGTAACACATCCTGTAACAATGTACTAAGGTGCATGTTACAGAATGAAGTTCTAAACTCGACTCAATTTCGGGAAAGAAATATACATGTACAGTACATGTTTAAGTCAAGCACAGAATTCTAGTCTAAACAAAAAGTTTGTGATTGCACAAAGATCTATGTTTTTAGGTCTTTAGGATGGTTACAGTATTAATTGATTTAGGAACTCTGACTTCAATATAGAAGGTATCCAAAAATAGTGACACCCAGAGGCCGAAACCCAGAGGTACCTAGAGAACCACTACGGGCTACCGGGGCGTTCCTCCAATTTCCGTGATTTTTATAGTATACACTAGCTGACCCGGCGAACTTCGTACCGCCTTAGCGTAGAGATTTTCTTAATATTTTTTTCCGTAAGAACCATCCTTGGACTTCCACAAACATTTAAAAAAAAGAATTATCGAAATCGGTTCAGCCGTTCACACGTGATGCCGTGACAACGCGAAACGGGTTTCATTTTTATATATATAGATTAAACCTTACTAACTGGAAACTTACATGACTAGTAATAAATTATTAACTTTGTTAATATATAGTTATATAGTTTTCAAGTTATGTTTATTTTTACAATTTCTCTTCTCTAAACTTCTTTTTAAACAAACAAGCTACGAGTAATACACAGTAATATGTAAAGAAAACAGCTTCTTTTACACCAAAGCAAATCGAGAAAAAATTCAAACTCTCTGTGCAAAAGCATGTTACCTAAACAAACAAATGCGCTAAAAAGCGGGGATTTATTTTCATAATTTCAGACTTTCAGACTTTCAGTATTTGCATCCGCAGTAAAAGTTATAGGGAAATAGAATACATTAACCACTTATGTGGTTTTCATACGAAGAAGAATAAAAGATAATATGAATAGTTTTAAGTTAAATAATTAGTAAAGCAGTGGATGTCATTTAATTTTGTCTGAAATAGGTACATTAAAAGTAGACCATAATTGCTAATTTGTAATGTCTTTAATTCAAAACACAGCAAATGTTCGTGAAGCGTTTGAATTGCGTTTGAGAAAAAATAGTTCTCTGTCAGCTTTTACGTAAAGGCGCGTTTACGTTTCAGCTTCGTTTGAACTAGCTGTCAAAACGATACCGCGATACGGATTTGTCATTAAGCTGATTTTCGTTCGTCGTTCAATTGGTCCAATTGCGTTGCAGTTGAAAATTTTAGCGCAATCGGGGCCCTGAATGATCAGCATTACATCACCGTCATAACATAGCGAATTAACTATTGTATGGCTGTACGTGTGGTTTATCCGAATTATACTATACATATTATATCTATTGTGATCTCGATCGTTATAATAATCTTAGATGGCTCTAGAGCTTGCTTTTGAATAGAAATTGATAACTTATCTGATACAAAGGAGATAGATTTGCTAAAGCGATATTATGATTACACTAAGTAATTGAATAATATGTAAATACAAGTAAATATTCTGAATTAAGAAAACTTTATTCGTTTAACGTTAACGCATTATTTTTTTAACTGTTGTCTGTTCCTGATTATTGTGTAGCTACTGTTTTTTCATCATTTCCGTTCACAATTGCCCGTCTTTAAAAGTCTGGTCGTCTTTACCTAGGATCTACTTTTTCGTGCGCAAAATCTAGCGCACCGCCAGAGAAATGTATCTAAATATCTTCAACTCTGCCTTAAACGAAACTCGGAATCGATGCATTGCAGTCCAAAACCCTTCCCAAACTGAAAGCGTTGCAATTTGGTTGAATCCACACCATTTCCTGCTTTCGTTCTGCTCTTATTTTGTCTCCTCCCCACAACCCGCAATGAATGGTCGAATTTTAAAAGTCGCGTTGCGGTTACTATTGTTGCAAGGACGCTCTGACATTTGGTTGAAATGTAATGTTACTGAAGTGCCTTACGCAATGCGTTCATTCTTCTTATTAGCCGATTCTCAGCGATTTGCAGAGAAAACAGAGCTATTATGGCGATTAGATGGCGGGGTGTTAATTACTCAATTAAACTGGTTCACACCGCTCGGAACAAAAGAAAGTGAAGTTGCAAGCTCACTTGTTCTTTAATTTGAAATGACAGTTTACGGAGCGGGCAGTTACGACGCTTATTGACGTTATGTGAACAAGTTATTATAACAAAACATGTGAAATACTGCAATTAAGTACATTGTTTTGATTGCTGGCTGTAACTTCTTAAATCTTTTAGAATCTCTTAACCAAACAGGAAACATACTTTTGTGCCTTCTACTTCAAAAGTGGCCCGGTTGTTGTTAAGACATTATTACTTCGTCTTCTTTTATTTACAATCTTTTCAAAAATGTGTCGATAATATCACAGGAAAGCTTTTGTGGATGTTGATGTTTCACCAAGGCTGACTTATTATCCGAGGTACAACATACCTTCCGAGAACGCGTCATGCAACTCATGTATGAGTGACGTCGACATTGTTCGCCTGTGTACGGAAAATTGGCGAGCTCCTTTTAAAAGATGGTTAACAATATCTTTTCTAGTACATGATGAAGTCAGCTAGCTCCAGAAGCCTTACGTAAAACGCTATAGGCAGTAATTTTTACTCCGTTGCATCATTGGAGCATTATTAAGTTAACTCATGTTTTCTACAGTATGGACCATTAAAATTTCATCTCTCATTGACAAGTGGGCTTGGTGTGCTTCCTTAAACCATTTTTAATACGTGAGGAGAAACAGCAAAATCCAAAATACGTTGAAAATCTACAGGACAATCTTCAAAATAAAACACGGCACAGTACCTATTCGGAGTGTTGGTTTTAGCATTTTCCATCCCTTGTAGAAAATGTTCGTTCTAACCAATGCTTTTTGTCTACAGCCGAGCGACTGTGCGGGCACCCAGCTGTCCCTGCCAACGCCCGAGTGTCCCTGTCTGCGGACCCCATCGTCCCAGGGACGCTCGCCACATACGAGTGTGATGATGGATATGAACTCTTCGGCGCACATGAGAGAGAGTGCACTTTGAGGGGAGACTGGACTGCTGAACCTCCCTTTTGTGGTAAGTCTTAGCAGCCATTGCTTGTGCGCAATGTGCGCTTATAGCTACTATAACTACGTTACTAGGTATGTGCAAACGCACGTAAATGAAGTCTCAAGCTTGCGCACACCCTAAGTAAAAGTGAAGTAAAAATATATTAACAAATATTTATATTTTTTCAAAAATTAGAATATTAGGTTGGATTCTAGACAGATCTTCGTTTGAATTTTATAGTTAAACACACTATGGTGCTAGCTACCTACCATTGTCGTGTAACGTTACATAAAAGTAAACACTCTTGGGCTGAGTTGCACCACCTAACTTTGACCGTAACTATAACGATAACCGGCGTATTTTGTATGGAATTTGGCAGATTTTTTACGTTTGATAAAGTCAAAGTAAGATGGTGCAACCCAGCCTTATTTGTATGTGTGTTCTTCAAAAGTAAAAATATCGTTCAAAATGTACATTTTCAATTCCATTCAAAACTGAATTATTTACTGTAAAATATTCGAGCTCTCATGGAAAATTCGGTGCACTTTAACATTTGTATCTTTAATATTTGGTCATTCCAAACATCATTATTTGTCGCCGACCATATTTTTGTGGTTTTTTCGAATATTCGGAGAACTGGTACCGTTGGTCAAATTTCAATTATGGGTCTAATTAAGAGTGAAACATTTTACTGATTAATTAAGTGCATATCGTTAATTACGAATCACGTTATTTCTGGAAGGTGGCAATTAGTTTAATGTTCCGCACCAGCGGCCAAAAGGGCTTTAATGTGTGTATTTTGTTCGCAAACAAAAAATTAACCTTTCGAAAGATAATTTCTTAATTGATATTGTCAGTGACAAAAATAAATTGATGAGATGAATCAATTATTACAAGTACATACAAAATCGTTCTATTAATTGGGGTAAAAAAGGTAATTGAGAGACAGGTCGTAACAATTGTTTAGAAATTAGATCTTCGAAAATGCTTAAATAACACGAAACTCGTAACTAATATTTGTTTCTGCATCTTTTTTAAACTCCGTATTTGTTTGCAGGTACAAACGTAGCTTTCCGCAAGCCAGCCAACCAGTCCACCACAGTGCGTGGTGGCGCCGCAGCCAATGGCAATGATGGCGAGAAGACCACAGAACACGATGGCAAGAGGTGCACAGAAACTCAGCGCGAGGCTTCCCCGTGGTGGCAGGTGGATCTCCTCAGACACTACGCCGTCAAAGTAGTCCGAGTCACCACTAGAGGCTGTTGTGGTAAGTGGCCATTGCTTACTATGATTATGTAGGGTAACTTGGGCAAGAAGACCACAGAACATGTGGAAGGAATCTCGACTCAACCCGAGCCCTGCCTGATTGCAAGTGGATTCACTAAGGCTGAGTTACACCACCTAACTTTAACCGTAACTATAACGATAACCGGTGCTTTTTGTATGGAGTTTGACAGATATTTGACGTTTGTTAAAGTTAAAGTAAGATGGTGCAATCCAGCCAGCAGACAAGCGTGTCTTAGTGAATCATTATACCATGATGCTTCTCTAATGGTGAACCGTGAAAATGTGTTAGCACGACGATTATGAGATGTACTGAAAAGAGCAGTATTTTTCAATGACATCGGTCACTGCGAGAGACGAGAATTCCACATTAAATTCGCTTTCCATCATTTAATACGGGCTATAAAAATCTTCTATATTTGAGGTGAAATAATATCGAGTTGTGGAACAGTGTGCCTACCATGAGTTTACGTTAGGTAAGCTCGCTAGCGAATACGTCAAAAAATTCTATGAAGATTTTATTTCTTGAAAGTAGCCACTAGGGGCGCTGCACAATATGTCATACATTTAAATGTCATTTTTTTACGCAGTCGCTAGCGAGCACACCTAACGTAAACTCATGGTAGGCACACAGATCTCTTCTGAGTATTAATAATTAGTATTATTAATAATACATTATTAGATAACTGTTAAACTTGTAAAGAGAGCAAAAACCAATATTTTACTTGTGAGAAATTTCATAACTCTTCTAGTCTGAATCAAATCTAACGGCCAAATCAAATTGAAATTCACTATCTATTGCACGCGGCTTTGTTCTACACCATTTGTGTACTAATTTTCTACAGTATACTTTTACAAAAGACAATTAATGAAATCGGTAATTATTTTTATATCATCTTTTATTCGAATCAAACGGACTGTTACAAATCCGGTTGGAAGTTTGATAATCAATTCAATTCGTCAGTCACTATCAATGGTACTGTGTTTAATCTGTTCGACACTAAAAAGCCATTCGGTTGGATTCACAAACCACGGATTAAAATCGAGTTTAGTATTAAGTGGGGGTCAATCAATGTATTGTCGGCCGTTTGGTGTAGTGGTTCGAATCGGACTACTATTCCGGAGGTTACGGGTTCGATTCCCGCACAGTACAAACATTTGTGTGCATGAACATATTTGTTTGTATTGGACTGGGTGTTTTCTATATGTATGTATTTACAAAAAAAAAAAAAGTATTTAAGTATGTTTATATCCGTTGTCTAGTACCCATAGTACAAGCTTTGCTTAGTTTGGGGCTAGCGGCGCAGTGTAAAATGTCCAAGGATATTTTATTTATTTTATTTATTTATTTAAAAACATACGTGGGCTGTGCAGTACTGATGTGAGGCTTTAATAAAGGTATTTAATTGAAAACCGCTTGAGCGCGTGTTAAATTATTATGTATAATATTATAATAAGAAAGTGGCTTTACCCATCCGTTTATTGTGATTTATTCAAACTTCGATGAATTCTGTTACACATTTCATTTTAACTTAGATTCTCTAGATTGAGTGCATCTAGATAACTTACAAGCGTTCACAAATAGAAAAAACATCGCTATCTAAGTTGGCCCGGCCGGAAATCGAACTCTACTTCTTAGTTCTTTTAAACTTGAAGAAACTGATATCCGTTTTACTTAAAATTGTTTTTTACATCACAATAATAATGTAAAAAACTATTCTGTTTGTAACACGGTACAAAATATTTAACTTTTAGAATGGAAAATTAAATGTTATTTTAAAACAGTGTTCAACAAGTGTGTAACTTTTTAATAGTAAGGGGGTTAAAATCAAAAAAATTGCCGGTCATATCTCACTCTTTTCTCTTGCATATTACTGATGCTCGATGACTGAGCATCTGAGCTAAACTATACAGGGTATCCATGAAACCGAAAAGTATGGGAATGTATAAAATATTATGAAATAAAATTATTGCAACAACATTTTTCAAAGGATAATGTTAAAAACTGTAAGGTAGCCGCAATAATTACCTAGCCATCTCGTTAAAGAAATTTTTAATTTCATAATGTAGTAAATCAATTTATTTTTTCTTTCCAAATATGTCAGTAATATGATTAATGATATTAATTTGTGTAAGACGATTAAAAATGTTAGTAATTTAAAGTAAGTAATTAATTAATTATGTTAAACACAAAGCAACTCATGCATAACAAGTTTTAATGAAATATAATTCAACATAACAAGTTTGATTGAATTTGTTTACAAAAGTGTGTAGTAATTTATAATAATAACATGCACTTATTTTAAATGGTCAATCTAAATTCGGAATTTGTAAAATGTTTACAGCTTTTACAATGAAATGCATTTCCTCACATTCTCTTTCTTTTCTAGATCTTTTGATTTAATTTTTTCATAATCATGAGAAAAACCGTATCTCAAAATTAGCTACTTTTTAAAAATAACCCCGTATTTTCGGATTTCATAGTCACCCTGTATAATCGAAGCCGGTTTGCATTGATCCTGAACTTGATTGCTAGCATACTACCCTCGTCATTGAGGTGACTTGCGTATAACATACTATGGTAATGGTTATGGTCAAAAGTATGCTAATGCATCTCGTGCACTCGGGTCATTGAGTGCATGCTATAATACTTGACTAGTATTAACTCGTGGCTTTACCCGCAGTGATTTTAGTCGTGGGGAGTAGGACCTGCTTGGATACAGACAGCGCAGGGCCGGTCGTTGTAGTCCTTCGGAGAGCCATTTGTCTAACAGTGGACGTCATTTGCCTGAAATATACGAACAAACATTGTCTAGCACACAGTCTCAAAATCTGAAACTTTTCAAATATATTACATACATTTAATTATATATTGGTCGTCCTAATAAATAATATTTAATAATATTTAGAGCATTATCATAAAAATTACGCAATTCACTAAGTTACACGTGCCAGCATGTCAATTACATAAAGTTACTTACATACGAAGTTGTCCCGTCGTGGTGAAGACAGAAGTTTAGGGGGAACCTAGCTCTCCCGGACAAGTGTCCTAGCAGTCCAATAAATGTTTAACTTAATTTCAAGTTCGTGAAGTAGAATTTCAGTTGCGCTTAACATGGTAAGTGTACGTCTATTCTCGTTACCATCTATGAGTACATATTACTTACGTCCAGATGGTAACTACACTGCGATGTACTACAGAATCAACGGCGTATTTTCATTGAATATTTGAGTCGTGGAATTATAACTACCACGTTACTGATGGATATATCTATTAACCCTTTTTAATTAAAATAATAAATAAATATTTAGTTAATAGAGGCGGAATGATTCGTCCATAATACAATAAATTAACTTTGACCAGGCGAATGTTTATTAATTAACTACACTACGTCTCTATTGCTTTAATTTAAAAAATATAATAAATCATTAAGCTCAGTCGAATTATCATATCATTACATCTTTTTACCGAGTCTTTTTGCATTCACTTTTATTAACCACAAATACGAAGAGGTGACCACTATTGCTTCAGTTGTCATCATTCGTCACAGCCGAGCGAGGGTTGCGCAAGCGCCGACCGACTGTGAAGCTGTCAGAATGTGCAGTTGCCAATTGCAGGTGGACCTAGTATGCGTAAGAACCAAAGCACACGATGCGTTTCGGTGGCGATGTGACGCCGGATCGTTGTCGGTACGTCGTCTTACATAGAAATATCTGTGGAGCCCGGCACGCGAGCGGTGGAGCGCCGCGTCGAGCGTTAACGCAACAACGTTGCGGTGCGACGCCGCAACGTATCATGTGCTTAGGCTCTAATAGTTCTTGTGCGACTGTATAGTGTTAGTGCATAGGATATAAAATACTAGTAATTTAATCACAGAACCGTAGCACGGAAAAGCCATTTGAGTAACTTGCTGTTATTCGTTTTTCGCCGCATTAACTTCACAAAAATAATGTTGGTTGAGACTGAAGAGTCCTTTACTCAGTTTCTGGTCTATCTGAAGATAGAGCTGTTTAAGCTCAGTACTTTGAAAATAAAATATACCTTATAGGTATATGTAATGTATAGCTAGGTCGCAGTATTTGGATTTCAACCTGTAATTCTACATTACGTGATCCGAAAACTTTGACCACTATAACAGATCTCAATCAATTGCTTGGTTACCTGATAAACGTGGACTCATTGGTTCCCAAACTATCTCCATCTGTATGTAGCTTCCAATAAAACTATTCACAAGTTTCAAATCCCATTCGTACATCGTCGTGTCTTGTGTGCTTACACCTGCCTCGTGTCTGTCCCACATAGAAGTGTACAATGTACACACAGGATCGTTTATTGGTTTTAGATTGCTCGTGCAAAAGAGGAATCAGGAATACCGGTCACCGTTGCCACATTTAAGCTCTCGCGGACGTCGCTACAGGCTATGGATGGGTATGTTATGGCACGCGCGATAACTACCATAGGCTGGATCGTTCGTTCGTTTCAGCCAAATGACGTCCACTGCTGGACAAAGGCCTCCCCAATGTTTTCCACAATATACGGTCCTGCGTTGCCCGCATTCAGGCTCTTCCCGCGACTTTTACCAGATCGTCGGTCCACCTAGTAGGAGGCCTGCCCACGCTACGTCTTCCAGCACATGGTCGCCACTCCAGAACTTTTCTGCCCCAACGGCCATCGTCCCTACGAGCTCGAGCCACTTGATTTTAGCAATTCTGCGAGCTATGTCTGGTATATGTCAGGAGCTGGATCGTTTACACTATACGCCGCAACCTTTGCGGTCTACCACTTCAAAATTGGATTTCTGATTCACCATTAGAGCAGCGTTTTAAGCATTAATTAACTCTTTAATTAAAACTCCATTATCGGTTGTATAGCGGGTTTTCAGCTTGTGCATTTATGGTACCAGAATGTGACGCAATTGCGATGTGATTTGATCCTGCTTAATTAAAGGCTTTCGGGGAAATCTGATCGTTTTTCTGATGAGAGGCATTGCCAATCGGATAAAATGTATTCAAGCAATTACTAAGTAGAGTCAGTTAATTAATAGTTCTAGAGTTTAACTCAGTCAGTGCCTGGGATATGGGAGTGGCACCGAAGGGTGTTTTTGTAATGTCAAACGTCAGCAAGACTTCAGAATTCACATCCCCTTCACATTTATATGCTCTGTCACGTCATAATAATTATGTCAATGTACCTGTCCCGTGGCGTTTCCACACCTCAGGCACTGACTGAATAAACCGTTAGAGCGCTTTCACATTTAGGTGATTTAGCAGCGCGACAAACGCGCGACAGACGCGCTGCATAAAATTTCATACTATGTGACAGCGGATGCGTTCCTTCACATTATAAAAACGCCGCTGCCGCGCTGCAGTCGCGCTACAAACGCCCTAATGTGAAAGCGCTCTTAGACCAAAAGTGTGTTATAGTAATCGTTTGTTTTAACTGTATTCTGTTTACAGGTCACCAGCCTCTTCAAGACCTGGAGATCCGAGTGGGAAACAGCAGCACAGACTTACAGAGGAACCCGCTGTGTGCCTGGTTCCCAGGCACAATAGGTATGTAAATTTTTAAGACATAGTGTTGACGATTTTCCATTCTATAATTGAGAACATTTCAACCTCTAGAAGTCTTCTTTATTATCATTATCTTAGTTGAGAAAATTCTACTTATTCTCACAGCATCACTAACGCAATACTTACGAGTACCTACTCAATATTATCACCCCCCCCTGGGTGACATTGCTATGAACTTTTCATCTGATAAAGGATCAGACCAACGATATCATAAAGGTAGCAGGAAAGCGCTGGACGCAGGCCGCTACCAACCGGGTAACATGGAAAGTATTGGCGGAGGCCTATGTTCAACAGTGGACGTCCTATGGCTGAGATGATGATGATGATCAAAGGATCATCAAAGACACCATTACTCATATCACAAACAGAAAAGAACCGCGAAATTGTAATTCGTGTTGACGTCATGGTTTTTAATCACCACAGTCTTGCTAAAGCAACTTATGTCTCACAGGCGTTGCAACACACTGACACAGAACTTGGCCTTGATACACATCCGTGCGCCTGTTTTAGAACCAGTTCTGTCTTCCGCTTGAGACGGTTGATTGATGTAGGGCCGGGTTTTCCGGTCTGTTACGATTGCATTTTATGTGTAGATTCTGTAAGCTGTGCAAAATTATACTTTAATGAATCCAATAGCGAGCGAAAGTAATTAGCTACTCAGATTGTTTCTCTATTAATTGTCTAAACCTTCATCATCATCACATTTCCATCAGTTGAGATATATACCAAGAGCTTTCTCGTTGTGGTTAAAAATAATTATGCGTGTAATTTTTATAATATGCCCTTCATTAGCTGAGTCTGCAAAATCGCAAACGTAGTTAATATCAGTACATCTTGATGAACATCGCGTAAAGGAGACCGAGTTGAGTTGTGACAGAGGAGATTGTGACATTGTCGATTTTTGAGAACTCATTAACTACTAGCGAGCTAGTTAGTGCGCGTTTTTAGTTCAAGTCTCGAGCTAACAAATACGCACTGTTGCGAGCTCGATGATAATAATTAAGTACTAGGTTTAATCGACAATGTCACAACTCTCCTGTGTCTGTTACTTCTTACCTCGGTCTCCCCTTTTAGGTACAGTATTTCAAGATCCATGATCCAAATCACATTCACAGACAATAAAACTATCGACATTCAAATCCAAATCGAATCCACGTACCTACCAAGAGCATAATATAATGTTTATTCTGCATTATTCACGCAATCTGACCCGAATTCAACTGGAAAACAACAGCTCTCAAATAGATGCTTGATCTATAAATCTGTAGATCAACTATTGCCACATTTAACAAATAACATAACTATAGCAAATCGTAAACAATTGCACGTTAGTGCTGTCGGCGTCTGCGCACCGGCTTAGTGATGTGCTATAGTTTTTTTTTACTCAAAGTGTATTATCGTCAAGTACGATTTTTTTGGTAATTTACCATAAACATCACAATTTTATGCAAGTGTTTTTTTAATAAAATCTGCAGTTAGGCACGCATGTACCACATGGATTTAAAAGGCAAGCAGAAACTTTACATTTATTTAGAGACATTTACTATGGATCATTAACAATCGTAAATAAATGTCACCAAAAATCATGTATCGTAATCGAAATTCATTGCTGTTGTTTTTATTAAGGGTTTCCTTAAAATTGTGCTTGATTTCCTCAGGGGTCCGTGGACAAAAAAGGTTAAGAAACGCTGATTTAGAATTTGTTCGAATGTGTCTTTATGTTAGCATCTATTTTGGGTTAATTAATTCATAACCAAAAATATATGTTTCTTATAACTCGTTAGCAACCAAAGTCGGATTATTGTACCACCGAGTCCACTTTAGTAACAATAATCGATTTAGTATTCGATTCAGGTGCATAAAACAACACTACCACCTATTTCACGAGCCGAAAGGAGGCCGATGACGAAACTCCGCGAGTTTTATACACTCACCCGACCTCCTTCGTGTAAGCTTTTTGTAAATTTGCTCCAGTTTTAAGTATGAAGTTACTATTTGTATAGAATTAGTAAAAATTATGAGCGGTTTTGTAGCTCACGAACCAGGACACAAAGCTATAAGAGTAGGCGCACACCGTTGATTTTTAGTTGGCCGATAGTTGTGCCCGATTTTAATTTGTATGAAGAATCGGCCAAATCGAATCGGCGTAGTGTGCGCACTCCCATATGATACATGCCCATACTGATCAACTGCCCGACTAAACTATCGGCCGACGAAAAATCAACGGTGTGCGCCTACTCTAAGAACCGAACCCGCGACCTCTGACGTAGTAGGTAGCTGAGCTCACAACCACTGCGCGAACTGAAAAAGTATACCACCATATTCAACTGCTCCACCATACTTCAAAAATCTACGAGCACTTTTTGCATTAACACTTTCTTGTAACTATTACGGAATTTACGGAAATTCAATTTTAAATCCACAGATACATAGTATAATTGGTAAATATGTATAGGCTTTATTTTAGACTAGCGGCCGCTCGCGACTTCGTACGCGTGGATCCCATTTTACTCCCTTGGGGGTAGAGTTTAGTAAAATCCTTTCTTAGCGGATGCCTACGTCATAACATCTACCGGCATGGCTTTCAGCCCGATCCGTCCAGTGCTTTGGGCTGTGCGTTGAAAGATCACTTAAAAGGGAAAATAATGCAGCGCCTGCAAAATTTTTTGCAGACTTTCTTGAATCTTCACAGTATCATAAACATTGCAGAATAGCTTAGAAAATATCAGTAGGGGAGAGTGGGGTAAGACGGGGTGGGGGGCAAGACGGGGCGACCGATCCTGAGTGCGAACGAATTAGCCAATCAAGATCGTTTTAGCACCTGATGCCGCACCGCCATTACGGCAATCAGTTATCGAAGTGAGCGGACAACGACACCACGCATTTGATTTGTTTTCTGGAAAAAACTGTTTTTTGCTAAATAGCTAGTGATTTTTCTATATTATACTGGGCGTGTATTTTCCGTAAATAATAACACCTCGCAATTGATTTAAATGTTATCAAATGTGAAAATAACAACACTAACAGGTAAGAACTTGTTTTCCTCATTGCTGCGTACTGGTTTTATTCAGTTATTTTTTAAATTTTATTTGGCATACGGGGGCATGATGGGGTAGGTGTTAAGGGGCAAGATGGGGTATGAAGGCAAGCGACATAGAAATGTCTAATTTTACTATTTATTTTATTCTAGAATGGTGAGAAATTATAAAAAAAAAACGATTAAGAAAAAGAAAGAAGCGGAAGAGGATATACAGCGAAAAAAAAGAGTTGAGGGAACTTAAAAATCTAAAAAAAAAACCTCCAACTAAGGAGAAAAGAGTAACAAAGAAGAAAAAAGGGGCTAAGAATAGATCATTACACGAGAATAGTGACAGCAATACTGAAAATACACCTTTTTTGTATTGTAAAGGCCTATATTTGGACTCAAATGAAGGCTGGGTTGCTTGTTCAGCATGCGGCAAATGGGCTTACTGCAGCTGTGCAGGTTTAGATGACGAAGATGCAGATACCGTGTTCACTTGTGAACATTGTGAAAAGTAAATAGTCGTTTGCTGCCATACCCCATCTTGCCCTCTTATTGGTACCCCATCTTACCCACGGGGGTACCCCATCTTACCCTAGGGGTGGGGCATGATGGGGATAAGGGTGTATTTCTACTTTTTGTTTTTTTAAATTTTATTATGTTGATTAGACTGCCAAATTACACATTAACAATGAAGACTGATTATCGAAGAAGATTATAAGAATAAAACAAATTAATAAAACTCTTTACGGTCAATTTTATTTACCATCAAACGTTAATGGCCCCGTCTTACCCCACTCTCCCAAGTGAAATTATCGAATCGAATTTAAAAAATACGACAGTAAAGTAACTAGTATACTGCATTTAATGTAGCTATTAACACATAATGCTCAATAGAAGATACTCTAATGATGGTCGTACCACTCGATAAAACGAAAGTGGAAATCGTGTCAGTTCACATACTCTCTCGCGCTGGGAACCGGCGCGCGCGCACATGCGTGTTTTTGCTGCGCGCAATTTGTGGACAACCTGGAAAGTGACTTATAGCAATTAAGATTGCAGTAGCGTTGAGCTCAATGGGTTATGACTGCTTTTGTCAGTGCAAGTAATTTTGTTGAGATATTATTTAATGGTTAAATGGTTAAGCGGGAATAGTGGTTTGTTATCACGATGGCCCCTATATATATACCCATTTAATAGGTATTCAGACTGATGTACAATAAAAGTAATAAATAATAATATTTAATTTAATTTATGAATTTAATGAATTATGATCTAAGTGAATTCTATGTGTCACTGAAAAAAGATAAGTTAAACAACTTATTTACCAACTTTTTAAAACAACCTACTTATAGGAGCAAATCAAAGGAAAATTCCTTAGTACGGCTTAGGCTTCTTATTTTACAAATTTTAAGTCGTATGAAAAAACCGTAAAAATTAGTTTCATTTTCCATCAAGAGTAAAAACATTCATTTCGAAAACTCACAAAAAGCATTGTAAGCATTTCTGGTGACGCTTGACAATACGATATTGAAAACTGTTGCATTGCAATGGCACAGCATTCATTCGATTCCAGAAACACGTACGACAGTTTAACAAAATGTTTTCTTTCATGCTTTGATTTACCTAATTAAATATCGCTGCATGAATGTGAGCCCAAAACAAAGGACATGTGGGACCAGACCAGCATGAAAATTGCTAAAAATAATGTGATTGTTTACATTGGTGATAGAACCAGCTAGCAGCTTTTTTAGAGCTTTATACAATCGACATTAAATCAGACTAGGTATACAATTTTGTTTACAAAATAGCAGCTATTACAATATAGTAACATAAGTATTTACACGTGTAATAACAGTGTAGAGGAGATCAAGGAAAGTTGTAACAGAGGTGAGTTGTCACAAAGCCATTGCGTTAAGCCTGATCGCCATCGCCATCGTGCACGCCGGCTGCACGCGTTGGATTGACTGAACCTCAGCGAGCTGACAATTTCACGTAAACTACAGTATTATAAATTATAAATCTCCTCCTAAATAAATTATTATAAATTATTAATCGCTCCTTTTCCCAAACTTAAAATCTGTCTCAACTGTCCTACAAATTGACATCTAAATTGACTGTTCACAGATCTTACTAATGGCATTTTCCAACAATCTTCTCGACTTCTAAGTTTCCAAAACTCACGACCTTAAGCAATAACCTTTCAAGGTCCCATCCCAGATTAGGTGTGTGGATCACAAAGGACGCTGGTTCTAATTTGGCTCAATCATCCACTTGTCACTTTGAAAATAGCGACGATAACGAGTCGGTGCATAAAATTGGCCCTATTGAGAGTGACGCGGCCTGAATTAAGTAATAGGCGTGCAAACTGTGCGTCAAAGGAGGGTCGTTTTGGAATATGGGACAGGGTCGAATGCAGCTGTTGTTGTGTGATTGATACATGCCGCTCTTTGAGAATTTATATGCTCGTATACAAGCATTTGTTGAGTTGATTCGATGATTGAGTCGTATCTTCTCCATTTATGCACATAAGAAATAGGTCATTTCTAAATAAGCAGTCATGATAGCCGAACGGTGAAGGAGTCGGACTGGCTGACTCGTGATCCGGGGAACGCGGGTTCGAATACCGCCGCCGCTCGACTGTTGTGGCATTTGTGGTGAGCCCACTCGTGACACAAGTATCTAGCTTAGTACGAGGGCCTAACGGGATTATTAGTAAATAGTGCAATATTTACTAATTTAATTAAAAACAAATTAAAGTTAACATGTACACATGGAGAAACAACCTAGAATTTCTGAATAGCAGACATTTTGCGAAAAATACATTTTAAGAAAACGTATATTTTCAGGCAGCCCTCATAGGAATTGACTGACGGACGGAGGACGCCCGCACATATTTTTTCAAGGCGGTCACGATACGGGGTAAAAATATAGCTCATTCGTACTAACATCATCAAGAAAATGCTAACTACTAGACATCGAGATCGTGTTTTGTTTATTTTATCGATATACTTACTGCTTTATTATTATCCAACACGTAATCACGAAATATGAGCACACTGACTTTCACTCGTTAAACTTATTTTTATTGATGCACTATAATAAATAAATGCGTTATTAAAGTAATAAACCATTCAAACTTACATTGGTGCAATTATTTAAGTTTTAAACATCGCAAGATATATAAAATCGTATCGTGGTCGTTTGGCTTATGACCAACGTAATGACAGTCGGTCGCATAACCAATTGGTTCTCGTACATGTTTTCTAAACTAAATCTAATTAGTAGAAATAGGTACATTGGTTGTCTATTACCTCTGTAAATACCGTGTGTAGTTTTAATCAATTTATGAATAGGTATGTCTAGTTGTTTCCCGAAAAGCATTTTTCAATAGCAATAGGTTAGAAGCATTATTAGTTATTGTACGTCAATAGACGCAAACATCACATTAATCCGATACTCCGAAATTCGGATGAACACCATTTGCATATTGTTTGTGTGTAGAAAATTTTCAGCGAAGTTATGACGCAACTAGCACACAAACTGGAAGGCTTGCATTCCAACAAAGATTTGGTTAGCGGAGTTTGGTTGGTAACGAGAGCTATAGGACCTCAGATCATAGTCTATGATCTGAGGATAGGATCGTTTCAAAGGAAGAAGGCGATAGGAAGTTTCGTTCGATCCTGCTGAATATGAAAATGAGATGGTTTTTCCTCCTTGTTTTTCTTTGTGATATCACCTTTGTGAGGAAAGTTAGGATAAGAGAAGATGTGGACTCATAAAGCATGAAACAACACTCAAAAGGATTTATTGCATCCTTGCCATATTTACAGAGATAAAAGTAGGGAACAATAGAATAAGAATGAATGTCTTTATTCAGCATAATTATCATTTAAGGTATACAAAGCAAGAGTAAGTACATAAAAAAAAAACATAAAAACATAACAGACAATAAATAAAAACATATGCTGAATAGGTACCTGTTATTTTAGATAAACAAGAGACTCCCGTAAAGAAAGCACACTGAGTTTTTAGTAATTTTGGTTTTGCAGTACAAATTGATATAAGCCAATTTTGCCTCGCGAGATGTTAATCCATATTATTATAAAGAACAGAAGTTATTTGCTAAAAGCGTTGCTGCCAATGCCATAGCATCTGAAGCTGAAATCCGCAAAAAGTTGTTATGAAGAGAAGAAAAATATCCTTTTTAAAATGTTAATGATCGACTTATTACAAACAATTTTTTTCAGATTACATATTATTTATGTGATAGTTACCTTACCACTGCCACTACTTCACAGTGCATTTAAGATGTTATCAAACAGACGGTTCACATTTTAACCAAAAAGAATACAAACAAAGTATTAACCGTGCGAGAATTATACTCGTAGCTGCAAACAAAAACCGTTTCGTGAGAATACAGGACAAATATAGACGAGTCAGTAGGGCCATCAGAGCAAGCACACCATACCCCCACATTGCGGGTTACCTCCACCATATCGAATTATAAATGATCGAAAATCAAAATATCGAACACGTTTCATCGAACGATCAAAATATCGAACATTCAAAATATCTAATGATCAAAATATCGAACGTTCAAAATATCGAATTTACAAATGCAACCTAAGTGCTTGTGCTGTTACGTACACTCGAAAATACTCGGTAACTATTTAAAATCCAAACTATTGTAATTATTCATATTGATGATCTGTCAAATTAGCTGTTTTAAACACCTATACTTACTACTTTTATAAATCAAAATGACCTTTTGACTTTCGTTTCATGGTGGGACTGGGCAGTGCTTTAAGGCCGGGTAACAGAGAAAATGGNGCTGGAAATTGTGGCGGGAGCTCTTTGACGCGCTGTTTTCGGCGAAGAATTGCGCGCGCAGATTTTGACAGCGCGAAATACCTACTTTAGAAGAAATACCAAGCCTTAAGTGTCCCTACTGGTGTCACCTCACTTGTGTCACACGTCATACTTAAAAAAAGTCACACAAAAAAGCACGTCCAACCAACCGCACGCTTATGTAATGAATTCTAAACAGATAACATTTTTACATAATTTTATGTACATAAAGCGTTACAGACACTGAGCAATTAGTCCAAGTACTACTACAGACATGTAGCTTTTACAAATTATAATGTGAGTTAAAATTCGCTGAGGCTCTTCTGACCTTCCTACCTCTGTAGAATCCTGCATGGAAAAAACATCGTCTTCATATTTAAAGTATGATGTTAACATCAACTTACCTAAGTAAGTAAAGGTAAAGTCAAAATTAGGATAACTGAGCTCGAAACTTAATAATATTCACTCTTAAAATGTAAGATTATGTAGATTCGAGTGAGGAGTTTTCTAGCTTACTGAACCAAACTTATGGTGATTAATTTGCTGTCTATTAAATGTTCATTCACTTGTACAGTCTTTACTTGTGTTTTGAAAGACAATAATGTTATTTATGAATAATTCAGAAACGTTCTAGAACCTCGCCTCATAAAACGCAGGCCTCATTTCTGTGATCTGTGGTATTCCTACTCAGTGGACAGATAGATCTAATTGTCGATTTTAGACGACAATAAAGATATTGTGAGCTTATCTTCTGAAATCAATAAAAGATAACAATAAGAGTAGGCGCACACCGGTGATTTTTAGTTGGCCGATAGTTGAGCCCGATTTTGAGAATCGGCCAAATCGAATCGGCGGCGTAGTGTGCGCACTCCCATACATGCCCATACTGATCAACTGCCCGACTAAACTATCGGCCGACGATAAATCAACTGTGTGCGCCTACTCTAATAGTGCGCATCTTGAGCAAAACGCCTGGGTGCGGAAAGCGCAAGAACGATAGTTGAGGAAATGCTTGAGGCCTCTTTTCATCAGTGGAAATCTTACTTTTGAAAATGAATGATTGCATCAGTCGTCTATATTCTTTAATATGCCTAACCTAATAGACGTAGACGACTGACAATACCTTCCTCAAAATCATCATAACATACATTTTAACCATTTTCTTCCCTTCTTATTTATGAGTGTGAAAGGCTAAACTTACGCTTTCACGTTTGTTTTCGCGATTGTCCCGAACAAGTGACTGCTCAAATGTTCTCACAGTATTATTACGCCTAAAAAAAGCGTCACGCGCTTACACCGACGCATAACTTCGTGTAACTGGTGTAACGTAGGCCCGCGCCATAGCAGAAATACTTAACGGGACTATTCCCACCTCTCGTTCCCACCACTGCAACTCCTGTGTAGCCAGGATCTACAGCTTGACCGCCACAAAAACCCAACCAATGAAGGTCAAGTTTGTCCCGGGGGAAAGTTAAACTGTCATTGGACCAGCAACGAAATTAATCAGAAGAACTTAGGAGGAGTTCGAAATTAAGGTTCGACTTCCCTCCATTGCAAAGCGGATAACAGGTGACAAACAAAGGTTTAAAAACTTTAAAAGAAAAGATTAGCAGAAATACTTAGGCTGAGTTGCACCACTTAACTTTGATCGTAACTATAACGATAGCCGGTGTTTTTTGTTGGATTTTGGTATATTTTTGACGTTTGTCTAAGTTAAAGTAAGATGCTGCTGCAACCCAGCCATAATGTTAGGTAGTTTATACAAACAAACAAACAATAAGGCTGAGTTGCACCACCATATTTTAACCATAACCAATATTTTTGTATGAAGCTTGACACACCTTTGACGTTTGTTAAAATTAAAGAAGATGGTACATTGTGCCACCCAATCTAAGTAGTGGACCTTCTAAAGCGGTAATCAAAAAAGTTTACTAACTCAACCTGAATAACTTTGAATAGTTCGTTCGAACATCAGTAAGCTCTATAGCTTAATTTTTAGACTTAGTCTACTGAACGGGTTTTGATGAAACTTTACAGTATTTTTTTTGTCTTTTTATTTTTTTATCCACAATGTGGAAGCTCTTGGCCTGTATCTCACCTGATGGTAGCTAAGTGATGATCAGGCCGAAGGTAGCTTCACCCGGAATCCTCAACCACGGACGACTCAAATCTGGAATCATTCCAATTCCGAGTAATAATTTTGTGAAAAGCGAGATAAACGTAGCACGACTACTATTTATTACTCAACTGTGATATTGCAGAGTCAAGATGATAGGATTACCTAATTTTTTTGACGTAATAATTAAAACAAACAATTGTAAATATTTCCCAGCCAAATTCTGGTGCTTAGGTAGTAAGATAGTACTTAAATTATGTGTAACTAGCTGACCCGGCGAACTTGGTTCCGCCTTAATGGCAATAAATAACGGGATAAAAAGTATCCTATGTCCTTCTCCTGGCTCTAAACTACCTCCCTGACAATTTTCAGCTAAATCGGTTCTGCCGTTCTTGAGTTATAAGTGGAGTAACTAACACGACTTTCTTTTATTATATAGATACCAACTGACGTTACGGATATTAAAATAATATTATACCAATTTCGGTTACGGTTACGGGTAGTAAATGATTTCGGATTATCCGAAAGTTTCGGATAATTTCGGTTACGGATAATAAAACTTTAAAAAGGCTAAATTCAAATAGCAAGATGCTGCGCGACCCACAAAAACTTTATGTAAGTATGACGGTGCCTATGATAAAGGTAAAACGGGCGGGTACTTATAACAGAATGGTGCCAGGGGATGCCAGACAAGTAACAAATATTATAAATATTACGATTTAGACTGCGCCTTTATCCGAAACTATCCAAAACTTTTGAATCGGTTTCGGTTACATTTACGAATATTTTTTTATTTCGGATATTCGATACTTTTGGTTACGGTTACGGATATCCATAACATCATTGATACGAAATCAGCAGATACCAAATCGATGTAGTGTGCGCACTTTCATGTACAAAAAATATGTGAGTAGGTAGTCTGTATTGTCTAATGCAAAATTTAGCTCAAAGGACTCTGGGAAATAGGTCACAACACAACTCAGATCCAACGTGTAAGGTGACTGCACATAGACAAAGCAGACAACATGTCTACTAGGTGTCCAGCATCATTATAACTTAGGCAGATTGTGCACACCACCGCAATTGTAAACTAACGAAGTCAGAATTTCGGGTTACGGATTAACGAGGAATCTTTTTATTAGACGCAAACTAACAATGCATATAGGTAGTAAAACAATTTCGCAGTTCCCCGTAACCGGAATACCGGCGTTTCCAATTTGCTCCGTTCACTCGGCAAAGAAAAATCCAGAACGTTTTGTGCCTTGTGTTACACCTAGTTAGAAACAGCTAGTTTACTCTGCACCGAGAATTGGGCATGTCACTCACGACTAGGGTTGCCAGGTGTCTGGCTTTTTAGGGACTTATCCGGCCAAATCGCGATCCGGCGTGATCGAATCAGAAATGAGGAGATCCGCAGGAGAACCAAAGTAACCGACATAATATCTCGCAGAATTGCTAAAATCAAGTGGCAGTGGGCGGGGCACATAGCTCGTAGAGACGATGGCCGTTGCGGCAGGAAAGTTCTCGAGTGGCGACCACGGGCTGGAAGACGTAGCGTGGGCAGGCCTCCTACTAGGTGGACCGACGATCTGGTAAAGGTCGCGGGAAGAGCCTGGATGCGGGCAGCGCAGGACCGTTCATTGTGGAAAACCTTGGGGGAGGCCTTTGTCCAGCGGTGGACGTCATTTGGCTGAAACCAAAAATCCGGCCAAAAAATTTCTTGTCCGGCCTGTCCGGCTTTTGTTAGGCTTTTTATCGCGCCAGTCGAAAGCATACATGCGCGTATTAGGATGTTGGGCTACCGATTCGAAGATGATAGTTGATAGTACTCACTCATGAGCTATGATACTAAAAGGCGTGTCCGACTTTTAGGGTAAAATGTCCGGTCAAATTAAGCACCGAGTCCGGCTTCTGTGTTTTTGGAACTGGCAACCCTACTCACGACGGTAAACCCCTTTGAAACCAACACTTTGAAATTGAAAATTGGCGTACACACGTCCGTTTAAGGGTCACTGTTTTTTTCATTTAACAAAGCAAAGCTAGCTTTACAGTGCGTAGTGTTGTCCACCCTCTTTTATCGATATACGCTAATGTTACTACACAAAGTTTATTTTTTTTGCTAAGCATTAACTAATTAACCGTAATCAAAAATAAATATTACAAAGAAAGATATTACTAGAAACATGCCCTGTTCTTAACCAAATCATCTTCTTCCAACTTGTTTCGTTCAAAAACTTCCTTTCAAAAAAACCTTACATCGATTTTTATTTAATATTTAGCTACATTGCCCAACACTATTCCACGGATTGACACCTCAATCGCGTCACGTAGGTGGTGGGAAATGGGAGGGAAATACGATTGTAGATAAACTTATATGTGATTTTTCAGTATGTAATGTAGGTACCTCCTTACGCGTGGTTAATGCAGTTTTAGAGCAGGACAATATTGATATTGTGAAGGTTTTCAGAGATTAGGTCTATGCGTTTGCGACTTGTTTCTAAAAAGGTAAAACGCCTGATAGATTTAATTGTATTATCCCAAAAAATCAACTCGGACATGAACTTAAAACTAACTTGCCTGAAATGTTACTTTTTTGATGAAGAATAATTTTGTTAAAAGGTAAAAATATCTTGTGTCTCGTCTACCACCAAACCATAGTTTGTTTAATGACTTTCAAGAAATAATTATGAAATTGTATTGCTTCTTCAGCGTGTTCCATGCTTGTTGTGCTGATAACTGTCAAATTTTTAATCCCGATTGATGAATAAATTCAAGAATCGGAAAATGTTTAGCCGTTATTTTTGACGGCCTTTCTAGCATGGTTTGCAGACCAGACTCTTTACAAACGATTTGTAACTGTGCCTTAACTTTCAGATGAAGGAGTGACGAAGACCTTTACTTGCGCAAGACCCTTGATTGGACAGCACGTATTCCTGCAACTGGTGGGGGTGGAGGGCTCGCTATCCCTGTGCGAAGTCGAGGTCTTCACGACCGAAGGTATGTTTTATCCTAATAAATTCTCGGGAAATGTTTTAGCCAGTTCTTTCGTTTCAGTCCACTGCTGGACAAAGGCCCAAGTATTTCCACAACGACCGGTCTTTTGCAGCCCACATCCAGGTATCCCGCGACCTTCACCAGATCGTCGTTCCAGTGTGAAATTGTGTCAGTAACGAGCAAAAACTCTGGCAACACCAATAAAATCGTTGTGAATGGCAGCAGAAGTGAGTACAACGTCACTCGTCATAGGGCACACTGAAAATCAGTGTCGTGAGCTGTCGTGGCCTTCATCACCGTAGATCACATAGAATGGGATCCCATCTTTATCTCGTTCATATTGGGTCAGGATAGCACTTCTCGATGCAATTTTTCGGTGGCGCCTGAAAAATCGTAGTCTGCATGGATCCTTACTGAAACTGTACAGCTGCACTTTGCATGCAGTTAGAAATCCACTTTTATTAGTATAAAAAACGAAATTAGTTTATAACGCAAAATATACTCGCAGAACCTTCGTTGTAAGGATAATAAATAGAATTGAACTCTTGTGAAAATAATATTTACTCTTTAAAGATATTCTTTGCCTCATTGACTTGGTTTCTTCAACAGAATTCTCGAACGACCGTTGCGCACCGGCTGGGGCCCCGGCGGACATCGAACTGGCTGCCTTCTCTCGGAACTGCTATGAGTTCAACGTAGCCAAGGGTGGTTCCTTTGAAGAGGCGAGGAAGCAGTGCCAATCCCATGGGGGTGACCTGATCCATGGCTTTCAGGTAATGAGAACTCTAACATATCTAATGGCCGGCCGTTGTAGTGGTTCGAAACAGACTACTATGCCGATGTCGCGGGTTTGATTCCCGCACAGTACAAACATTACTTTTTTATTGGTCTGAGTGTTTTCTATCTACAGGATGTTAGGTACGAGTAACTGGATTTATAAGCCGACACTAGCCCATGTTAACATGTGCATATAAATGGTATGAATAAATCTGTTTGTTTTTAAAGAGGTTCATGCAATCCTCAATAGATGGCGCTGTAACCTTACGCGTCTACAACACACCTCAACAACATACAACCCTGAATCGCGGTAGCTAAGTTTTTCGATTTGAGTTATACAAATACAGAATGGGCCTGTTCCCACTTAGATGGACCGTTTGCTTTCTCGGTCCGTCTAAAAAGACGGATTGGCCAACGGCTGTACAATTCGTATGTTACTCTTCATATTTAATTTTATACGGGCAAATACGGACCCGTCGTGAACAGTAACATGTCAATTGTATTGCCATTGGCGGATCCATCTATTTAGACGGAACGAGAAACAGACGTTCCATCTTAGATAAAACAGGCATTTTGGCGGGAATTATTTGGTCGGACAAAGGTCCCAGGAGTATACGAGTATAATGCTCTTTTTGTTATTATTTACGAGTATGATTTTTATTGAAGCTTTTTCCTTAGTTTATGGCTTTTGTAGAATAAGGTGCATTAAGGATAAAAAAGTTCTGAGATGACTCACCAGAATATTAGTATATTATGTGCTACAAACGTTTTTTAATCAATATCAATTTTGTTTTTTAATAAAAATTTCATTGTGCAGTGATACAATTGTGTTGCTTACCTTCAAACCTTCAAACATTTTGGTGTAACATGAAAATCTGTATTGTTTTAACAATTTAATTATGTAAAATTATTATCAAGAAACAAGATTTTTTTAAATGTTTTAAAAAGAATAAAATAAGTTTAAAATTAAATCAAAAGCTCGATCTATATCTCTAAAAGCGAAAGGTCACTGATTGACTGACTCATTCATCACGAAATCTCAGAAACTACAAGTAGGTACAAGTGCTAGGAGTCTCAAGTTTTGCATGGGGGTTCCTTTTAGAATGTACCTAGATGCTCACTAAGACGGGATTTTGCAAAATTCAACCCCTTAAGGAGTAAAACAGGATCCACTTCCACACGTACGAAGTCGCGGGCGGCCGCTAGTATATTTTAAGCTTGTCGTGAATACTTTGATTTGTCTCGGGACACGCCAAAGTAAAAATGCATTTTTTTATTTTGACTTACCTTATAAAATCTCATAGTAAAAACAAAAAAATTGTTTCACTCTAAAGTGGAGTTAACTTGGTTTGAAGTTAGGCGTTACTAGATGGCGCTGAAACATTACCTCTATACAAAATACCGCGCTGGCATACAAACCTGAATCGCGGTGACAAAGTTTTCGGTGAGAGTTCTACTAAATATAGAACCAAAGCGGTATTAGATCGGCCGAAAGGCCTCCGTACTCAATTGTCTTGATCATCCGCAAATGTACGGGTAACCAGCCATTATAATGGTCACAATCGCTCAGCAGAAGCGGCGCGGTCCAGTAGCTCATGTTAAACGATCCGAGCTCACCTGCTACCTCCATGTGCTAGGTAGTCAACATAAACTGGCTTCGTCGCAAAAACACCTTTTTTGCTTACTTATTAAACTGAAGTCATGAAAGTTATAGTCCTAGTAGTTTGTGATTTTATTTTTTGGTCAAATGAACTTGTGGACTTATTTTATGATAGATCACTTTGATAAAATGCCACGGAAGGATTTTTAATGCTACAATTGCAATCTTTTAATAAATAAATAAATTACACTGGACTGCAAAGAAAATGGGTCAGTTAGAAAATCTTCAAAGTACCTGCAAAACATTAAAACCGACCGACCAGCCTGCTCAGTGCCAAGCTCAAGAAATGTTCTAAATTTACCGGCACCGATTCCAAAAAATCATCATGGTATATAATTTGGTATATAATTTAAAATAAAAAACCTGTTTAATGATATTAATGCCCGTTTTCACCATCAATCCCTAATTTTTAAGTGACCCCTATAAAAAAATAAATTCCTATTGTGTTACCATAGGGGTCCCTTAAAAATTAGGGATTGAAGGTGAAAACGAGCATAAGACTATAGTTTTCCATTTAAAGGGTAAATAAGTTAATCTTCCTTAAAATACAGGCTACCTACTTTAAATATCGGCAACTAAAAAGTATCATCTAACACCTAACTTACGAAGTTTGATCTTTCATCATCAGATCACCCAAAAAAACCTGAAATAATACAACTTTACTTAAGTATTTAAATTCAATTATTTGCACAGAAACATGGTACAATACAGATGTCAGATAAAACAATTAGGTTCAACATGTTTCGTCTACATGACACGCAAAAATTTCACAATGTCAAGTAATATTTTTATCAAATCATAAAAATATTACTTGACATCGCGAAAACCCTTATAGTTTCGAATGTCTGTCTGTCTGTCTGAGGTTTTGCTTGGAAACTATTGGCACTAGAGAGCTGTAATTTTGTGGAGGTTGGCTAAGGGGTTTCTAAGACTATTTTTCCATTTTGAGATCTGTTTGCAAATTATTAAAGTTTAAAGTGCCAATTTTTGTTCGAGTAAGCCATTACACACATTAATACGTATTTTCACAGCGCCCATACACATCCTCGTACGACACATTTACCTCGCACAGCTTTGGTGGAGACCCCCCACACATTTTCACAGCACAGCTAGACATCCTCGCACGACACATTTTCCTCGCACATCTCCGGTGGAAACGCAGTCAACCTGTGGACTTAGGGTGAGGCCCCATTAGTCCGTTGCGATGCGTGCGTCGCATCATAAAAAATATAAGAAAACAACTTCGCTACGTCGATGCTGCGACGTTTTCCATATATCCTACTAATACACTCGTCGTCAAATAAATCGCACCGCCCGCGACAAGCACATTGAAACGTATGCATCCCCACTTCCCACCAATATTGGCACCATTTAAAGGCCTAGTTCTAAACTTAAAGTTCGCGTCGCGGAAGGTGCGGTTTATTTGATGTTGAGTGTATTATAAATGCGAAAGTTTGGATGTCTGGATGTCTGGATGACTGGATGTCTGGATGTCTGGATGTTTGTTACTCTTTCACGCAAAAGCTACACAATGGATTTTGATGAAAATTTACAGTATTCTTGTTTATAACCCAGAATATTAACATATAGGCTTTAATTTATGACGATCTGTGTCAAACGAAATTTCACGCGGGTGAAGCCGCGGGCATTTTTTATAACGCGACGCAGCGCAACGGACGTATGGGGTTATATGAATATCTGTGGCGGACACACGAGCGGTGAGTGATACCACAGAATAATAATAAGTACCTACTACGTACAGAAGTTTTACTTCGCGAAGGTATTTAAAAAAATGTATGCTCAATGTCATTAACAATATGGTGTAATTTAGCATGTCTCAAGAGTCAAGCACCATTTTGTTGACAAACGTCAGTGATCGGCACTGCGCCGAAGCTATAGGGCTGACTTCGGTAAAATGATGTGACGTGATCCAAACTGCGGAAAATGGCGGAGGAAATACATGATTTAGCATGAATTATTATGAATAATATTAACTAGTTATTTACCTCTCAGTGTCTTGAGGCAACTTAAAAAAGTAGGTACATTCTGTGTTTTTATTATTATTTAGGCAGTTAAATACTGCACAGTATTTAGTACACCATTTTCTTTATTTTCTTACATCATACACAAGAATACGCGTGCGTGAGTCAATGTTCGCTCGTATGTGAGGCCTTGTCGAATAGTATCCTGTAGGTGGGCCATCGTGCGTGTTTTGTTTTCGATGTACTCGCGGAGATGAACAGGCCTGGTGATACGGCGAAATCTTTGCGGTGCGGCGTCGCACGCGTCGATTTTTGGCTCATTGTCACATTGCCAGTTCTTTTCGAACTCTTCATCCGTCACGTTGGAAATTGACCTTTTCTCTCATTGTAATACGGTGTGGGAAAGTGATTAGCATCACAATACACCGATCGGGAACAATAGCCTGATTACAATATTATGTACATGTACAGTTGCCACTCAATACTGGATGTGTTCATTAATGAGTGATATACATAGTTGAACTATTAAAAGTATAGTTAGTAGGTAAGTACGAGTATTAGTGGTTTAATCGCCAGTTTAGTGTAGTGGTTCGTAATCGTAACGGACTACTATGCCAGTGTTCGATTCCCGCACAGTACAAATATTGCGTGTATGAACTTATTTGTTGATCTGGATGTTTTCTATCTATAAATGTATGTGTACCACGTACATTAATAAAACACAATATACATAGAAGTATATAACTAGATAACCTACATAAATAAATGGACGTTCGAGTAAACAGTTCTCTAATCTCCTCACTACAATAAGTTGAGATGCAGCGCACTTAAAATCGCAGGTATTTCATTACTTCGCATTATGAGAAATGTTTCCACAAAAGTGTAATAAACAACATTGCTAGATAACTCTGAAAACTTGCAGGAAATCAAATTAATTCAAGCAATGCCTGCTTCCAGAGAAGAATTCTGCTTATTACAGTTAGGTACCTGAAAAATGTTTTCATTTGACTTGATAAAACTTGGCGTCCTCTGAAGATTTTAACGTTTCATTTTACATTGCATTTTTACGGAATACCTGTCAGTATAATAACTACTTAACTCATATTTGAAACGTGTTTGTTACGACGCAGTTTTTATTCGCAGATACTTCCAATAGCTAAGTATGCTGCTAAATAAGCTGTTTTTTCCACAACGAGGAAGATCTTGGCCTGCATCTCACCTGAAGGATAGTGATGATCAGGCAGAAGGTGAAAGCGAGCGAGCGATAACATTTGGTGAATAAAAAATATGTTTTCGAAACTTGACTGGGTTACATCATCTTACATAACTATACTTAACAAACGTCAAAAATCTGTCAAACTCCATACAAAAAACACCGAGTAACAAAGTAGGTGGTGCGACTAAGCCTTATTGGTTCTATTTCGAGTGAGGTCGAGACGAACCACGAATGTCATCGAAATCAGGGATGTTAAGGATATGAAGTTTCGGTTATGGATACGGTTACGGATATTAGAATAATATTATACCGGTTTCGGTTACGGATATGAAATCATTTCGGATTATCCGAAAGTTTCGGATAATTTTGGTTACGGATATTAGAATTTAAAAAATGTAAAATTCAAATTCTGCGTGACCCACATCCACTTTATGTAGGTACTTACTAGGTGTCGACCTATGATAAAGGTAAAATAGGCGGAGATATTAGATGGTGCCAGAGAATGCCAGACAAGTAACAAATATTAAATAATGTAAAGATTTAGACTCCGCCTTTATCCGAAACTTTTGAATCGGTTTCAGTTACGGTTACTGATTTTTTTTTCGGATATCCGATAGTTTCGGTTACGGATATCCATAACATCCCTGATCGAAATGCAGACGGAAGATGTCGTTACCTGCTTCCCCGCGCCTCATCCCAGCGGCCAGAGGAATCCGTAATATGCAACCGATATTATGATTTACCTGGTACTTATTTACTCGGATATTTTTAGAGGAAATAGCAAATTTTTATACTGATTCTCTTTTCCAGTTAAAGTTAAAATTATAATTTGATTATGAACCCCTCCGTGGTCTTGTGGATAAAAATAAGACTTTCGTTGCGGGTTAGAATCCTATTTGATTAATAATGTGTAAAACTTTGTGTTTGCCCGCATTATATTATAAGGAAATTGAAGGCTTGAATCACTAGGTACCACGTCCAAAAAGTATGATTGAGTGCCTCGGAGGGCACATTGAAGCCGGTCCATTCAATTGAGCCAGACACCTATGTCGGCTCATTAAATCTGAATACCAAGACCTGGTTGCAACAAAAGATAAACGATTTAATGCATCACAAACAACAATGTTTCCGCTACAAATTTTTAAAACAATCTTACCTATCTACTATTTGTTACTTGTTAAACAAGCTTAGCTAAGCTAATAGCATTTTCAACATACCAAACTTAACATTGAAATGTAACAGTAAACAACAAAATCAAATGAAGTAAGTATGTCACCGTGAATACTCGTGTACAAAGCATAATTTGATGAATACACTTTTTTACACCTGAAATACGGGTTCTCTGAAACCTTCTTATATCAGGCTCCAGTCTCTCACACACAAGATGCCTCAAATAATGTAATATAGTAATTTTGTTTTTGTGTGTGAGAGTAATATGATTTTATGATGAAATAAATATGATTTTATTATTTTGTTTAAAATTTCGGGAATTTAATCACCACGTATTTTCCAATAACCTACAGATTTTAAAAACAATATACCTACCTACGCACTAACGAAACAAATTATTATTATCATGACAAAATTAAAGCGAATTGTGTTCGAGATTTTAAAATATCGGAAAACTTAATAATGGGACGGATATAAAATTTGTTTGTGAAGGTTTAATGAAATTATTGGAAGCCTGTGAGCTCCGCGATTTTGATTAAGCCAAAGCATTGTTCTTTCAACTACCTACCACTTTTAATTACGTTAATTACTGTGCAGATGATGTTGTATTAAAATCTCTGAGATATAAAAATAGTCTACTAATAATGCACGCAAAGAATGGCTTGAGATAGGTAACAACAAAAAGCTTTTTATCATGAAAGGCAAAATTAAGTTCTGAATTATTGAATGAAGTAAATGTCATAAACAGGTGGATGAAAATAAAAGTCATTTCGCATTATACATAATTAATTTTACAGTATCTCATGTAATGTAACTGACTGACACGACTAATGTGTTTGTCACCGTACATAACCTTCCCATTTGGTATCAAAAGCACCTTTCAAAATATTTATGTATTTGTCGTTACACGAGTCTCGTACCTTGACACTTTTCAAGCAGATTTTTCCTTTGTTTTCATCTTTTTCAAACAATTTTAGAAATCTATAGAGAGAGAGGTTCGCACTCAAGAGGTTCATAGTTTGATTCCTTGTATGGCACATACAGTGTAAAATCACAAAGTTTTATGTTGTACTAGTCTAGTCATACTTAAAAATCTTCCTCTTGAATCACTCTATCTATTAAAAAAACCGCATCAAAATCTGTTGCGAGTTTTAAAAATCTAACTATAGGTACATAGGGACAGATAGACAGGAAGGCGACTTTTTTAATATGTACCTAGTGATGTGACTTTGTGTGTAAGGTACTTGATACAAATAAGGCCTACCTAACTTTAAATGTTTATATTTCAATAAATATTAACGCTAATCAACAAAAACAAATGTAATTAACTTCTTCCACCTTTTAATTTTAACAATATTACAAAAAATAACTCAATTTTTAACAAAATCTATTCAAAATAAGCAAATTACGAAACCACTGATTTTGGCTTTAATAAATCACCTACACGGAATAAGGCCTATATGATTCAAATGCCTCTTCAGTAGTCAGTCTTATAACATTAAACACGTCGTTTTGTTTGCGTTATCAAAATTTTACATAACAAGTAAACAGAAATATACTGTATCTGTATCTCTAGACAAACTTAAATTCCACTTATTAAGAAATATACATAAATTATAGATAAAATTAAATATTCATAATAACAAAGTAATGATTCCTTACATATATTATCAAAAAAAATTACAAAAACTAACAATATTATTTTTTTGTATGAGGCTTATTAAAGCACCGTGTTCGAATAAGGCCTACACATAAAACCTTTTAAATAAATCAGTTTAGGAACATCATTTAGTCTTGAATTTTCGTAAACAAAATGAGATCTCAATTGTTGTTAGAACCAGGGCATAAAAAGGCTTCTGAATCATCTTTACGAACTCCTACATAATCTTTGTGATACCACCAAAAGCAGTCCTTTATGGTCGTATATCTGCTACGTTGTCTTCGAGACAGGCATGATAATACCAGTTTTTATTATTCTTTCCTTTAGAATTATACATACGGCTTTTTTTCTTAAGTTTTATTGGTTTTGTATTCTTTTTTCTTTTTTTACAGGTTTTGTAATTTTTTTCGACACTTTTTTCTTTTTCTTTTCTGTGCTGTTAGTAACATTATTTACTGAATAAATATTTAGTTACTCAATGACTCATTTAGATTAATTAATTTGTCCATAATCAGGTGTTGACATAAGTATCTAATATGGCCTACCATGCTGAAATAAGGCCTAGGCCTTATTAGACATGTCGCACTTGTTGTCTTTAAAAATTTACAAATAATGCATCTATAGCCAGTAGTACAAATTAAGGTAATTATTAGCTAGTAAAAAATATTTAGAAACGATTACAAAGAAAAGCTTAATCTAAAACAGCGTCATTTTACCGAAAATTTAAGATGAAATCGCCAGATTTTTATAAGAGAGCACGAAATCACCCACCACCTTAGAAGAACGCGTGCCAATTGGTGCTGGGATCATGGATCGGGACGCTTTTGCACTCTACCGGGTTATAGGGCATATGAGTACGTATCCTTGAAATATTATCCCGGCTGGATGTATTTATCTGTGTTTTCTGATGTATAGGCCTTATTAGAACGTAGGCCTTATTTGTATCAAGTACCTTATTTGTACAAGTTTTAAGCACTTTTTGTAATGCGGACTTTAATCCGATATCCGATCCATTTCTCTTACGCCTCATAAAGTACGACAGCAGTGATGTAACTTCGATAGATAAAAACCACACGAAAAAAGTTGGAAAAAGACGAGCTCGTTAAGTAACTACACTGAAAACCAGGGTCGCGCCATCGTTAATTAATGGTTTTATGTATCCTTTTTTTTAATTAGGGATAACAAACAATTGTAAAACTTTTGTCTTTGTGTGATGTCCGCAATGTAATCAATGTTTCTTAGTGTTTATTCTTGATTGCTTGTTCTTCCTCAGGGAGCAACATCGAGCTTCTTGATCCAAGAGCTGGAGCGCCGCAAGTCCAAGCTGAAGACTCAACTAGTCTGGATCGGGGCCCAGAAGGAGCCCGGCCTCACCTCCAGGACTTGGAAATGGGTGGATGGTGAGTACGACCTGGTCAAGGTAACTGCGCACCTGGCTGGAATGCGACTCTCCCTCGGGCTCACACACACTTCCCCGTGGCCGCCCTGTATTGTTGTTGCATACCCCGTCGGGTCACGGTCCAGTGGGTCTCATAGAGACGGTGCACACTAGGCGACACGCGACAGCGACAGCTCGGCAACTTGACCCCTGTTCTTGTCAATTTCATAATAATAGCTTTTTGTCGCGAATCCGCGACTCTGTCGTGAATTCGTGATCTTGTCAGTGTCATATATTAAATTGACAAGAATCGTCGCAAAGTCAAATACAAAGTCGACGCGATTGTCGCCTAATGTACGCCTACACTAATGTACAGTTGTTGACACATCAGACTAACACATTTTGGTGCAAAATCACCCATATCACAAAGATGTCACAGTATTTACCTTAATGTGTCGTCGTCTGTACAAAATTTCACTCAAGAAAAGGAAAAAGTGTTTTATGAAATACAAAAAATGTCTTTTCTAATAATCATTAATGTCACGCGGCCCGTTTTTCGGTGCGACATGTCCCAGCCCAGACAGAGCGCGTTCTTACGCGCAAATCTTTAAAAGCATTTTTTACCATTACGGCTTAAATATTCCATCTTGTTTTCCCTTTTGGCCTTGTAAATCAATAATGTTTTTAACAGTTTTTAACTCTTTATTTAGGAAGCTTTGTTAAGATGACAAATGTCGCTCCATCAGACAGTTGTACAATGTATTTGTGTCTTAGCTGTGGTCTTAGTACCTATTTAATGTTCAGCAGTGGACGTCCTATGGCTAAAATGATGATGATGATGATGATCTAAAATTGGATACCTATCAAAAAAGATATAAAAACATAGTTTAAGGCTCTCGCCCCCTCCGATATATACTAACGTTATAAATCATAATGAAATAACAATTAAACATCGGCCCCTATTCAACCTCATTGAAGTCATTTGCATACTCCGTATAACCTGTGGTCGACTTCGGCGCGCGAAAATCAATCATGTTAGTTTTTTCCCGTAAACGTGTGTAAAGCGCTGTGCTTTAGACAGACATGCCGTTACTCATTTGCGGTGGACACATTTGTAAGTTCTGTACATTTACCGCTACAATTTTATGAAAAACGATGCTTGTAATTTTGAATACGGATTATTGTTGATACCTACTCTTACTTGGCTGAAACCGCTCAACGCTTATCCGAGGCTATTGGAAAACTTGGCCAACACTCCTCACATTATCCGTCCAGGCCAAAACCAAGTATTATGTATGTTCTTGTGTCATTAAATTAACTAATAAACGTTTAATCCCCAGGCGAAGTGGTGACCAAACCTACTTGGGGCAAGGACCAGCCGAACAACTACAACGGCGAACAGAACTGCGTGATGCTGGACGGAGGCCGAGCCTGGCTGTGGAATGACGTGGGCTGCAACCTCGATTACCTGCACTGGATCTGCCAGTACCGTGAGTGTCACCTATAGGTACATATCGACTTTATTTGGTTGCGCTGCGAAGGTGCGACGCGAGATGGTAATAACCCACAAACGTTCTCCGAAGTAGCTTTGTGACAGTTTCATCTGTAATCTTACGTCTTTGTTGCGGGTCCAATGACAGTTTAACTTTCCCCTGGGACAAACTTGACCTTCGGTGGTTGGATTTTTATTGACGGTCAAGCTGTAGATCTTGGCTACACAGGAGTTGCAGCGGGAACGAGAGGTGGGAGTAGTCTCGTTACTTCTTTGTTTTGCAGTCGACATTTACGCTGCAAATTCGTTTGTATCGTTACTGCATAAGATTGCGACTGGACAATGGACATACTCATACCACTTCTATCTGTGAATTGCGCAATTGAATCTGTCACAAGTTACTTTGTCTAAGGACGCACAATGCTAAGCTAATTTGAGATGTCACCAAGCAGAACTCTAGATATAAAAACGCTAAAAGATGGTTCACTAGACTTGGAAGAATGATAAACAATTATATTGTAGTAGAACCACAGGTTAAATACTAACAGAAGGTGCATTCGTTTGAGGATGCCAATATTGCCAATTGAAATGTCCTTACAAGTGGCAATCAATTTCACACCTTATAACCACGAGGGCGGAAGCGAAGTTTCTTTGTATTCACAATATAGGTACCAACACCACAACTGTAGCGTCCAGTGTTGCGAGCAAAGTAAAAAAATTAAACTTGAATGCAAATAAATGAATGTGATATTTATTTGTATAAATTTATTAAAGTTGAGTGAAAACAGTTGGGGCTTTATGATGCTTCCGTACTTTTAAGTTTTGCTGCGTGACACAACTTTACGATTAAATTTCAACTTCACTAACTAATTTATTGTGGAAAAAAATACAAAAATGGGATTGACAGTCATTGATAAAAATTGTGGTCCCTATAACAAATCAATTATGTGACTATCGCTCAATCCAACAAACAATATGACAATAACATTGCTATGTTTCAAAACTTTACGCGAGTTTTAATTGATTTGTGCTGGTAGGTGCTGGTACATTGCATATGCGATTTTATTTATGCTGAAGATTATTTTGCTGTAAGCGATAGAAAGAATCCATGGGGAGGCCTTTGTCCAGCAGTGGACGTCATCTGGCTGAAACGAACGAACAATGTAGTTGTCGGTCCAATATACCATACTTTTCACTATGCTAACTTAGATTATTGCCTCATTTCATGCGGTTGTGGAGTTTGTTGTTAGGTAGAAACCAATAGATATGTATTTATGGATCTCTCCTTAGATCTAATACTTATATAGTACATAATGCGCTAATCTCTGGCACGTGCCAAACTACGAATTAGTAATTAATAAATATGCAGTAATAATGAGAATGTAATACCACACAGTTCATCCTACTAATATTATAAATGCGAAAGTTTGGAGGTCTGGATGGATGTTTGTTACTCTTTCACGCAAAAACTACTGAACGGATTTTGATGAAACTTTACATTATTATTCTATAACCCAGTAACATAATAGGCTATAATTTATGACGATCTGTGCTGTGACAAACTAAATTTCACGCGGGTGTAGCCTCGGGCAAAAGCTAGTAAGTATTAGGTACGCAAATGGTACACCGATTAATAATAATAAGATCATCAGACATGCATGAACATGTTGTGGGATTATCAAATTCGAAATATTTTGTATATCGCTGAGGGTGGGAGAGTGGCGAGGGGAGGGAATTGCATCCCGCAAAACCTAATAGAAAAGGCAAATTCTGGAAAAGACTGGGTGACAGAATTCAATATTTTTTTTATTTCTTTCTATTGCTTTATTTACAAATACAAATATTTTATTATGAAACACATGTTACATTGTCATTACAAATTAGCCATATCCATTTAAGCTGTCCTAGGATAAGGCTGCTCTTCACAATGTTTAAAATTTCCAACATGAGTAGGTAACTAATAATTTTACGTTTAACAATTCCACGAAACTCAGCAATATGTTTATAAACAAAATTTTATAAAAATCTCTATGAAAAACATAAGAAATTATCGCACAGCTTTTATTTATACCTAATCAAAATTCATAGATTAATAGTTTTTCAATTTAGATTTTATGATTGGTATTTATAATTATTACTCAGTGTGATAATAGGTAGGTACACTTATGATATTATTATACGAAACTTAAGATTCAATCCACGTCTGTCCATCATTCTTACTTCAAGCCAAGTGTTTAGCATAAAATAATCCTGCCTAAAAGACTTTTGTCACCGTGACAATATGTCTCTCCATAGTTAAGAATAAGTACTATGTTGTTTCTCTTTTTCTCTTTATAAAAATGTAAAAGAGAAAAATGTATGGTCACGGACCACGCGCACGGTGTCAAAAACCCGTGTGCGCATAGCCTAATGCGATTAATAGCAAAACACTGCCCTTGGTACTATTACTTATTCTGTGACACTGCCACAGGTAGGTTAGTGTGTCTGATTTACTAGTCAACATTCATTTTCAGACGGATTCATTCGTTCATTCAATTTATAGACGCCGACTGAGCTAAAATAATCAAAATTCTTAGAAATGAGCTTTTATAAATTTTAATATAAAGTTATCGTGTCAGAAATTCATTATTTAAAAATAAGTATTGCCAAATCGGTCCAGACTTTCTGAAATTAGCAACAGTACTAACAAAGTAAAAAAAAAAGTCTTTAAAATTGATTCAGTATTAATTACTTACACTTGAATATTAAAAGTGAAAATTTCGAAGCGAAAGCAAATAGTTCCCTTGAATAGTTTCATTCAGGAAGATCAATTTGTTAACAGCAAAGACTGAAGTTGTTATTGAATGCAAACAAGGGCCCAGGAAATGTGCAATCAAATAAAAGTAATTCAAAAGATTAATACAGAAATTAATTACTTAACGACCGACCAATGAAGTTGCAGCTTACACTTTTTACTTTATTTGAGCAATGGATTTATTGTATTCATTAACTCTTCCTTTTACACTTTATTAAGTATGTACTAATTAGAGCCGTTACTCGATGGCCTAGCCCTGGCAAACGGCCCGAGAGAAAATCCTTTGTCAAATAAAAATACAAGCTTAATAATCTAAGCATAATTCAAAATCATTGGCCACAAGAAAACTATTGGCGCACAAACAATTTTCTTGTTTTAGTAAAATCTGTTTTACAATGTTGTGTTTTTAAAATTGTTTGTTTAGCGTCACAGACCATATTGACATTTGTGTGGTCTCTGTGCTCTGCGTCAGAATGTCTGCGTGCTACGAAAAGAACAGACTAAGAGCTGGTGAACGCCAGACCTACGTCATTTTATAAAAGCTGAAAGTTTATCAGCGTATGCTTCCAATAATAGGATATAGTTAATGTTGGTGAATTATGAAGTTTGGGTCATGGTGGCTTTGCACCACCCTAAAAATCTGATTTTTATGTATAATATTTGGGCAATAATTAGAAGTATTTTCCCCAACAGCCAGATAGTTTTGACAGTTCCAACTCCACCATGCAAAGCCACCATGACCCAAACTTCATAATTCACCAACATAATGTCCTATATTGGGAGCATACGTTGACAAACTTTCAGCTTTTATAAAATGACGTAGGTCTGGCGTTCACTAGCTCTTAGTCTAGAATTCATGTGTAACGTACCTGTCTGTGTACACTGGGTCTACTTAGTTATCCGGGACAGGTGGTTATCCGGTCGCGATCCGGTCTCGCGTGATGTTTGCTGAAAAGATTGCAATTACAGAATCCGGATTCGTATTCTACTGGATAGAATGAATCGCTACGTACAGACAGCGCATCGGACTATACATTTTTATTGCAAACTCAACCATATTCCAACTTCTTAAGAACACACAGTCCATACGCTGGCATCTATAGGTAGGTACGTTTAGCTATCAGAAACTCTGCTATCTAATACCTTTAAAAGTTCCTTTTAATCTCGTAGCGCAAATCCAGTCAGGTTCTTACATTTTGTGTGGTTTATTGAAAAATCGTTTTTAAGACGAGCTCAGACAGTCTCCGATTGTCATTACCTACGCATTATGAATTGGCTGAAGGGATTAGGAATGAAGTAGGGTAAACCAGAGAGTGATTGCCCACAGGTAGTGATTGCCCGCTTTTAGAATAATATTGTCAGGTGCTGACTTTGAATCACTCTAGTTAGATTTGAATTTACTAAGTAGATGACTCCGAGATCAATGTACAGTAGATATGTATATTTAAAATTTACAATAGGAAACACTAAAAAAAAACAGTTATGGCGGATTTTGTTACTGAAACAGGTAAAGACTTTAACAATTTTACTAAGGAATTACTTGCTTAGAGGTTAATTTTTTTTTGCAAGTTATTTAATATTCAACTAATGGTGTATAGTCATGACGAAATTATAAGTGTTTTCTCCATTATCAATGAAAATAAATGATAAAATTTGATTCCTAAAGGTCATTTTAACGGTGGGTAATCACTGCACGTAAATCTGTATATTTTTAGTTATTGTCCACCATCATTTCAGTTATTGCCATATGTTAATGTATAGTTATTGCCCAGGGCAATTATTATTAGAGTGTTGCCACCATGCAGTAGTAGTGTTTAAGTTGCTCATTGCTAGACTTGTTTTGCAATTTACAGGCATAAATATTGAAATGGCTTTTAATGTTTCATTTTCAGTAGGGCCAAAGACTCCAAAAGTTCAATATAGCATAGAAAATTTGCAAAAAGCGATCGAAGCTGTACAAGATGTATCCAACAACTTATCTACAAGATAAATTGCTGAAAATATGGTTTGGCTTGAAAAAATTGATAAAAATTCAAACGCAAATACATAAAATGAAAATCCTACGTTAAATCTACTAGTGAAAATGTTAATTGTAAGGAAATAGATACAACTTTAGGGAAGAATAACCAACAGCTAATTGAACATTCTGAGCAACCACTTGAACTGATATAAAAGACGATAAAAAAATAAATACATATAAAATTTACACATAAAATTCAAATTTTTGCGTCATCTATGTTTTGAAGTAGATGATTCTGTATCTACCGATTCTGACTCATCAACATCAGCTCAAGAAATATTTGATAATATAGTTAACTAAGGCCAAACGCAATTTATTTTGAAATTTTGAAAACTATACTACTAGAATTTAAGTTAAATGTTTTGTTTTGTTTATTTAAAGCCTATTTTGTCATTTTAAAATTGATTATTTTGTTTTAAGATACTGGGCAATTACTGTGCTTTGATGTGGGCAATTAGTGTAAGTAATGGGCAATGACTGTACTTTTTGGAGGATTTTAAATTTATTTCAATATTTTCTATGTTACGTAAGTTTTAACTAAAAACTGTTAATATTCTGTTTAACAGTTTATTGAGTTATAAGAAAAAAGTCATAAATGGTCGATAATTAAAATACTTTTTTTAATTTGTCATCTCAATGTGTTTGAAATATTTAAGTTGGCAATAGCTATACCTACGGTTTACCCTATTATCTAACAAATATACTGCTGTAATTGCATAGTGACATAGAAAAAACTGATAGTAACCTTGAACGTGTTGACAAGCAAGTGAAATGAATAAAGAAGTACCTACCTACTGAGGCTGGATGGATGTCTGTTTATCAAAAGAAAAGCTAGGTAACTAATGCTCAGAAAGTTTGGCAACGTTGCACAACCAAGTATGAGCGTATGAGCAACCAGTTAATAATATATATTTTTTAATAATAGGTTTTTTTTTTCTCCCATACAAAACAAGCTTACTACTACTAACATTAAATAAATACTTAAGTATATAATACACAGATATGCTATAATATTGTACAATGTACATATATGGGAGACTGGTACCCAAACTAGGAAAGACCTGTGTCTTGGGCTACCAGGCTTCAGACCTGCCAAGTAACAAAGAAAATATGTATACCTACATTACATATATGTTACAGTGTATTACATCAATAAAAATATTCTTATTCTTATTAACAAGTCTGCGATATAATGCGTGCCAAAAACAAAATAAAGTTACTGGTCAACTAGCTATTTATACCTGGTGACTCTTGAACCTCCAGCAAAGAAGTCATTGCTATTACATTATAAGTGTTACAGACTAAAGTTTGTAACTGTAGTATCAGATGCAAGGTCAATTTATTAGTATTCACCACGCTGTCACCACGTCCCGCCCCAGTCCTGTTCTCAGCGGTGACATTGTGACAAATCAAATCATGCTACAGTGTACTGCTGTAGCTGTAGCTGTACAGGGTGAAGATGACAAATAATAAAGTCAGTTAAAAGTAGGTCACTTTTGTAGTAGTGACGTTCGCAGTTTTCGTACCTTACGAAATGTTATTTTGTTAGGTTATTTTATTAAGTATTTAATGTTTCTGTAAATGATTTGATGTCAATAGATAAATATACCTTTCGACTAAGGAATTTTAAATAGCTTACTAAAATAATAAATTTTAAGCTTCTGGAACTTGGTGCCCAAATCATAAAACAGCTTAACGAAATAATAAAGCTATTATGTACATATTATACCAAAAACTTTAATCATCTATTAGGTACTTACCTATAATAAATCTGTAGAGAGGTCAATTCTGTACATTTGTACATGAAATATATTTTCAAAATAACTATCAGGGGGTGATTAGTGATCGATACTGATGCCAAAAATGCAATCAGTAAAATTTTTGTCTGTCTGTCTGTCTGTATGTTCCTTAAAGAAACAAAAACTACTCGACGGATTAAAATCCGTTAAAACGAAACTTGGTACAATTATTCTTCACACTCCTGGGCAGGTTATAGTATACTTAGAAATTCCCACGGGAACGGGAATTAGCAGGAAAATCCTTTTGTATGAATAATCTAAACCGCTTAAGTTAGACACTTGAAATTTGGCATGCAGGTACCTACCTTAGTGAACTTAAAGCTTAGTTACAACAGGATATTGCAAAATTCCCACGGGAACGGGAGTTAGCGGGAAAAAACATTTGTATGAAAAAATCTTAACCGCGTAAGATAGATGAAGGGGGTAAAACGGGATCCACGCGTACGAAGTCGCGGACGGCCGCTAGTTTTTAAATAAGAACATTCATTCCACAAAATCATTAAATGTTCATACTTAGTCGACACAATTTTCAAATGGTGTAAAATTGATTTTTTTTGTAAGACTGCATTTTTAAAAACTAAACTAAAAGCGGGTAGGCTTTATTGACAGAAAAATCGACCTACCCTCTCTCTAAGTTCACTTCTAAGTGGAACTTGTTTTCGACAATGTATGACAATGCTCACTGATGCTTATCTACTGACTGTGTCAGATTGCGTATGTTTTCTTTTTGTGTGTTTCGTTTACTTTTAATGGAACTAGGTGCTATATTCCAGACAGAACGTCTGGAATTTAATGGCGTATGTGTGAAGTGTTTTACTTATAGGTAAGCTTAAATGTAACATTTAGACAGATTCCATTTCGTAATCGCTTCGCTGAGTTATTATTATGTTTCTACTAAGTATTTTTCCTTTTACTGTGGCACAAAAATACGCCAGTGTCCTCTAGTGTTCGAAAAGACCTTTAACGTCCTAAGTACCTTTTTTCATCGCGTGGAAAATTCTGGAACAACCTGTCCACAGGACAGAGAGTAAGTGCCTAACAGGCATATCAAAGGTTACACCTATGAAATGTGCGTAAACAAGAATTTGTAAGCGGATTCGGGGTGAAGCCACCTTTTTATACGAAACCGCGATAACGAGCTCGTCACCGCGCGTAATAATCACTCAAACATGTCTTATGTTATGGCGCCTTAAATTTTTAATTGTGTGTTATGATTCGGAGCGAATTTTATAAAAGTGTCTTGCTATGCTGAAATAGGTACCTACTTCGTTTTTAATTCTACATAAATGACCAGTTATTCTGTCTGCAGTGCCTCCGTCGTGTGGAAGTCCGGACAAGCTACTGAACACAACAATTGAAGGGAACGACTACAAAGTCGGTGCCACCATTCACTACCGGTGCCCGGAGGGTCACATGCTGTTGGGAGACAAGACCAGGGAGTGCCAGGAAGTCGGCTTCTGGTCTGGATCAGCACCGAGCTGTAAATGTGAGTATCATTTTTTACTGTCAGGGGATTTTTCAGACATCGTGTGGAACTGTGGAAAGGCCTTCTACTAAGTGGACCGATGACCTGGTAAACGTCGCGGGTAGAACCTGGATACGGACAACGTAAGACCGGTCGTTGTGGAACTGCTTTTGGTCCTTTGTCCAGCAGTGGATGTCATTTGGCTGAAACGACAGGGGATTTTAGGACCAGTGGAGTTCAGTAGGTAACAGGGCATTTTATTTCTGACGAAGAATACGATATGTAGGCGTATGCAACATATCAATACCTACTTAATTATAATCACAACCACAAAGTATATCATGAAATATGATATTAATTCACATCGTTAGTAATCCATCGCAGGCAAGTATTATGATGAATCGTTATTATCCCAATCCCAACTATATATATATTATATATATTATCCCAACTAATATTATAAATGCGAAAGTAACTCTGTCTGTCTGTCTGTCTGTCTGTCTGTCTGTCTGTTACGCTTTCCCGCTTAAACCTCGCAACCGATTTTGATGAAATTTGGCATAGAGATAGTTTGAGTCCCGGGAAAGAACATAGGATAGTTTTTATCGCGGTTTTTGAAACAGGGACGCGCGCGATAAAGTTTTTCTGTGACAGACAAAATTCCACGCGGGTGAAGCCGCGGGCGGAAAGCTAGTATATAATATTATAAATGCGAAAGTAACTCTGTCTGTCTGTCTGTCTGTCTGTTACGCTTTCCCGCTTAAACCTCGCAACCGATTTTGATGAAATTTGGCATAGAGATAGTTTGAGTCCCGGGAAAGAACATAGGATAGTTTTTATCCCGGTTTTTGAAACAGGGACGCGCGCGATAAAGTTTTTCTGTGACAGACAAAATTCCACGCGGGCGAAGCCGCGGGCGGAAAGCTAGTTAGATAATAATAAATATTAAGACAATAGCCTTTGTGGCTTAGATATCGGGAAGGCTACATCATTACTAATTATTATATTACTTTATGGACATTAATTACTTATTAATTTATAATATACCTAGTACTATTAAGACTAAGAAGATTGATTTATAATAAGTAAGTAAAAGTGTTATGATGACAAGCGATAAAATTAAAGCTTTACCTGTATAACGTAAAAACAACCCAAATAGGTAGGTTACTTACTTACTCGTTACTCAAACATAAATGGTTCCCGGTTCCCGGTTTTGAACCTGCCACTTTCCTCTCTAGGCTGTAAAGCTAACCACTAGGTAAAGGTTGGTCCTTCGTTTAAATAGGCGGTAAAAGGACAGAATTCTAGACATCGTCCATGTTGATTTATTCATTTTGTACCAGAATTCCTTTGACAATTTGGCACGTTGTGTTACCTAATTACCTACCCTCACTACACATGGTGTCACGAAAACCGTTTGTGTATTTAACTGTCAAATTATACTCGTAGTTGTGTTTTAGACTTAAAAACAATTACAACTAAGTACAATTATGTATTTCGATAGGTACTACAAATTAGTACAAATAGGTAGGTACTTTCTTTTATGTATTGGTAGAATCATCATCTTGGAGAAAAAATGGTGATTCTTCAGGATTCACTCGTACCCAGCTTATAACTCATAAAATACATTGGGTAAAAGAAAAGCAGGTTGCCTACATTGTAGGTAATAAACACAACAATTTCCATTTCAGACGTTGACTGCGGTGGTCTGCCGCCAATCCAAGATGGCGAAGTGTCTTTAGTGGACGGTAGAACGACCCACGGCGCTAAAGCGGTATACAACTGTCGCGAGAACTACACACTCGTGGGCGAAGCGGAGCGGCAGTGCGGAGACGGAGGCGTGTGGAGCGGAGAGGCGCCGAAGTGCCTGTTCGACTGGTGCCCGGAGCCCCCGCCAGTGGCCGGCGCTGTAGTCACCATCAGCGGACACAAAGCTGGCTCTCTCGCTACGTACACTTGCCAAAATGGATTCATACTATTTGGACCCCCGGTGAGTAATATTTAACAAATAATATTAACAAACTTCCCCCAATGACTTCCACATCGCACGGTTGGTAGTCGCCTGCGTCCAGCGCCTTCCTGCTACCTTTATACGGTCGTCAGTCCACCTTGTGAGTGGACGTCCCACGCCTATGTTCAGCAGTGGACGTCCTGTGGCTGAAATGATGATGATAATGAACATCATCATCATCATCATCAAATTTAACAAGCTTAAATACATCGCAGCAGTTATCTTATTGTATAAAAATTGGTAGCGCATTTTCTTACATAACTTTTCAATTCCTATCATTGGAGGTCCGAAAATATTTCTCATACAATTTGATACCATAATGAACATTCTTCATAAAAAATTTAAAACCTACATATTTAAAAACATAATCATTGATATTCATAATATCACTAATCATACACTTAGTTTTTACTAATATTTGTTTTCATATATTTTTCTATACTAATGATCGAAACTCATAATCATTCGAATAAATAACTATAATATTCATAAATGTGATGTATCCTAATATTTGTTTTCATAAATTTATTACTCATAAGTGTATTTATCCATATTATTGAAAATCATGATGTCTATATTCGTATTAAATCGTATTTTAACGTTAAATTAATTTGAAATGGTCCAAAACAGGCAATATTTTGTGCCACAAAACTAACGTGACAGAAACGAATCGCTGCAAAACCGACTCCACGTAGTCTTGTCTGCCCTACCCCTAGAGTGTAATTTAAAAGCCGGAGGCGCGGAGGGAGGGCAGCCCTCGCCCGCTGTAACGAGGCTCAGGCGCCCGGGTGAGCTGGAGCGGCTGAGGCTGGTCGCCGAGGCGCCGAAGGCGCCGATGGCGATCCAAAAAGCCGAAGCTGCGGAAGCAAGCGTGGGTGCCTGAGCCTCGTTACGCAAGGGCGGAAGGGCTGCACATCCCGCAGCGCCGGAGACGAGGAGATACCAATGCATGCTGCATGCTTGCTTTCATGCTGCATGCTCTGCATGCTTATCTACTCTATTAAATTATATAATATGATTTTTTAAAGATACGAGTATGTCTGTTATAAAGTAAATCATTCTGAAAAACAACATTATGAGTTGAAGTTTGTTCTTAGTAACAACATTATTAATTAAAACAATATGATCAATGAATGTTATGAAGAAAAAAGATCTGAAAATAAAAATTATGTATTTTAAATGGTTCTTGGTAGTAACAGTATTGATAAAAAAATTATGATTACTAACTGTTATGAGCTCCGATGGTAGTAATAAAAATGTATGAATAAAAAAAGTATGAAAAATAAAATTATGAAGAGAGATTATTATGAACACAAATCGGTAGTAAGACAAAGAATAGGATTTAGAATTTTATGTGAGCCAATATAGAACCATAAAAATTACTTAGGAATTATTCGTATCACTGCATTATTGAAAAATCCCAGTGACAAGTCTTGGGTGAATCGTATACGAGATTAGGTAAGAGTAGGCGCACACCGTTGATTTTTAGTTGGCCGATAGTTGTGTCCTATTTCAAATTGCATGAAGAATCGGCCAAATCGAATCGGAGTAGTGTGCGCACTCCCATACATGCTCATAAAGGTTCCTTGCCAAGACTACGGAACCCTAAAAATGAGAAATAATAACCATAAAACATTAAAAAAAATTGGGGACATTTTTGTCGATAAAATTGACATCACAACATCGCCTTAAATTATCGCTAACCCTATCCCAAACACACTGTATATGGTAGATTTCTATTTCACTAAGCTTAATCAAGTAATATATTTATAACACTGAACTTATAATATAACTATATCACTAAACTTGGGCCGTTTTATAACTATATTCCTAGTGAGATAGTAATGAATCGCTTTCCTATTATAACTATGTTACGGTATATAATTATATCCCTAGGGATATAACTATATTACGGCTTTATCTATCTTACTGCGACACCCATACTGATCAACAGCCCGACTAAACTATCGGCCGACGAAAAATCAACGGTGTGCGCCTACTTTTAAACCACAGAGTAAGTAAGTAACATAAAACTTAAATAGATTGGACCTATCACCTTCCAAGAATCTATTCATTAGTTCAGCATTCAGCTAAGGCCCGAGCAGTACGACTTAAAACCTATCTTCAATTCTCAGATTCAATCAAAGTTCGGGTAACCTAGTGACATTCAAATTGGCCAAAAAGTTACAACACAACCTTCAGCTTCAACCAAACCATCGCCGACAATTATGACAAAGTCCTGTTGTGAACTTTTGGCTACTTTGGGTATCACGAACTATATTTGTGAGGCTCACAGAGGCTAGCACACATCTACTTTTAGTTTTACTTAACTTAGCCTAAGTATTTAAGTAGGTACCTACCTACCTACTAACGCGTAAAATTAAAATAGGGAATAAATTTTGAAAATTGTGATTTCATCAACTTAATCAGGCAATAGGTACTCGTACATAAGTAGCAATGGTTTTCACAGATTCATGCGACGTTAACATTATAAAAACTTGTGAAAAACGCGAAGTTTTGCTGCCTGTTTCACAACGCTCCGGGATCTTAACGCCATCTAGTGATGTTACTTGCTGTCTGTCCATCTATCGCGGTCGCTCATGCCGGCGTTTCGTTTGGAGTGAAAGAGATGGGTAGCCCTGGGTGGAAAATGTGGAAAGGGTTGTGGAGGCAGTGCCGTGTCCCGGGAAACGGCCAGGGTCGGTTTAAAAGCAATGAAAATAACAACTGTTTAAATTGTTATTAATTTAGACAATCATGGTTGAATACACGATCATAGATTTTTGGGTTTTCAGAAACTTAATAGATAAACTTTTATATCGTTCGTTTGTTCGTTTCAGCCTGATTAACTTCGTAAATGAGTAGGTACTTACGATAAAAATTATTTAACTGGTCGATGAGAATCGTACATTATCAACTCTGAGATGAGATTAGTAAACTTACGAAATTACGAGCCTATTATAACTAAGTAAGTTGGATAGAAGTCCGCTACGAACAGCTACGAAGACTACGGCTACGGCAGCTACGGTATTGTAGCGACATCTATTGAGAGGATTTTAATTTAATTTCAATGGTTTCCTGCACCAGCTGCTTTGTTGCAGCTGTATCTTCGTAGATGTCGTCAACTGTTCTATCGGACTATACAAGGACATGTCCTGAAGCAACTTGTGCGTAGATTCTGCCCATATTACTGAAAAGTGTTGATTCTTTGCCTTTGTGGATACTTCTAGGTTGTATAGGAAGGGTGGGATTAATCAGCATAATATGAAACTACTATAATGTCGAACTTAATTATTGTTCTTGCAATTTCAATTCTTATGAAAAGTTCAGTGTCCTGCAGCCGCAACTATGTGAGTGGAAGTTTTTGAAGGTGTAGCCTGGTGACGAGAGCTGTCTATCAGAACCTCATCATCATCAGCCAAATCTGTTGAAAACAATCTTTTGGTTACCAATACTACAATAAGATACTTCTCAGCTGGATACCAGACACACCAAGGTCGTATTTATACAATACTGGCTGTATTACCCGAGGTTGTTCCGCATTTTATTAGGGCGGCCTATGTGTTAATCCAGGGTGTCAGCTAACTACATACCAAATTTTAATAAAATCGCTCCAGCCGTTTAGACGTGAATAAGTAACAAACATACACTCACAAACTTTCGCCTTTATAAGCGCTCCTGCACACGACGCCGCCACCGCGCCGCCGCCGCGCCGACGCCGCGCTGCCACCGCGCCGTCAAAGCATAATTTCACCGGTCCGGCTTTGAAGGCGCGGCGGCGGCGCGGCAGCGGGCTTCACGCGGCGCGAATAAACAGTGCAAAGGCGCGGGGGCGGCGCGGCGGCGGCGTCGTGTGCAGGAGCGCTTATAATGTGTTAAACGTTGTGTGTACGTGTGGTAAACGTTAAAGCATTGTATTTTATTCCAGAGCGTAACCTGCACCCTAGGCGGCGTCTGGTCGGGTGTGCCGGCGTCGTGCAAGTACGTCGACTGCGGCACTCCCGCGCAGCTTCACAAGGGTTCCTTCCGCCTGCTCAATGGAACCACCACATACGGCTCGGTCGCGCAGTTCGCGTGTGAACAGGACTACTGGCTGGCCGGGGCAGAGTCCTTGACGTGCAACAGGGATGGGAAGTGGTCGCATGATATACCGTCTTGTGAACGTGAGTACCTACTGCCATTTTATTTGTATTTTATGCTTTAGATAAACCAACTATTAGGCAGAGGTGACGAAGTAAAGTAGTAAAATAAGTACACGCACCTGGTAAAGCGTAGCATAACGGAGCAGTTGTACCATAGTAAGTACCTACTTATAGTTAATAAATGTCTAAAATTAAAAAAAAAACATCATAATGACTATAAGTATCTCCTTAGCATCTAGTCTAGACAGATGAAATTCCATATCGACTCCATTGCGTATACAATAAATATCGACTATACAAAGTAGAATCATTTTTGCCTTTGCCACAGACGAGATTATTGATCTCACACTTCGTCTATCCCTAAAATATGAGTAGCTAAAAAATCTACTAACATCTACGAGACTTAATAGGGCGTAGATGATATTTCTACCTAACTTGATTGATTTCACATCGTCCAACACTCTAGATAAGACCTCCTTCATTTTCTGATCCGAGGCTACTGGTAAGAACCAAAACCTCAGTTCGTTTTATACATAGTGTAACTATCAAACGTATGTACCTAATGTATGTAGTGGCCCGCGACGCTGACAAACCGCGCGGGCGTAATTCGCTGGGTGCGAAGTACTAGGTGGGGGTAACATAATCTATCGCAGCGCTCATGGTGGTCAAAAGTAGAAATAATGTAAGCTCTGTCATCAGATGTATCTGTCAATGGCAAAGCGATTCTACACAATACATTTTAATATCATTAATTAATCGCATGAAAAGGGTCCTACTGGGAACTTAAATAAAAGAGTGGACTGTATTTCGATAGGGCTGGTTTAATAGCCGTTTACAATTTGGAAATAACTAGACTATACAACGTGGTAGTACAAAAATGAGTCACAGTAGTTGTTGTGCACAGATGTTTGCCTTGTGATGAGAGCGTGAATTATTGAACTCTGCCCTTGTTTTGTTCTTAATTCTTCTACATCTCGGACTTGTCCAGCCAATATCAACAACTTTCCTTTAAATACGGTTTGTGGTTGGAATTTGATATTGTAACACTCACAAACCCGGTCTTCATTTCATTTCGATATTTTTTCACAAATAAACGACCTAAATGTCAATGTGACAGAGCCCACAAAGTTGTGGACGCTAGTTGGCGCTATAATCGTGCACAGAGCCAATAAGCGTGTATAAGCGTGACTGTAATACCAGTAATACCATCCTAATATCATCTCACCGTTCCAGTGATAACCTGCCCCGACCCCGAAGTGCCCTCCGGCGGGTACATGGAAGCTTACGACTACAACGTCCACTCCAGCATCGACTTCCACTGCGAGAAGGGCCACAAGCTGGTCGGCGAGCAGAGCCTGGTGTGCCAGCAGGACGGCGAATGGTCCGGGGAGTCGCCCAAGTGTGAATGTAAGTTCGGTCCTTCTTATTGTTGAGTTAGGCCCAGAACACCAGTTTGAAACCGGTTTGAAATGGTCGCGTTATGTGTGGTCTCTCAACAGAATCTTTGACAGAAACTTAGATGCAACTCAAAAGTAACTATAAGTTGCAGTTTCGTTGCAATTGCGTTTCACCGTGTGTTCTGGGCCTTATAGCAAGTTTTGAGAGTGATTCGTATACCGCAGTGATTACCTTATAGATGGCGCGTAGAACCTGATAAAATGGCAGTTAATGCATGAAAAACCTAACATCTCAGATATTTCTCCTCATGATAAAAATAGGACACTATTGTGTCCATATTTGTGTCGAGGTGGTGATTTGTTTTTAAGTCACAAGGGCTTAAACTTGCCCCGATTGTGTTATTGTTTACTATACTTAGACTTGTTTTTGGTTAATTACCCGATTCTTCCAATAGACGTGGACTGCGGGAAACTGCCGCCTCTGCCTTACGGTGCTTCAGAGCTGCTGAATGGCACAACGCACCTGGGCAGCGTGATTCAGTACTCCTGCACCACAAACTACCGTCTGGTGGGGCCCGTGCGCCGCGTCTGTACTGCCGACTACCAGTGGAGCGACTCATCTCCTAGATGTGAAGGTAGGGACATCAACTTATCTTCAATAGTCGTTAACTGATGCCCTAAGATGCTTGTGAAGGTACGGACGTCAACCTTGTCTTGCAATAGAAGTGGTCTGCTGCCCTTATGCTTCGGAGCTGCTGTTTAAATGTTTAGCAAGGTACTAATTACATCGAAAACATCTAGGTATCTTCACAACGACAACATCCTCGTAAAGCTACTATAGTCATGGATATTGTTATTGTTATGTTCTTCTGATTAATTTCGTTGCGGGTCAAATGACAGTTGAACTTTCCCCGGGATAAACTTGACCTTCATCGGTTGGGTTTTCATGGCGGTCAAGCTGTAGATCCTGGCTACACAGGAGTTGCAGTGGGAACGAGAGATGGGAATAGTCCCGTAGTCATGGATATTGGCATTGTGTTTAATCAGATCCGTTTTCATCAGAAATGAAGCGGTCTAACCCGCCCTCAGGAGTCCAACGCAAATTAATTCCAAATGAGCAAACTGATATTTTAAGTTTACTTTAGCTAGGCTTCATCCTCATGATGAGGCCATTTTGTGTGTGATGTTGTGTTCTTATATACCTCCAGCGTCTGAACTGTCTTTGGAATAAGAAGAAATGTCTCTCATGGATGCAAACTTCCAGAAATCCGTTGCCCCGACCCAGTGGTGCCTGAGAACAGTATCGTCTCTGTCACCGGCAACGACCGCATGCACGGGCGAACGCTCATCAGGACATCAGTCAGCGTGACTTCTGGCAACACCTACCGTATCGGAGCCCTTGTCAAGTACCGATGCGAGCGAGGATACAAGGTGGTCGGCGAGAGCTTGTCGACGTGCGAGGATAATGGACAGTGGAGCGGCACCACGCCAAGATGTCAATGTGAGTGGACCAATACTTTTCGGTTAAAGATGACAGATTTAACTGGCATTACCAGCACCAATCTCAAACGGATCAAGCGTAAAGATTTACATAATTGTAATCCTTATGAAGATTACCTACTTACCTACTATACTTAGTTCACTGCCCAACAATTCTATGTAGACGCATTTTAATTGTTGTTATTGTTTAGACCAGTGTTTTTCAACCTTTTTCATGACACGACCCCCCTATTATGAAAAAGTTTTTAGCGACCCCCCGACCGTTCGCTTTTTTTTTCATGAATTTTATAATGTTGCAAAGATGTTTGTAGGGACCGAAAACTTTAATCCATACAACATTTGCATAATTAGATTTCGGATTTATCTGTCTTTAAAAGAATTTAATAGAAATATTAAATAGATTGTTAAAAAACCCCCCAGGGGGTCGCGACCCACAGGTTGAAAAACGCTGGTTTAGACGTTGTGGCAAACCTAGAAAGCTTGAACCATAGATGACATGCCACATGGCGCCTGTATTCTGATTATGGAATGTCCCTTAACAAGCTCTAACGGGTCGACCGTAGACTGAAAGCCCATTAATGAATTGTTCTTTCAGATGTGGACTGCGGCAACCCTGGACGCATCGACAACGGCAAGGTGACGCTGGCAACCAACGCGACGTACTACGGCGCGGCCGCGCTGTACGAGTGCGAGGAGCACTGGCAGCTTAACGGCGTGTCTCGTCGTCTCTGCCAGGACAACGGCACCTGGAGCTCGGAGGCACCCATGTGCAAAGGTATGCGCTTGGACAATAGTTATCAAGTCACGAACCTTCTGGAATTAAAAGGCGCCGCTGTTCAATGGAATGGTAATGAGACAACAATCTTCTTTAAACACTCATCAAATCGCAATGGATTACAACGGCAAGAGACACTGCTCTCGGTCGACGCCGTATAAATAACACGACCGTTGTGCGAGTGATAGGAATAGTGACAGCTCAACAAGACCTCTGTAATTTTTATAGGTATACCAGAGCCCAGAAGGCCAGAAGAGAAAAGTTATTGTATTAGTAGTTTATACTAGAATATCCTCGCCAGACTGAAGTTTTCTCATGCTTCTTCTTTGTGCAAACAAATAAAATTACCTACTGTGCCTTTTCCAGAAATCACATGCCCCGATCCGTCGATCCAGATCAAGGGCAGCACGGGTCTGGTGGTGGCCACTTCAACCCTCAGCATCGGCGGCGAGGCGCACTACCGCTGCGAACGCGGGTACAGCCTCAAGGGCAACCAGACCAGGGAGTGCCTGCCGAAGGGACAGTGGAGGGGCGCTCCGCCTGTGTGCATACGTAAGTCTTGATTGATGTGCCTACATATTTGTTAGAGTCCGTTGTCATACACAAGTCTTGATTCCTTCTGATGCACACACATTTGTTAAAGGTCCATTGTTTGAAAACGTAAGTCGTGATCCACCTTGTGATGTAAACTGTCTGTTAAATCAAGGTCTGTAGCCAAATAACAAAAAACACCATTTTTATCTCTTACAGCGATAGACTGCAAGGCGCCCGGCCAGATCGAGAACGGCCGTATCATAATATCCAACAGCTCCACCTTATTCGGGAGCTCCATCGAGTACCACTGCTTGCCGCAGTTCCAACGCGTCGGTCCTTTCCTGAGGAAGTGCATGGACGACGGCAAGTGGTCCGGGGAAGAACCGAGCTGTGAGCTGGCCACCAACGAGGCGGCTGAGAACGGAACTCTTCCGTTGAGCGTGGGCGTCGGCTGCGGAGTTGTATTGTTCCTACTAATGCTGCTGGGAGTCATATACTTGAGGCTGTAAGTAGTTTCCTTTATGAGCTTGCAACGGGGCGTCTTAGCTAGCTCAGTCTGACACCCCGCTGTTTAGTACTAAGTCCCAGTTCGCCTTCTGCGATGAGGGATGTGTACCTATCCAGGATGCCTACAGGGATATTCGACCAAGGAAACGCACAATCAATAACACAATGGNCTAGGGCTGTCGATGCGTCGCGGGGCGCGTCACAAGCTCAAATATTTCATTAATTATCGATTAAAAGATATAGGATAAGGTTAAATTAATTTTCCAGTATTGTACGAGAAATTACACTTTTGTAACAACATTCCTTTTCCATAAAGTCTATATTTATCAAAATTCTAAACTGTCATTTTTTTCCAGCCGAAAAGCGACTCCAGTGAAAAACACAGAGAATATCGAAGGCGCAGAAAGAAAAGAGGACCAAAACGCAGCAGTGATGAGCTACGCGACGCTTCACGACACAAACGGACGCCATATTTACGATCACGTCTCAGATAATGTATACGACTCACCGTACAGCGAAAGAATCGCCGATAACGTAGCCTATGGAAGGCGAAGCGACACAGATTCCGCTTACGAACCCGAACCAACTGGACCTAATGCCGTTGTCACCATTAACGGCGTTGCGGTCCGTTGATCAACCTTCAAACGAAACAATTGAAAACTGCACAGCTCGACACGCGTTGAGCTATCCGGCTCAAAGGACCATAGTTAAAACAAACATGGGTAACCAACTGAATCGATTCTATCGATCGTATTCGTGTCTATAGTGTCATATAAATCAGTCAAAAACTCTTATTTGGTACAACTATGTTCCTGTGAAGCTAAATTGTAACATCAATTTTTTATACTTAAATACAAAATTGTTTATCACAATGGTTACCATTTTCCTTAGAGTTGAGTGTTCAAAATGACGCAATAGGTTAGGGAATAGGTAAATGTAGTGATTTCAAAAGGAGTCGAGGGTTACAAAAATGTTATGTGTTCGCTGTAATCACCAACCCTTACTAGGTATTGAACCAAAGATGTAAATGAGTTGGAATTGGTATAATAATGATAAATAAAATAGTTTTTAATTGTGTTGTTATATTGCAAATTTTTGTATGTTAAACTGGCGAGCCATCTGTATATTTATTAAACATGCCGTGTTGAAAATTATCTACTAAATGTGCCTGTGATACCTAAAACAAAGTTAAGTCAAAAATTTGCAATTTAACCAACACTTAGTTTAATACTTTCTGTTCAATTAATAAAATAGGATAACACTCGATTGTCCTGGCAACTAAACCTGTTTCTTTTTTCAGAATTGAGTTACTGAAACTTCTAATTTATATCATTGTGTATTTTATATGGAACCGAAAGTATTAACGAGTAAATTAGCATAATAAAATAAGATGATAAAATGTATTTATTGTTGTATCGATGTAGGGTAAGAGAATATAGGATTTGATGCCAAAATAATATTGTATTGCTTTTTATAAATATAGTATTAGGTTAAAGCTATGGTAATTACTTTAGATTAAGGCCAAATTTTTCATTATCCGGAAAGTTTTTTCCAGAGATGTTGACGATGACATTAAATACCTGTTTCATTAAAAACTTCAGATAAAACCAAACTAACTGGCGATTGAAAAATTTGCTCTTATTAAATTGTTCCTTTTTATTATGTTTTTAAACCAATCCAAGACAGTGTCATACAAAAATAAACGTCTAATACAAAAAGATTCTCACTAAATATGATTCTTATAACTTGGGATATTTATTTAATTTTATAGGGTTTTGGTGAGATTACTAACATTACAAGAGCCTTTGTTGGTATAATTTAGTCTTTTTTAATGTATGGTTTATATTTGGTTATTACATGCATAACAATGAAACATTACCTTTTATATATTTTACAATTCTTTTAAGTGTTCATGTAAATAGATAGATATAGTTAAATTTAAATTTATATTTAGTGAATTTACGAAATTTGCCTACCCGTCACTGCCTGAAAAAGTTGACCCAATCGGGATTCTAATGTTACTTACATTATTTCAATATTGCGTTTTTATTTCAGCTGTGATAAATTATATCTATAAAACTGTTTACCGTAATATTATCGGCACAACAAAACATAGACCTATATTAAATCTCTGTAGGTAGTGTATATTGGGCCACAGTTCCGTTTCAGTTCCAGCTACTCATTTCCGTTTTTGTCTCGCTCTTATCAAATGGTGATTCTTTGCGAGAGAACGGGTAGCTGAAACTGTAACCCATAGTACCTACCAACATAAATCTGGGTATAAACTATGAAATATTTTTTAACAACGTACTATGTAAATCAAGTCGGGACTCTCACTATTGTGTTAGATTTTATTTACAACTATTGTTGTAGGTAAATAAAATTTAACTAGCTTATCACAGCATGCTTGTGTTCATTTTCAATGCGAACCATTATGTTTTTGTTATTTTTATAATAATGTACAATTATATTGCTGATACTTTATTTTTACTTTTTAGTTTGGTTCGTTAAATAAATAACTAAAATATACAAGAGACGTTTTATTCACACACTGTTGGTGCGAACAGCATTGCAATAAGAAATAATATCAATTTAAGGACAAGCAACTAAAATAATAACTTTACAATGTAAAATTGATACGAAAATATTTTGCTAACTCGCATTTATTGTATAAAATTGACAAGACATCAAGAAAGACAACGTAACACATAGGTATTCGTACAGTTATATGTAGGTACGAGAAATTATATTTACAAGATTTCTAAAATAACTTTTGATGAGTTTCTATAAAATTTCTATACAAAATTAACTAACACATATAATATGAATATACCATATTTTGATGTTATAAGGATGAAAATATAAATTAGTACTACCTAATATCAATACTATGTTTCTCATCTTATTGCTAAAATTTATGTTTATGTTGAACACTGACTTTTCTCAGAGGGTAAATAGCAGTACGAGCCGTGAGTTATGTTAATATGTTTTAATTGAAACATAAATCACAAATTCATGGAGCACCAACTGATTAAACAGAAGTAGGTACCTAAAGATACTTGTCCAATAAAGAACTAAAATATCTGAACAACGAAGTATACATGGGATGTAAAAATTAAAAAGAACTAAAATATCTGAACAACTAAGTATACATCCCACGTAAACTTCGTTGTTCCGATATTTTAGTTATTTCTATTTAGACAAGTATCTTTACTTCTGTTTTATCAGTTTTAAAAACCGGTTTAAAAAAATTGCAAAGATAATATTTATATTTTCTCGTAACTACAAATGACACAAAATACTTATTATAAAACATGAAATCTAGCCTAACATTATCTTAACGTAAGTTCCATCATAGTCATTCGCTGCACAGTGCCCGCAAGTTGGTAAGCGGGGAAAGGTAGGTACTCGAATAATTTTCAATTTTACATGGCGTTTTCTTTCTCTCGCGTGTTACTTTGCCATTCCAATTTGACTGGCCCTGCACATACTCGTAATAAGTCTCTAAGATATTGTCTTCCGTGCATAATATCTTGGAAATGCACTTCTAAAGGCCGTCGAAATATTATCATCAAACATTTTACTAAAGTATCTTACTAAATACATTTATGACATAAATTGCACGAAGAAATTTTAGTGGGCAAACACGAATAAAACGTTGACAAACAATACAAGTAGATATTATGTATTAGACAAATTAGGTGAACAATAATGATTTATGAATGTGAATAACTTTTCAAATAACAAGTAATTTGAATTATAACGGGACGGAGGAAAATATTTATTTAGGCCGGTCTTAATACGGACACAAATAGGAATGACTATCCGAAGAACGGGTACACACAAAAATAACAACAGCTAGAGATATTTTTATTCGAACGAAGATGTATCCAAAGTGACACCGGCCTTATAATCTCAGATAGTCCAATAGAAATCAATAAGTTAGAAAGACTGGGGTTTAAACTTCAGCTCTATCCCAAAAGTTAGTTAACAATTTGGAGGGTAGATGTACATTTCTTAGGAGATGGGAGGTTTCAAACTATTTGAAAATATCTAAACCTAAAGGGCCTTATTATAAAAAAGTTAAACCCGGAACTAACACTGGTTTAAAATGACATTAAATTTCCATACTAAATGTCAATTAAAACCAGAGATCAACCAGAGCCTAACTTTTTGTAATAAGGGGGAAAGAGACGAGAAAATGTATTTTATAGAAATACACTCGACATCAAATAAATCGCACCTCCCGCAACAAGCATTTTCAAACGTATGCATCCCCACTTCCCACAAATATTGGCACCATTTAAAAGCCTAGTTCTAACCTTCATTTCATAAAAGGAAAGGTTTTTACCCCAAAAATGTGTCTTTAGAAGGATCCAGAGTCACTTCTTAAAAAAATAGGTAGTTACGCTACTAGAGCCAACTTTTATGGCTATAAAACTGTTAAGTTGTGATTAATCGCTATCCATCTGTTAAAGACGACACGTGAGATCATTATTTGGTTTTATAACCATAAAAATTGGTCTAATTGATCCCATATTTATTGGGCTTTTAAATAACACCAATATTGTTGGTGCACCATGATTGTGTCAGAAGAAAATCGTTAAAGTTCGCGTCGCGGAAGGTGCGGTTTATTTGATGTTGAGTATACTTACATTCACTTAATTACTATTCAACTATACTTGTATAAAATGTTATTAACAGCACACAATTTGCATAAATGAAATATTTCGCAAATATTTAATTCAACAATTATGGTATTTATGAATGTGATAATGAATAATCTTGGTGATATTTTTCGCAATTTTACACACGCGTAATTTCCAATAGAACACAATTTCTTATGAATCTTATGCTAACTTCGTATAAACTACTAGGTATCGTGTATATAATATTATCAAATATTTTTTTCTAGATATAAAATAGTTGCTTGGACACAGTACCTTTATACCACGTAGGATGTAAGTACCCTATTCATATGCAGGAAAACATTCCAAGCATATTGTAAATTTTATAAGAACTTTAAATGTACTCGGAAATATAATTTAGCCTAGGTAGGTATTGGGAATGTAGCGGTACCGAAGTCCAAAAGTAGTCGTTGGTGTTATTCGTAACAGTACACATTACATCATGTACATGGAAGCCCTAACCTTACGATCGTCGAAGTAGAGAAAGTTATAAGTAAGTATACACATAAAATCTGTGTTGCAAAAATTACTCAAAATACATAAAACATGTTTTTAAAAAGTATCTATATGGTTATAATAATTTTATTAATAGCGCTTTTGTGCTTCTTTTTGATGTAAGATCATGGCACTATCTGTTTATAAATCTGTTATTAAAGTAGTAAAATAAATCATGATAACTCCTTGGAAAAACAACATTCGTTTATATTCTTATATGTATATGATTTAAGACGCAAAAGTAATTCTATATCTATCAACACTTCGACGATTACTAAATAAAACATAAAAAAAATAAAAAACAAGTTACAGCTACGAAAAACAAGGCACTCCGAAGGAAACTCACCGCACGGCGAGGTGCTGCAAACAAAACTTAAGCAAACCAAGGAAAATAAAAACAAACAAAAAATTAATGAAGAAATTTATTGTATTAACTCTTACCTCTGGAAATAAATAAAAACTTTATGAACAAAAATTTTAGAACCACTATGTTTCGAAGGCTACAAATTTTATACATTACAATATTTTTGAAGATCATTGACGCCCATCGTAATGTCTGCTGTCAAGTAGTAAAATCTATTCATATTCAATTTCATCGTGAGATTATACAAATGGTTATAACATTTGACTGTTCAATAAATTATAGATAAGTCAATGAAAAAAAAGGATATATATTTATTTATATATTCCAAAATAAAAAGGTATTTGAACCCATGCCATGTAGATAAAATTTAAACTATAGAACACAGAAACGCTTATAAGAAACCATTATATGCGGGGCTCTTTTGAGTACATAGAAAGTCATGAGTATTGTTTCTACAACGAAGCAAATTTTTGTTAGTTACGATAACGGAACATATTATTATGTCCCACCCATCACATAAAGCCAGTAAGTACACATAAACGCGCTCTCAATCATTCTATGTTCTAATTAGTTTATCATTTCAATAAAATTACAAAATGAAGCAATGAAACAAAAATGTTCACTTTACCATTAACAGTTGTTTCGAATTTCTAAAGCGTGTCACGTTCAATAAAATATCGATGTTTTTCTTAAAGTCACCTTTGACTAGTGCGTCATTTGAAAATGTGGGCGTATTGGTAAAATTATTAAGGTGTTGTTGTTTGTAGCTATGATCATCGGACGCGGACGAAGCTCTGATGATTTTCATGGCCTTTGAAAATTGTTTGAATATTTTAGTTTAATGAAACTTGTGCAGAGATTTAAAACTTGAGAAGAGAGTAGAAAAAGAGAGAGAGAGTTAATAAGAGAATTACTAGAAAGGTATGGATAACAGCAACTGCCTTGATCCACAATGGATTATAATGTGGCACTGAAATTGCATGTGAATACTAAATATACTGCATACTTTTACAGAGCAGTCGGCAACAATATTAAGTACCATCATTAAGGGCTATATTTCACCGGGACACCATGGCGGCGCAACCAGTCGCCGGCTACCAACAAAATGTATGCAGCTCTATAGAGATTTTATGCATGAATCAGAGGTTCGCGGGCCACCAAAAATCAGAAAATTGGATACTGAATGAACACGACCGAAAACAACAACAAACATTCGCAAACCCAACGCGAACAACTAAACGTGTAAACATGATCTAAGGCGTGCAAAGTCGATATATCACATTCCAATTCATTTTACTACTGCTTACAAAAATCTATACATAAATATATAAATATCATTATCCATTCAATAATTCGAGATACATACATATAACTACACAAAATTATAAAAGCGGCGCGGGCCGCGAAAACGTTTTAATAATGACTAACCTACTTTATTACACTTATCTTTTTAGGAATACATCGAAATATAAACACAAAAGGACACCTCGAGAACAATATGATTATTAAAAACACAATCCATACATCCATATCTCGGCCCAAAACTGAAGGTGCGATATTAACATTACAGCAAATGGTGGTTCAAAACATAATCGCTGTTCATAAGTACATTCGATGAATAGATAAGTACACAATACTATGTTATATATAAATAATCAGGCACTTTTAAAGATTTAATTGTGATTCCCGCTCTAACAACTAAAAAGAATAGAGTAACTTCATTTTAACTTAAGAAATTGTTTATGGTACAATTTAGGTATGGTCCAGCAGGAAATGTTTCATACTAACAATGCAACGATGTCAAATGTATATTTTATCACAAATATTTAATTTAACAATTTATAGCATGCAGTGTAATGTGTGGTCATATTTTTATAAAACAAAGTAAATATGTTTGTTGTCCCATATAAAAAGAAAAAATATTTGTCAGGGAAATTATATAAATCTTTATTTATATAGGGATTTTGAGTCAAGTTTAAAGCAATTTATTTTGGACCAAGTACATTATTATAATAATAATTAATTGGCAAATATCATATTTGTATCATACATAACAGTTTAAAATGTCAGCAAAATAGGAAAACCATTTAAATGCATGAAATTGATGCTGTGATGATTTGCAATTCTTCAATCATAACTGATTGAACAGTGAACCGACAGATCGCATTCCATAGGCCATCGAATAAATATTCCATAAACAAATAATTCAATATCAACAAATATCTAATTACATATAGCAAGACACTGTTCTCTTACGACTTACGAATTTTCGCAAAAATTACGGACATATTTTCTACATCTTTCACGTTTTGTTGCGTCCTTAATGTGATGATCAACAATATTAAAATTCAATAATACTAATTACACAATAATTATTATAATGGCGCATTACATTAAGACAGTAGGCCGTTTGTGACAAGTGGCGGCGACTACATTGTCGGGACTCGGTCGATCACGTCGCGAGGACGAACTCTAATGACTTAGGAATATCTAAAAACAATCAATAATGCTTCTCAGTAGAAAACATTTCAATAAAATAGTTTAGAAAACGTAATACATCTCTTTTTTATTACTTTTTTATATCAAATTTACGTATAATCATCATAAATAACCCAAAATACATTAGATAAAATAAAAACACGCATTATTAATTGAAATGTATTTCTAACCATTAAAATGAACACCCCATATAACTCTGTACATAACTTCAAACTCTACTAAACAAGAGCGACTCGAGTACACAATACAGCGTGAACTTTAAAACAATACATTAACGGTTCCACTTAATTTACATTTAATCTCCGTTCATACATACACGTCCCAATATACCCGATCGGTCCAGCGATGGCCAATGTCTGTTGACAAATCAACGTCGTTAGTCACCTATCAGCGTATCTACTGTCGAATACTTGTCAATATCTAATATAGGCGACACGGTTGTGTGTAGTGAGTTTGTAGGAAGCGTCTGTGTGAGTGTGGCAGGCGTGGGGGTTACTTGGACAGTTTGCTGATGACTCGGATCAGGGCCCCGTTCTCATCCTTGAGCCGCTGGTTCTCCGCTTGCAACGCCTGCTGATACTGAAAGCCATACAAATAACGCCATTGAACGCATTTACTCATGAAAAGGGACCACAAATACTGCTGTGTGAAGTGGTAGTTTCAAAATATGCATTCTAAAAACAAGAGGTACGAAGAACTGATTTCAACCAGGTTTATATTACAATGAGGGGCTTGTAATGTGACAAGGAAGTTGTTATAACTCAGCAATTTTCAATACGAATATTAAAAATTGCCCAGACAACAAAATTCAAGGAAGCTATCACATTATGTACAATGGTGCGGTATGCGGTGGTGTTAGGGTATTTACAAACTAAAGCCATTTAGCAGACCTAAAAATATCTAAAATTCAGGATTTAGTAATATGTAACTGACATTTCTCGCACTGACATAACGAATAGGTATTCATCATGTATTTTTGAGGTATTTCTGTGAGACCAACTTAGTGACTTACTACTGAAGAATTCAATGTATCCTCTATTGTTTATATTTTTTATACGTCTTTAATGCGCACTGCATTAGAAGCAGACTCCCAATTATTTGTTGAGAAATAAAGCCTACGTAAAATTAAAGCTCAGGTAAATAATATCTTAAGTAGAAAGAGTTAAGAACAATTTATATCCTTGAAAATATGGCGACATAGCCGATATCTTATGGCCTCGTCTCCAATCTTTTCGCCTATCCCTTAAGAGCTTCTGAACAGAACGAGTATCAACTTTATAGTAAACGATATTGTGTGTTGTGTGGTAGTCCTGTGTAGCCATGGTATGGAGCATGCAGAACACGGCAGCCAGAATGTGATGTTGCATTTCGCTTGCTGTGTAGCAGCATTTATGACATGGAAAATCCTTGGAGATGTAAAATTTTAATGTTCATGTGACGGATTACCACCATGCGGTAGTGTAAAAAGTAGTTTTTTAAATATTTACATGACAGTTAGTAACAGTGATGACGGAGAAACAACTGTCATCGCAATAGAACACTTGTTGACAAATTGACAACATTATTTTTGCAAACGGTTGGAAGTTCAAAGGATTGTAACACTTGCTAACACAACACGACGCGAATCGGAAACGCAAACGCATTAACCTTTATGGTCCTTTATTCATAAACAGTCACTATAACATCCATCAAAAATTATTAGTTTAGGTATATGATACAGATAAACTAACCATAGTAACCATATAACTTACTGTAAATATTTCTGGTCACTTTCACTGTTTTTTAGAATAAGATACATTTAGTTATTGTACAATGTTACTTGTACATGTACTGTGTTGGAAATAACCAAAACGTGCAAGACTTCCATTCGGCTGATATGCTCATGTTCAGCGGAGGACATCCTAAGATTGATATAATTTTTGAACAATCGACAGCACATTAGAGTAGACGTATTTGGTGCAAAATAGCCACCAAAAGTGTGGTTACGATCCAATTTTATAATCCAAGTCAACAGTATGAAGGTCCAATGGAACATTATCTGAAAGTAGCTGGTTTATGAATAGAGGCCTGCGCCCGCGCACCGACCGCAAGTTAGACACGTATCAAATCATGCTGCCATAGCACACGGTTAGAATACAGCGGGAGGGGTCGCGACAAGCCGCGGTGCGGTGTTCGACGGGTAAGCTACGATTGCAGCTCAATTTTTGCTCACGTACACTTAATCACGACGATATTGTTCTTATTGACTGCTATTTTGTGAGTTCCAATGTGTTTTTTCTGGATGTCCAAATAAATAAATCCACATAATAAAATACTTAAAAGCGAAATAGCACTGACTAATCACGACATCTCAGAAACAACACCTACAAACTTGAAATTTGGCAGGTAGGTTCCTTATAGGGTGTAGACATCCTAAGGGGAGAAAATGGGATCCACGCGTACGAAGTCGCGGGCGGCCACTAGTAACATTGACAATCATGACGACCAAGATCACTCTGTCAAGAGTGTGACGACTGAGAAGAAGATTCTTAGCTCGAGATTTCTTATCAATTCTCATGATATAACTATAAATATTCCACCATTTTCAATCAATCTTAAATTGGCATCAAATTCAGATGACTAATGAATTGCGGTGAATATTAAGTACTTCTGGGGCTGTCATGATATTAATTTACTGACGGCTTTACAATGACTCATTCTACGGTACACCTATAAAGCATATAGGTGAAAGAAAGTTATGCAGAACCGGTTCATGATTATGTAAACAATGAAACTGTAATTAATAATATTGAAGAGTTTTTCATAAAAGAAAATAATAAAATTTTGCAATGTAATAAAATAAGTGTAAAATAATGAGGCGTGTGAGCAAAATTGTTGATGCTGAAAGTGTAACTTAACACAGTCGTCAAAGCACTATTAACTAATAGTTTTCTCACTCACAACAATACTTCCACTTATGTACTGAAGATACGTTTTCTTTTATATTTTTGTTATGATTTAAAAAAAACCCATACACACAACTATGAAATGTCTGGTTACATTTTAAGAATCGTAAGTAAGCAATATAGTAAGAGTAAAGGTTCATGACGAAAATGGACGATCGTGAAGCATTATATTTGCGAATTCAAACTCAAATCACACAGATATGTTTGTACCTACATTGTTATATCTTAGTTCATAACATTGTCGTAAGTATAGTGTGAGCTCGAAACCTAGAAGCGAATAGTACGTGAGCACGCCGCACCGCGCCGCTAGTGAGCCAACGCTCGGAATGCAGTTACCTATTTTGCGGCAGAGTTGGTCAATTTGCTGACGACCCGCGTTAGGGCACGGTTCTCAGCTCTCAGCCTTTCGTTCTCGGCTTTTAGTTTTTGCAATTGCTATAAAACGAATACCAACATTACAACTCGGTTGATTTGACTATCATGGCGCCACTGCGACAGCCGCCATTTTGAGGATAACCGTTCAAAATTTAAAAGACGTCATCGTCTATTTTTTAATATTAAAGTGTTGTGTGCGATAGTGTACAGTTGTAATATTGTTAAAAGTTTGCCATTACCTTGAGTTCTTCTTCCATCTCAGACAGTTTCCTTTCCATAGCTCGCTTTTCCCTTTTCTCGATTTCAGATGATGAATTTTGATTCTGGAACCAGAGAAAATGTCTCATAAGTATGACAATTATTAAAAACAACAATAGTAACTCGCTAGCCACAATCGACATTCGCATATAACACAAAAAGTAATGATTTTTATTTTACGGTTTATTATAATGTGTTCAAGATCAGCAAGCAAAGGACAGCGTACAGCAAAAACAAAAACGTTAATTATAATTCATTTTATAGTCTACTAACTCAAAATAATTAGTTATGCATTCCTCGATGGAACAGTTTTTTGTGCTTGCGCAATTAAGAATTTTTAGTTCCAACAAAAATCAGATTATAACACGAAATAATCATAATAATTCTTTTGTCTCTCTACTTCAAATCGAACTATATCAAAATTAATGAACAACTTTCAAGATACCTTATTATGATGACAAGCAACTGACATTAGTGTAGTTTGGCCCATTTGTGCCAATTTGTTACAGACGTACAAAAACATATAAATAACATAGCGTAATGTTTATTAATCAGCATAATAAGTCCTTCGTTAAATTAATGGTGCGGCTTAGAAATCTTCTGTTGGTAACCATAGAAATGTAACGCCTAGAAACCGAGTAGACGCAAGAAGTGAGGCAACTCAAACTAGACATCAGCTTAGTTCTTACATACGTTCTGACAGTAGTCAAAGTCAAATGATATTATTATTTTTGCCTCACTTTTGACGAAGCACTTATATGAAGATAAAACACAAGGATTTGATTATCCCAAGAATCGAACCTGGGATTTAGCCTTAGACTTAAAATACATAGCTTAAATAAACAAAACAAACACATTCGCAAATGCAGAACTAAAGCTCGCTCAGCTATAGGACAGTCAAAATTTGGCCACTCGCAACTCTCACGCAACATCACACTTCTAGTATGTACTAATAACTAACAAGACAAGTGCAAGTACATAAACATTGGTGAAGGTCGGTTTTAAAGACCTTTATTTCGTCAGGCATAAGGTTGGGTTTGTTGTCATGTGCCAGTCAATGAGTGGAGTGAAGTTCGGTCGACAGGTGGTGATAATTAGTGGGCCGGTGGGCGGGTGTTAGTCAAACGTTTAAAATAGGGAAATGAGACTCGTGGCTAATATGTTCGGTGTCACGGCCGTCACCGTACATGGCCGGTCCAGATTATTTATGGCAGACAGAATAATCTTGTATTATATTCGTATTAAAGTTATTGAATACAATTCGCCAAACATGCTTTAGCAAATAACCATATGCTAGAATAAAATGCAGCGTACTCTTTCTAATTAGTGGTCCACATCCAATGCTACTTGTGGAAGGTCAGGCTACGAGCACCTTTTGTTTGTCAACATCATAATTTTATTATGACAGTTTGTGGACTGGAACCATATGGATAGTCACTGGAATGAATCGCGTGCTTGAGCTTAATGATATCTTTGCATGGTCTTTTGTTGTTGTCGAAGGATGATGAAAAATGACTTCTTTTGCCAGGAGCATGGCTTCCTAGAGAATATTTTGCATAACAGTTTCTAGTGCGTTCGGTGGCAAAGTGATTAGTTGATTACCTAGCTATACATTCGGCCTGAACCAAAGGAGGATTCAAGGCAGACAAGACATGCTCATCTGGTGGTACTCGTTGAAAGCACTGGAGTAGCCGTTGCTTCGACGACTGAAAAATCTCGCGGAGGTAGTGTACCTAACTCGAGGAAGCACTTTGAGGGACTTTCGTGAACCTTGCTCCTAGTGTTGCTGGGACGTGTTATCTTGAGGACGTCTCGTGCAGCTACTGTTACGACGTGTCGAGGACGCCTCGTGCGCCGCGGGGCGCCGCTAGTCTACTCATGGGAGCGTACCACTTGCGTGAGCCTGGTGATGGTGGCGCTGCTGCCCGGACGCGTCGAGGACGCCTCGTGCGCCGCGGGGCGCCGCTAGTCTACTCATGGGAGCGTACCACTTGCGTGAGCCTGGTGATGGGGGCGCTGCTGCCCGGACGCGTCGAGGACGCCTCGTGCGCCGCGGGGCGCCGCTAGTCTACTCATGGGAGCGTACCACTTGCGTGAGCCTGGTGATGGGGGCGCTGCTGCCCGGACGCGTCGAGGACGCCTCGTGCGCCGCGGGGCGCCGCTAGTCTACTCATGGGAGCGTACCACTTGCGTGAGCCTGGTGATGGGGGCGCTGCTGCCCGGACGCGTCGAGGACGCCTCGTGCGCCGCGGGGCGCCGCTAGTCTACTCATGGGAGCGTACCACTTGCGTGAGCCTGGTGATGGGGGCGCTGCTGCCCGGACGCGTCGAGGACGCCTCGTGCGCCGCGGGGCGCCGCTAGTCTACTCATGGGAGCGTACCACTTGCGTGAGCCTGGTGATGGGGGCGCTGCTGCCCGGACGCGTCGAGGACGCCTCGTGCGCCGCGGGGCGCCGCTAGTCTACTCATGGGAGCGTACCACTTGCGTGAGCCTGGTGATGGGGGCGCTGCTGCCCGGACGCGTCGAGGACGCCTCGTGCGCCGCGGGGCGCCGCTAGTCTACTCATGGGAGCGTACCACTTGCGTGAGCCTGGTGATGGGGGCGCTGCTGCCCGGACGCGTCGAGGACGCCTCGTGCGCCGCGGGGCGCCGCTAGTCTACTCATGGGAGCGTACCACTTGCGTGAGCCTGGTGATGGGGGCGCTGCTGCCCGGACGCGTCGAGGACGCCTCGTGCGCCGCGGGGCGCCGCTAGTCTACTCATGGGAGCGTACCACTTGCGTGAGCCTGGTGATGGGGGCGCTGCTGCCCGGACGCGTCGAGGACGCCTCGTGCGCCGCGGGGCGCCGCTAGTCTACTCATGGGAGCGTACCACTTGCGTGAGCCTGGTGATGGTGGCGCTGCTGCCCGGACGCGTCGAGGACGCCTCGTGCGCCGCGGGGCGCCGCTAGTCTACTCATGGGAGCGTACCACTTGCGTGAGCCTGGTGATGGTGGCGCGCGCCTCACGCAGCTGCTGCTCGGAGGTGTCGAGGAGCGTGCGCAGACGGAGCACCTCCCTCGACGAATCCTCGTACAGCTTCTTGTAGTCGCGGTCCTCGCGGTTCTCGGTGCGTTCGCTTCCGGACTGGAACAAATAATTCATAAAATCAATGATTTAATTGAACTATCTGCATTGGTGACTGAACTGTCCGCAAAGTAAACACAATAGTCGTGAGTCATTGCGACTCACGGAACAGGGAAGTTCTGAACTACTTTTATAAAGAACCACATTTTCTCTAACTAACATGCTTTCGTAGTTTCCGTATTGTCAGCTACAGTCATTCCTCATTTAAGAATCAGAAATATAAAATTTCACTAGACGCCATTTTGAGAGATCGCTACCAAAATTGGTACCTTTGTTATGACTTGTTTTATTTAAGAAAACTTCATATTCTATCAACGAATATAGTAAAAAAAAAATATTTTTTTTATATTTACGACAATGCATCATTACTAGTGCCTTCCGCGTTCTGCTTCACAAAATCAAAAGAAAGACGAACACTGGCGTTTTATACCAGAATCAAAATTTACTTTGATGTTAAGTAGTATTGCAAATGCAAACCTTTTATACCAGTGGGACCCTAGAGGAAATCGATTAAACGGGGTTTTTTTTTTGTGAAACGAAACAACTTTTCATGGGGAGCAATACTGAAAATATGCTAAAATTGTAGCTCACGAGTTACTTTACTGCTCGGATCATTGCCCCAAAACTCGACATGAACATTTTTCTCGGAAATAAAGACGGACGATTTTTATTCATTATCTATTTTCACTCACAAATCACAATGTACCTACAACATGCTGTTTCCGTTGTGCCAAATTGATTTATAGCGTTCCGTTTACAACTGTTTGCGACAATTTTATTAGATCCTACGCTTTAAAGGCGGGTGCATCTATCTATGTTACCTAACAATATTTCCATAATTCTAAACTAAACGCCTTAAAGCAATACTCACTACGCATTTACGGAACTTCAAGTGTTATGAGCAGAAACAGAACTCGAGATCATCAGAGTCTAAAATAAAAATATAATGACACATCACTCTTTATAACTGTTGAAATGTATGGTCGGTTTAATGAATACGTATCACTGTATTACATCTACTTGCGGCATAATTATTATGTGAGAATACTCCGTTAGACTTGAAACTAAGCACACTTTGTTCAAAAAGCGATTGTTTCACTCGATGCGCGAATAAAATCTTATCGTCAAGTTGTTGAAAGTTAGATATTTTATTAAACACCTTAATTAAAGTAAGCAGTTCATCCGTCGTTATCGTCCGCTGCGTTAGCTGTTTGTAATTGGTAACGAAGAAAAAATTTAAAAATGCTTTAAATGAAATAAGGTTACGTCTAAAAACTTCTACGATTAGCTGTACCCTAGAAGTAACACATTGTAGGTACTTGAGGCCTTGTTTAATTGACCTACAAAGTATATCTGAGAAGGGAGCGAATAAAAAGCATTATCAACATACACAATATCCATCAGAAGCGAGCGAATTTAAGCTCAGACTTCTAGAGTTGAGACCTAGGCCAGTGTCCAGAGAGTTCAGCGACCGGGACTTTTCCTTGTCGAGGTTGCTGTGCTTTCGGTTCTTGCGCTCCGGCCGCACCGGCGGCACCGGCGACACATCAGGCACTTCCACCGGCTCTGGCACTTTCACGGGAGCCGCCGGCACCGGCTTGGGTTTAAAGTTCTTTTGACTAGCCAACAACTTTTTGTCCAACTTTTTTAGCACTGGCGTCATCAAATTCAGAGAGCCTAACGTCGCCCCGCTCAGATACACACCCCCATACCCTGAGCTGGTGCCCCCGTATATGCCTAGGTTGGAAGACGCGCGGCCGAAGCCTGCTGTGTAGGGATTGTAGTTTCTGTAGGCGGCACTGGGGCTGGAATAGTTGGAGTAGCTGTTGGAGTATGGGGTGTTGTACTGTCCGAGCACGGATCCGAGCATGCTGGGAGACGAGCCATAGTGCGAGGTGAGGCTCCTCGGGCGCGAGCTATACCGGTCGTGTTTCCGACTCATCGTAACACATGTCCCGCGCGACAAGCGCTCGGTTGCACCGCGGGCGTAACGAAAACACACTGAGTGTTTTTCCGAGTTTTGTTCTCGGCGAGTGAAAATGTTGGCGCCCACGCGCAGGCCGAGCGAGAGAGACGCCAGTGACGCACTGGAGTGAGCAGACAAAAGGGGAATATCCACTCTAGCCCACTTGACACAACAAAATCATTCATTTATTTTATTTTTATCATAGTTGGAGGTTGATTAACAAAAATGAATAAAATATTTCATCGCGAAAATCATTAAGGCCATTATAATAAATCCCAACATTTCATCGAAGAAATTCAGTTTAACTATTTAATATTATGCTCCACATAACAATCTAAAAGAAATATGCTGGCTTCGAAAAGATGATTCGAAACATCGTCCGTAGCCATCACCGACAAACCTGTACGGTCACGTGCGGAAAACATCACACATAAATATAAAGACGGGAACATAGAGAAAACTTTGTCTTAAGAACACACCGACGACTTGAGCTTTGAAATATATTGCCCAACACTTTCGAGCTCATCAATCAATTAACGGTTTCCTTGTAAATTGGCAAGAGGATAGGAGGCCGGTGGTTAATGATTCCGCCCGCCCTGCTCGTATACAGGTACGCACGGTGGTCTAAATATACGTGCGCCCGCGCAAGTCATCCAAACGTAAATAAAAACTGTGCATCACAATGCGATATTAACGGGGGTGACGTCGCCGATTAAAAACATTTAAGTTGTACGCGCTAGACCGCGACTTTTTGTCTTTGTCGCCTATTATTAGAATCTATTTTCAAGTTTACGCGGCTCCGGTTCAGGGGATGACCCAGATATTGTTTTGGAACACTCTTAATGGATCTGACTGGAACTACGCGGGCGAAAGCATCTTAAGAATTGTTAAGAAATAACGTTATTTTCGTTCAACGCTCCTGTTTACTAAGGTGTGGAAACACGGTGGAATGATTGCAGCTGTGATTTTTGTAATAACAGATGTATGCACGTTGCTAATGATTTTAAAATTAACAGTGACATAAGCTAGTATTCGAACTGTATTTAGGCTCCAAGCAGTCTTAAACTGCCGTCCAATAATAATATACTTAGTACATATACAGTGTTTGGGAAACAAAATTTCGTATGTACAATGTTTTGAAGTGATGACGTCACGGGCCATGTGTGCACCGCCGAGACTCGAAGTAGACCGTCACCGGCGGATACGCTAAAAATAATAAAGTATCAAAGTAATATAAAATTCGCGTATGCTCCGTCAAATTTTGTTTTTTGATAGATATATGTATTTATGTATTGCTGATGTAAATTTCCTCTATCGCAAGTGATGTAGGCGTCTGGAGTTAGTTTTTAGAACGAGAAATAGTAGATAAAAAGTTTTATTCGTTCACACGCATGTCTACAATTCAGTCATTGTTCGTAGTGGGTTTTCACTCAACTTACGAGTTTTGTCGCGCCTTTTTTTCATCGTTTTATGTGAAATCATCACTAATTTCATTTAACCTTTTCACACCTACAACATTGAAAACATACACCACAAAAACTAAGAAAACTAGTTGTTACTTGATGTATAACAGTAAAAAGAACTCCAACACCAACAAGATAAACTAGCTCCAATAAAGAAACTCAAGTAAATAAAATATCTTAAAACCTTTTGACTAAATGTGTGTATATTATTTGGTCTACGTTGCACAATATTCCCCGTTTTCTTATGTCAGATTGGATATTCTTAGAAACGTGGCTACGTTTACAAATTACACAGAGAGTATTCGTGTTTGGATTATTTCTTTTAACGCTATTTCGTAAGTAGGCCGTGTATTTTCAGTTTTCCATCAAGACTTCAACTAACGCTAATGAGAGTCCCTAATATCCCTTCGTGAATTTCCACAAACATCATCTCCCCAAAAATGGGCATTCAATCAAGGGCTGATTTTTCAATCGTCGGATAACTTTTATCTGAAGAATAAGTTTGGCACATTGACAGTTTCAGTATGGGAAATATGTCCAAATGACAAGTTTATTCATCAGTTACAAGATATCCGATGATTGAAAAATAAGCCCTAAATGAAAAAAGAAGCATAATTTTTCGGGAATATTGCTCAGCAAGCTCGCGTTAATACTACTTGCAAGTTGACGAATTTAAACATTGACCATTTGCATCGTTAAAGCTTTCTGATACAGCAATCACCGACGTGGCAAACTCCATAAAATTTAGCCAATGTTATAAGGCCTCGCTGAGATATAGAGATATATTAGCTGTAACTAGCCTTTTGTTTCATTCATACCCTACTTCTGAGACATATTCCGCTGCCTCAGTCAATGATACTGATATTTAAAAACTAAACTTTTACACTTCTGTGTCTGAGCACACTTGTTCTCATATCTACGTCTTGTACTGGATGAATTACGCCAATATCAAATCGTGACCAATATTTACGACGTGTTTAATTAGTTAATTAAAAGATCGGCGTAAGAGAAATGACGAACAGTCCCAGCAGTTAAATGAGGTGATAACTTGCAATAAATATCATGATTTATCTTTCACGCTGTTGCTAGATCGTAAAGTTGTGCTTTCACGATATGCCTGGCCTGTGAAATATTTATCTGGCTTAAAATTTTGAATAAAATAATAACTTTTAAAAAACGTAACGGCATTTCCAAAGCTCGATAGATGGAGTCTACACTATAACGACTTTTGAAATTGCTTGAGCCTTTGTAACAACTCTGACAATGAATGGAGAAAAAAATAGTTTGCAGTTCTATACAAGGTTATTTCCCCCAAATCGTTTCAATGGCCAACACTTAAATACATATTGTGAAATTAACATTCCTCGATTGTCTGCATAATGTTTGTTTGCCATGATTTTATCAGAAATCAATGTGTTTTTATTTTAACATTGTGTGTTGTTTATTTTAACATTGTTTACATGCATCTTAACTTAAAAATAAGTTCCTACTTTCTTTGAAGTGTTGTTTTTTTCGGAAACGCCAATTTCAGGCTTGTAAGACCTGGTTATTCGGAGCGGGAGGGTTAGTTGGATTTATGCGCGATTATAAAGCTGTACGCGCACTGGACCGGGGCCAACGCGGCTACCAATCACTTCAACTGTTTATCGTGAGTTTCAACACTGAATAAGCACGTTAACACACGTTGTCGCACCAAGATGTTTATGGTAAGGGATAATTAGTTGTTGTTGTTGTTTCAGCCAAATGACGTCCACTGCTGGACAAAGGCCTCCCCCAAGGTTTTCCACAATGAACGGTCCTGCGCTGCCCGCATCCAGGCTCTTCCCGCGACCTTTACCAGATCGTCGGTCCACCTAGTAGGAGGCCTGCCCACGCTACGTCTTCCAGCCCGTGGTCGCCACTCGAGAACTTTCCTGCCCCAACGGCCATCGTCTCTACGAGCTATGTGCCCCGCCCACTGCCACTTGATTTTAGCAATTCTGCGAGCTATGTCGGTTACATTGGTTCTCCTACGGATCAAGTTCTAAGGGATAATTAGTGCTACATATTATTTGTTGCCCGCGGCTTCTTTCAAGTAAAATAGTATACGAGTATGTTTTTAGCAAAATAACATCTATGACAAAATCTGAGGATCTAATAAACAAGTTAACTAATATTCTTAGCACAGAAAAGTGTATTCAGTTTTGGTCCTTAATAAGATCCCGACTTGATTGTTTATGTTATTGTTGAATAAAAAATGGCACGAAATACATGACGAATAGTTAAGGAAGGTTGACCGGTACGATTGAAAAAACAAGGTGCTTTTTTTCTAAATCAAGATATAATACTTTTTTTCAATGCAATTTATGTAACTACGGATGGAATGACAGCATTTGCAAATAAATTGACGGTATTGTCTCCTTATTTTCAAAGGATCAAAAGACCAAAGCTGAGAAGGAAACATAAATTGCTTGCGAATGCCGTCCAGTGCATTCGCAAGCAATTTATGGTTATGGTTATATTTATATTTAATTTATGGTTTAAGGTTTACACAGGGTAACTCAAGCATTTATTATCTAAGATAAATAATTGCTGCCATCGCGTGTCTAAATTGTTGCAATTTAAGATGCTTACATTGTTAGCAGCTGCACATCTGATTATCAAGTTTCATGTGAAGTAAATATTATCTATCGTGTTTTCTTCTACAGTGCATATGACTTGATGGCACCTCCTTCTACTTTTTTGCTTGGTACTTCTGCTTAGAATGGCCCACATTTCAACTCAACGCATCCTAAGAGTTAATTAGCGCACTATGTCAACTTGCAACACCGAGTCACTATCGTATTTTGGACGCTTTTACCAAACGCAAGTATTAGTGTTTACGTTTCCAACAAATAAGCACTAAAGTAGTCACAGCGCATGATTCATATGCGTGAGTGACACGAGTGCGGTTATTTGCGAGCGCAAGGTCGGTGAAACTCGACGAAGGGATAGCTTTTTGGCTAACACTCTCACTTTTTTGCAATATTACAAGGTTGTATTCATATTCATAGGTATGAAATACCGCACAAACCAACAGATCTGTCATAAATTATATGAATCCAGTATAACTTAACAAAAAGTTTTAAACAAAAGCTCATGGTTTGTAATATCCAATGATACCTTTCTATGACCTTTTCTTGAGGATATTCAAAAAGCACGAAATGAATAATGAACACTTTGTAAAAAATATGTATTCTGACCAGGGCTCAAAGATGGTTAACAAGACAGAATTGTTTTAGTGTGTGCAACAGTTTTAGTTTGGTCTAATCGAATTCTTATAGTTTCGCATTCGGCGCAACTCATTCTTGAAAAATTTACAACATGGATGAGGTTCTTCAGATCGATAAATCCTACAACTGATTTACATGATGCTGTGTAACTTCTGAGTTACATATTCAGTATCTCAACTCATGCGCATCATAACCGCTGATGTTCAATCTGCCTGATTTGAAAACGCCTTACCCTACATTTTAGTGCATCTTACTTTACAATGTTAAAAGCATGTCGCGCTACAAGGTTGGCGATGGCTACTATTTTCGCTCACATGATTCAGTGGTCCCAGGAATATGGTCGTGAAATATTTCTACTTCATAGTAAACCATTCCGCTTCGATTTGTATTTGTTTCGACCAGTTTACGACTTATTTACGAGCGTCCGGAATCATCTAGTGCAAGAATATTGATATTCATGGTATATTCTTCATATTTTAGTAGTTCTGCGGTTCGGGTACTATTCAGAACGTATCTGAACTGATTCTGGGTTATATCACACGTATTTACTTAGCACACACGTACCTACTTGTTTACATGATTACATTGGCCATGGATGGGAATACATTCCCTAAAACATTAATAATTGAAATTCAAACCTAGTAAAATGAAAATAAATAATATTCAAAATCAAAAGTGTAATAAAAAAGTCAAGAGTAAACATAAATTTATCGACACACACATATATTTTACGTGTGTATTTTTAACCAAACCTCGACGGGAAGTTGTGACATTTTAAAATACCCAAAGACAAATGCGCACGAGTCAAACGACACTTCCCGGTGTGATCCGAAACTCTCCTATGAACAATCGAATCTGTAAAAGAGAAAACTGCACTAAAAACCACTCTCTGTCAAAATGTCATAACATGCCCACAGTTTATGTACCCACCTGCTCTATATTTCGTTTCAGTGTCAGTATCTGAGGTGGTGGGCGGTGGAATATAGACTTTATGTGGATGTAATAAACGCCTCATTTTTGATGGATGTGTACAGCGGATCTATAAATACTGCGCTTTTGTTTTGTGACGTCAATGCGCGCGCCGCCCGCGCCGTGAGATGACGTACGGGACGCACGGCAGCTTCGGGATTAGAGAACGACAGTCAAATTGATGGATATAGACGAATGATTTTACTTTTTAGAATAGAAATAGAGAAATCTTTGGCACGGTCGTTCTATTGTGACACAATGTTATAATAACATTGTTACTCAAGGCTATCTGTGAGGAAAACCACTTTTTATTAGTTTTGACGTTAATGTCAAAACGAATTCGAAACCAACGTATTTCTTACTGAACAAAAATATGGTTCAGGACATCCTTCAGAATCAGAACAAAAGTGATTGTTATAAGCTAAAGAATATACAATATTAATATTTTGTTCATAATGGAGGATAAGTGTCATATTGATTTGAACCCGTCTTTTTATTAATTGTAATCATTAACCAGACCTTCAGTGATACTCTAAACTCAAGCCTAACAGATAGAGCTTCAAAATATGTCATTACAGATTTCCAAACCTTCAACATCTAGCAGGTGGTATTCATTCCCGCCCAGTAACTAACGAGCCGACAAACAAGCATCGGTATTAACTAATTGGGTGCACTGTACATCTTCATTAGCGGCCAGATGAGTTACTATTAAATTCGCATATAGACAGTATGGATGTATCAAACCAGCTGGCACGGATTGAGAAGCGGTATTAATTTCACGTGCGATCATCAACTATTCTTATAAATATTTTAGTGGCAATTGTTTTAAAATCTTCTTATCTATACTTATAATAAATCTGTAGAGAGGTCAATTCTGTACATGAAATATATTTTCAAAATAACTATCAGGGGGTGATTAGTGATCGATACTGATGCCAAAAATGCAATCAGTAAAATTTTTGTCTGTCTGTCTGTCTGTATGTTCCTTATAGAAACAAAAACTACTCGACGGATTTTAACGAAACTTGGTATAATTATTCTTCGTACTCCTGGGCAGGTTATAGTATACTTAGGAATTCCCACGGGACCGGGATTAGCGGGAAAATCCTTTTGTATGAAAAATCTAAACCGCTTAAGTTAGACGCTTGAAATTTGGCATGCAAGTACCTTAGTAAACTTAAAGTTTAGTTACAACAGGATATTGCAAAATTCCCACGGGAACGGGAGTTAGCGGGAAAAAACCTTTGTATGAAAAAATCTAAACCGCGTAAGATAGACGCTTGAAATTTGGCATGCAAGTGCCTTAGTAAACTTAAAGCTTAGTTACAACAGGATATTGCAAAATTCCTACGGGAACAGGAATTAACGGAAAAACATTTGTATGAAAAAATGTAAACCGCGTAAGTTAGACGCTTGAAATTTGGCATGCAGGTATCTTAGTAAACTTAAAGCTTAGTTACAACAGGATATTGCAAAATTCCCACGGGAACGGGAGTTATCGGGAAAAAACATTTGTATGAAAAAATGTGAACCGCGTAAGATAAATGAAGGGGGTAAAACGGAATCCACGCGTACGAAGTCGCGGGCGGCCGCTAGTTCTAAATATATTTAACTCAAATGTGACTGACTGACTGACATAGTGATCTATCAACGCACAGCCCAAACCACTGGACGGATCGGGCTAAAATTTGGCATGCAGGTAGATGTTATGACGTAGGCATCCGCTAAGAAAGGATTTTACGAAACTCCACCCCTAAGGGGGTAAAACAGGATCCACGCGTACGAAGTCGCGGGCGGCCGGTAGTAATGTTATAAGGATCTATAGAAATAACCAGATAGAAGGCAATTAAAAATAGTACTTGAGCTAATCTCAAATTACTTCTCCTGATCATAATATTACACACCTACAACTTTCAGTCACCTACTTTGAAATACGATATTGAAATGCTATTTATGAGTTTGTTTACATCAGACCAGTTCAGAAGTCCTACCACTCAGTATTAGACTTTGATGTGAAAATTGCTTTCCTACTGACACACTTATTGTCATATTTCATAATGTGTCATGTGACAAGTTTGCTAAAAGAAAAATGAATAATGTCTATGACAGACACAGAGTCAACTTCGGTCGTTGAGTGCTCAGCAGCCCTCTGCTGATGCGATTTGGGCGTGAAATTGATTCCCTGAAATATTATGTTTATAAATTGACATTTCTTTGCCTGAATTGACAACTAAAATGCTCAATAGTACAAACAAGATTTACTTTGTAACGAAATGTCTTTAAAGCTAGGACATACACGAACTTTTACCATTGTAATTCATATGCACTAATATTTCATAGAAACACAGAACCAAGATATAGGTAGCTTGTTTTTCAAAATTTGTTCAGATAGCTATTGGTATTTTGCAGTGTTTTATACATTCGTTATAATCCCACATAAAACTAATTATGCAAAACAAAGGATTTTAAGAATCTCTTGTTTTCATCATTCAAAAACGGCCTATAAAACCATAATAATGGCATAGATAGAAAGCCAAACACAATAAAAGGAAAACCACAAACTTCTTAGAAACAAAAGAACCCAGCTTTGTAACGCATAGAGTCACCCCAATGACATTAGCACGTAGTATGACCAAAGACGCTTCGGTTTGTTTGAGGAAACCCATACTGGTCGCTATGTGGGCTCTTCTTATGGTTGATTAACTGTTTGGTCGTTATACACCGCCTACGGACAGACTTAAGACGGGAAAAGTAGTTTATTGAGGTTACAGGCAGTATCTATTACCATAAATGTTTGGTATCAGATTACGGTGTTTCTTTTATTTTCGGTTGATATATTTTAATTAGGCTATCTGTAACGTCCGCTTCGAGTTCAAAAACCTTACGTATTAGTACTTTTTTAAAGGAATTCAAAATGTGTATTTAGTCAAAAAACATACCTGAACTGTTTCTGTGTCGCCATCACCCTCGCCGCCCCCACCGCGGTCATTTACGATGTCCTGTGAACAAATTAATTTGTTAAAGTTACTAGCCATTTTGGATTAGGGGTCGCAATGTGGATATTGAAAAATACCCAAATAAGTTCACCTACTTTCTTTTCCAATTTTCACAACTCAGAAGTGAATACTCGTACTGACATTCATATGCTATGCAATAAGTAAGTTAGTTCCAAAGAATATGATTGTCTTTTTGTTTAAATTATCTTTTATCTCAACGACGCAGTTTTGCTGCGAATATTTGTATTTACGTGCTAATTACGCAGATTAGGTCTAAAATTACAATGATTAATTAAAAAGGCAGCTGTCCACTCGGGCTTGCTAAAGCTAATTTATGTAAAATCATCTCCGACTACGCCCACCGAGTGACATTCGTGGAGTTCGCAAAGCCAAAAACGTCAATGATTCTCGAAAGAGTTATTTTTGATGTTAATGATTTGGAATATATTTTGGATATTTACTTCGCCGTGTTACGGACGTAAGCACTCACTGTTCTTTTCACACGGAACTACAGTTAATAAAAACTACATTAAATAAAATAAATCAAATAAAAGCGCGAGTATTACTTATACCATACGACGACTTCTACTAATTCGCTCTAGAAATATTAAAAATAAAATAACATGATGAGATCATTATCTCGTTACTTTTAAAGGCATGTACTATGTATTATACAACAGTTCACACGAATCTTCATTCATAGTGACACATTTCTTACGGTTTTCAGTGAACGAAGTCGCGTTCTAACACTTGTTAAATATAACCGCACATCGGCCTACATTCCCGCGTGACATTACATCGCAAACAATAAACACGCGATTCGCTTACATAATCAAAATAAAACTGAATATATCCCGGTTTTATGGAGGAGTAACGCTCGAGTTGGCGAACGAACTACGAAATTAGACCACCAACCGGTTCATTGTACGACGTGTCACGGTTTCTATGAGAAAAACGTGTCACCAAGTGTTGGCAACCTCCATTGTGATGATCGAAATTAATCTACCCTACAATGAAATGGATTAATTGGTGTTACCGTTTTAACGAGGTGCGTGCGTAGTTTTATAGCAATGCCAATGTTTGATGTTACCGAAATCGGGATTAGTATTGAAACCGTGTTATTCAGTTTGAGACATAATATTACATGAAAACGAGGATAATGGTTTCGCGAACAAGGCGTAAAATTATTTGTAATAGTTTATTGACTTCAAACAATTTTAAGGTGCAGCGCCTAACATCGTGTAAAGTTTTCCACTGAGCCAGTACTAAGTTTACGGATCTTTTGTAGTGCGACACTAAGAACGTGTAAAAAAATAAGGGTGGATTCGACCAAACAAGAGTAAATATTAATCTCAGAAAAAATCATCAATTATTCGACATTATGACATAATTATTTCCCATTCTGAAACTGTCAATGTGCCAGTTATACCAGGAGTTATTCTCGGATAAAAGTTTGGTCGAATCTGGCCTTAATGTAGCAAATTATATGGAAAAAAGACTTCTCAAATTTGGAATAATTTGGAAATTCTTTAGGCCTGCGCCGGCGCTACATAATGACATTACACAGTAGCTTAGCTAGCTAGCATCGCTAGTTCAGCACTACAGACCAATTCACCAGCTCGTCTGGTCTATGTGGAAGTGTAGACCAAATCTTCATTGCCCCTGGTAAATTGGAAAGGGTTATGTTCCTGCAGTAGCGACTAAATGACCCGATGATGTTGTTTGTTACGTACGTCCATATCCATGTGGCCTGCGCCAGTTAAACGAAGCTTGGGCCTGCGCCGGCGCTCGATGACGTCATAGAGTATAACTTTCACTAGTTCGGCACTAGCTGGCATTTTGAAAAGTACTAATATTTGCTACGGTAGTCCTTTACGTACACACGCCCACACTGCTAACTATCCATTTCCATTTTTGCTCTCGCTCTAATCAAATGGCGATTCTTTGCGATAGAACGATATGACATGACTTTCAATGGGCAGTTAACACTGTTGGCGATAGTACGTTCATGTCCACCTGGCCTACGCCGGTGGGACGCCACTTGGGCCTGCGCCGGCTCTGATTGCCACCGTGACAGAATGTCTTTCTCTTTTACACTTTTATAAAGAGAAAAAGAGAGATAACATAGTACTTATTCTTATCTATGGAGAGATAAACTGCGACAGTGACGCCCGTGCGCGCACGCTCTAAAGCATCGCAAGTTCGGCATAAGATATAAAAAAATATTTAAAATTTAGTTTGAGAAGCGACTATTCGCTAAGAAAAATAAAGATATCAAAAGAATATGTACGTTGATGTCGATGTGTTCCACGCCGGTGGAGCGTCGCTTGGGCCTGCGCCGGCGCTGGATGACGTCACACAGCACAAGCTTTGTTAGTTGGGCACTAGAGCCGGTATCTTTATACATTCATTAAAATACACTCAACATCAAATAAACCGCACCTTTCGCGACGCGAACTTTAAAGATTTTCTTCTGACACAATTATGGTGCTCCAAAAATATTGGTGTTATTTGAAAGCCCAATAAATATCCTTAAAGAAAAACACATTTAATAAATGATTAACATACACCATAAATGTGACTTGAAAAAAGACCTCACTTTGGGCTCACCTCTGGGATCAATTCGACCAATTTTTATGGTTATAAAACCAAATAATGATCACACGTGTCCTCTTTGACAGATGGATAGCGATTAATCCCAACTTAAGTTTTATAGCCATAAAAGTTGGCTCAAGCGTAACTACGTATTTTTTTAAGAAGTGACTATGGATCCTTCTAGAGACACTTTTTTGGGGTAAAAAACCTTTCCTTTAATGAAATGAAGTTTAAAACTAGGCTTTTAAATGGTGCCAATATTGGTGGGAAGTGGGGATGCTTACGTTTGAAAGTGCTTGTCGCGGGAGGTGTGATTTATTTGATGTCGAGTGTAAAGCCCGGTCTGTGAGCACGTAGAATTTTGTCAAATGACCCCGAGCTACCCATCCTTATCGCTCGCGCGTAATTATGTTGCTGTCACGCTCGCACACTCACTGCGGGCGCCCGTCACACAGTCGCGACAGCAATATAATTACGCGCGAGCGATAAGGATGGGTAGCTTGGGGTCATTGGACAAAATTCTACGTGCTCACAGACCAGACTATAGTTGATTACGTACGTCCATGTCGACGTGTCCCACGCCGGTGGAGCGTCGCTTGGGCCTGCGCCGGCGCTGGATGACATTGAGCGCCGCTTGCGTGCTGGCGGGAGAGGCTGAAGACGACTTGCTCTCAGAACTGCTCTCGCGTTCCTTCTCTTCGTCGCCTGCAATACAACGTAAGATACAGGCTGGACTTTTAATGTGGACATCAGAGTATTCATTTTACAACCCCTTTATTACAAATTAATGAGATATCATAGTAGCTTGATGCATGAAGCTGTGCATTATAGGACAACAGGAAGAGCGTGTCTTTAGTTTAAGGTACAAATACAATACTGGTAATTTTTAACTATACTAGAACCATCCGTTGTAACTACAGGGGGCGTAGTGTGAGTTTACGTCAAACGCATTCGATATCACTGCGTTAAAAAATATATGAAGATTTTAGTTCTTGAAAGTTTCCGCTAGTTGCGCTGTACAATCCATCATAAGTTTAATGTCACTTTTTTACGCAGTCAATATCGAAGGCAAACGTAAAGCTTTTCCCCGAGCACAAGAGACTTGTGTTATATTTTTAAACTTCGAGATCAAAGACCTTAACGGAACTTTGAAATTTGGTGAATGTCTACGCACGGACATTACCCGCGGGCGGCGTGATCGGAGGGAGCGGCGAGCGTTCGACGAACGAACGAGCAATGTTCGGTTCGCGAGCGAACATCCACGAAGACAACCCTGACGCACTCGCTTCAACGACTTTGTACTAAACGGTCTCCTTATAATTGTAAATTTATATCGAATATATTCTAATTTTATACAGTACACTCGTTATTTTATTTGTCGCAGACGGTCATGAGTACGGACACTAAAGTGAAACGCAAGTGCGCCACCTAGCGGCGAATCGGCGCAACACCGCTTTGGCGCGCTTCGACAGAGTCGTAACGGTCACGGCGGGACGGATCGAACTCACTTTCGCTCCGGACGCCGACAAGAGAAGACATCGTCACGGAACTGTCCCACGTTTCACCTAGTGCCTATTTTATCGCTCGACGAAGTCTAGATTGTAATACTAAGAACTAAGTGCTGATTTTGAACTCTGTCTGAAGATTATTAAAAGTGTTCGAACACAAGTCTCATTCTCATTGCACGATACCCTGCCCACAATATCTGAGGTTCGAATCCCTGACGAGCCGACATATTTATTAACTTGCACTACACATAACTATCGGAGTGACCGTGAATTAAGCTGTCATGACATATTATAGATGACACACGCTGAACTGTCCCACCAAACTCAATGACAGGGGGGCGCTACCATCGTTCAACTATATGGCTTCCAACATGGCAAAAATTGGAACCAGCGATCCGGTATTGACGGTGGCGCCCCGCTGTCAATGTCATGGATAGGACAGTTCAGTATTTTGGAACTATACCTTTTTCTCTCTCATCGTTGGCGGGTGGGGACGTGGTGTTGGCGGTGGAGCCCGCGGGAGGGCGCCGCAGAGGCAGCGTGACGGTGGCCTCGGTCGCAGGCGCAGCCGCGCGCGGCGACGATCGGCCCGCGTCTTCCAACTCGAACTGGGATTTATAATCCAGATTAGTAATACTCATACTGATGAACAAAGACTTCTAAATGATACTAGAACTGTTCTGAACAAAAGTTGTTGATAAACTTGCACACTAAAATCACGTACACAAAATGTTACAGAGATGCGTACAGAAACGGACGGTCTCTCGGATGTTTTAAATTAACAAAAAGACCCTCCTAAATCGCTCCACTACAGTAGAAACCTAAATTAATTATATGTAACTAATTATGACGTTTTTTTAACAATACGATTGTCAGCTTGTTCAATTCGCAGTCCTCGGCGCTACATCTGCTCCTTTTACTCACTAACAGTCGATTAAATGCGTTTCGTTATCTTTGTGTGTGATCTAGTGAGCTATATTTTTGTTCAGAACAGCCTGTCTAGGGGTACATAAGTCTTTGCTGCTGATTTTTACTGGATTTACATGCAAGTGAAAAATGTGCTGGAAATATAAAAACAACTGCTCAAAGTGTAGGGTGCATCGTAGAACATTTCATTATCAAACTTGATAAAATTATTTTTAACGTGCTTGATTCCTAAAAAATATCATAATTAACCAAAATTATGAACACCAATTGTGATTTGTTTCAATCAACTGGATGGAACTACATAGTAGAATAATTACATAATTATGATATGCTATAACAAAACTGTATTTTTTTATTTTAGCTATTGTGAAATATTTCCTCCCAAATCCATTTGATCGAAACAAAGTTAACTTTACTAAAACATTATACAGTGTGAGTCACGTTAAAGTGTACATATGAAAATAGATGAAACTAGACCTATTTTTATCGACAAAAAAGAGGTCAAAAAATTTTTGAGATTTTTTTTAAATTTTTTATAGATTTTTTTTTCTTCCAATTACTTATTGTAAAGAAAACGTAATAACTTTTAAACTAAGCGGTATATCCTGATAAAATAAATACAGTAATAATGCTAAATAACAGGCGATACTAAAAAAATACATAAAATACACAAAAAAATGCCAACAAATAATAAAAAATGATACTTTTCGAAAAAAATCTGCTTTAAAATTCGTGTTTTTTTGGTTATTTGATAAAGTCTCCAAAAAATGCCCCTATAACAGGTGGTTTTTATTACTTTTTATTATTCTCTATCGTATTATCTTTGTAAAAGCAAAAATCGCATGTCTCTATCCCTATCACAACATTTGCTATAAACGTTTGAACAAAGGCCTGCCACAACATTATTCTCCGCTACAGGTAGAGACAATTTTAATTTTAACTAAAATTCTTATTTTTCTTCGAAATCTTTAGTTTTTATTTGAAATCTAACTTGTCTTTATCAAAATTACATATCGAGAGCCATTTTCAGTTTCGTTGATAACGAAGCTTTGAATGGCGCGCCCGGAGAGGCTTAGTTCAAACGATCATTGCAAACGTTGTGATAGGGATAGAGACATGCGATTTTTGGTTTTACAAAGGTAATACGATAGAGAATAATACAAAGTAATAAAAACCACCGGTTAAAGGGGCATTTTTTGGAGAAATTTATCAAATAACCAAAAAAACACGAATTTTAAAGCAGATTTTTTTCAAAAAGTATAATTTTTTATTATTTGTTGGCCTTTTTTGTGTATTTTATGTATTTTTTAGTATCGCCTGTTATTTAGCATTATTACTGTTTTTATTTTATCAGGATATACCGCTTAGTTTAAAAGTTATTACGTTTTCTTTACCATAAGTATTTGGAAGAAAATAAAATCTATAAAAATAAAAAAAAAATCTCAAAAATTTTTTGACCTCTTTTTTGTCGATAAAAATAGGTCTAGTTTCATCTATTTTCATATGTACACTTAAACGTGACTCACACTGTATTCGAAACATCTATGTACAGTCAGCGTTCAATAGTTCGTGACACCCAAAGTGGCCAAAGAGTTCACAACATAACCTTATTCCTATTGTAACAAAGACGTGTCACGAACTTTTTGACTCTGACTGTAACTGTAAAACATTTGATAAGTAACACAAAACTACAAGATGCAGCGATAGAATAGTTCTACAGTATTAATGACAGGCAATTAATACTACATGCATTTTAGAAATAATTTACAGCATGCTATTATATCACAAAATGCGTGAAGCCGATAGATCAATATGGGCGATTGCAAGTTATTCATTAGCCAAATTAGATACTATACAACAGTGTACTTTAATATTTACAACTAAAGCTCATGCTGATTAGAAGTAGACCCATTCGCAACAGAAATAAGATCTATATTTTAGAGTACAAAGCCCAGTGAACTATGTATCGACGGCCATCTGTCGCCAAATGTCAAACACTAACTTTAGACGTGGTCAAACCATGCCGATAGAAATTTAGAATGCTTGTTTTGTTGCGGCGGGATTGTAAAACGCTTTTTTATCAGATGAATGACAAACAAACATTTTGTAGGAAAATGAAAATGATTTTGGAGTAATTGAACATTATGCTCTGTATCATTGATTCTTGACGATCGGCTAACTTCGCCCGATGTCTGGACTTGCCTCTTAATTCCACCATGAGGGAATGAGGCTTCGCTACTACGTGGCCGACTTAGTATGACATAAAAAGCAAGAAATAAAGAAGTTAATAATTCAATGTATAATCTTTCTAATATCGCGCACTATAAATAATTTGAAGTCTATTTTCTCGATGTTACTTGGCTGCTTCGTTCTGCGCAGAATCCCTGGTGTACCGGCGCATGCGCATCTTTATCAGCACTTGCCCATTATTGAAACAGATTATACGGGGACTGCAAAAGCGCTTTTTCAAATCTTATTTGCAGAAAATAAATGACTTTTAGCATCTCAAATCCCACCGTAACGTAAGAACAAGCGGCAACCTTATTAGCGGGGTCGAGCCGTAGCCGCCACGACGGGCGGCGCTCGCTGCTCGCGGCGATGGTAGCGGTCGCCGTCGCGGTCGCGCACGCCAGCGCTAGCGGCACCGCCACGTCGCCGCCACGCGCCTAACGAATTGCGACCTTATGTATTGGTGCTATGCAGGGGACAACGGCGCTTGCGTCACTAAGAATAGAGTATGTATGCTAACGGAAGTTTGTAAGGGAGTTCCAAATTGCGGAATTTCGGTCGATGTCATCACGTCACGTCGCCGCCACGCGCCTAACGAATTGCGACCTTATGTATTGGTGCTATGCAGGGGACAACGGCGCTTGCATCGCTAAGAATAGAGTATGTACTGATGCTAACGGAAGTTCCAAAATTTGTAAGGGAGTTCCAAATTGCGGAATTTCAGTCGATGTCATTACGTCACGTCGCCGCCACGCGCAAGTAAGGAATGGTACAAAACCTCTAGTGCTTGTGTCTTTGCACATATTTTAAGACTAAATTACTGCACCGATAATCCAATGATGAATTTATAATACAAATAGTACAAAATATACTACACATTTGTATTGGGAAACGAAACATAAATGAAGCATGGAACATTGAACACATTCATATGAGAATGTTCTTATTAAAACAGCGCCACACTGTATGATGTACATACAAATATTATTTAATACAAACAATGTTTCGGCAAATGGTGACCAAGCCGCATTAGCACATCAACTTCAAACTCAACGTATGTACAAGGATCAAGTAATTATAGCAGACTTTGAAGTTTCTCTAATATTTCTTGGCCAATCAATCAAGTGTATTGTTCCTTTACAGAATCCAGAAACCTTTGAAGTTACAATAAGCGTCTTCAATAAGAATAAGAAAGATCCCGTAGCTACCGATTTCATACCGAATTAGTTGAAACCTAAGAGAAAAGTTTTAGTTTTAACCCTTCAACCTCTGCTAGGGGATAGTTAGTCCAAGCGGTAGGTTACATACCGATCCGTTGTCCGTAGTGGCAGGTACTGGCGTGTCTTCTGTTTTCTTGAGGCTGGCCGGTGAAGGGCTCTCTGTGGTGCCGTTACCAGCTTTTTTCTTCACTAGTTGCTCAGCGGATTTGATCTCGTCGAGCGTGACCCCCTGGGTAGACCGCCGCGTCTCACGAACTCGTTTAGCGTGAGCTTTCCTCTGTGTCTCACTCTCCTCATCCCGCACCGGGGGAACGAACGACCTGTGACCGTTTGAAAGTCGTCATTCATTATTCAGTCCAACTCACATTGACATAAAGCTCAAATTTGAGTGGATTATTACTGCCAATATCACGCTAAAACACGTTACTTGAAAACAAAACTCATGCATATAAGAGTCCTAATCTAACGTTCACAAACGACATGCGCGAATAATAAAATCCGCAAATAAAATGCATCCGAGCAAATAATAATAATAGACGAAGCTAACTAAACACACTAAAATCTTACTTTGCTTGGAAATAATAAAATTTAAGTGTAACAAAATAAATGAAAACTAGTAAAAAGCTTTTTATAATAACAACTAAAAACACATCTTAAAATAAACTGGCATAATTCATTATGCATAATTTTTGGAAGCTATTCTCAAAACTCAAAATTAAATGCAAGCTCGCAACTGCCATTAAATTACTTTAGCTCAGTAAAAGCGGCTTTTTAAATTTTAAGCTAAATCAAGTTTAAAATATCATTAATAATATGTATGATATCATTATAGTATCATATCTCAATATTATAATTTGAGTTAGTAAATTTGCAAACAGGGCCCAAATATTAGAATTCAAAAAACACAGACTGAATGTAATTTGATTTTGAATATAGCTTCCAAACACAGGCTCCAAGTATCAAAAACATCGAAAATTTAATGCCTAGGGTCTGGCAGACCTATCCCCTGTATTGGGGGGTTGGGCTGTGCTAAAGTAATGGATATTTTTCCAAGCAAAGTGAGCATCAAACTATGTGGTGTAGGTACTTGAAGAAATTCTTGAATATGTTCCCCGGCGACAGTTTTGTGGGCGTCGCGGAGCTCGGCGTGGAATTGCTACTGTTCGACTCAACGCTCTCTGGAGTGCTGTTGCGTACATACCACTTTATTACTATGCGCCTTATTTTAGTAAACTTAAAGTACATATTTGGACTGAAGAGCTGTTTTAAAGCGCAATAACTTCATCATAAAGTCTTGTCTTTTTACATTTAACATTTGTGGCAGCAAATGCCTCAAAGCTCAAAAAAAAGTTTGCCCGAATATACAGAATCGAAATTCTTTTGAGATATTATTTAATGTTAAAATATTAAAATGTACCTTCTAGTTATGTTACCGAGTAGCTACATGAATTTTAAACTTACTACCTTTGAGTGGTACCTACCTATTTATGAATCATACCAGTCACATTCATCCAAGTCACGAAACATCGTAATTATTTTGCCCTACAATAAGTTGGAAGAAAGGAATTTTGAAAAAGAGCTAATAGGTGGATAACAATCTCAAACTACTATTACCAATTACTTTATTCATTACAGTGAAACCAATAGGCTACGTGCTCTAAAACACCACCACTCACATTTACCTTACATTTAAATGCCAATTTCAACCAAACTTACTTACATTATTACAGCTACTTCCAATTTCTTTACAACTTACTGTCGATAGGATCAAGGGATATTTTGGATTGTATTCAACGAAATAGACATGCTCACACTATTGCAGGCAATTAACCTCTTTATTGAATGAAGTCAATATTTACTTTTAGTGTTACACATAACGATATAAATCATCGTTAATTAAACTGAAGGGAGTGAACCACATACAAAACATTCTGGATTTGCAGTGGGTAAGAGTGAAAAAGACATCACGGTTCACTCAAAATTAGATTTGTCAAAAATTTAATAACAAAAAAGTTTATAAACAACGAAGTCGTGATAGCACACGCTTCGTATTTGTTACATTATTATTACGCTTACATACTATATGTGTACAATGTACATACTTACTATGTGCAAGAGTAAATATTAACTAAATATTATAAAAACGAGAGTTTGTAAGGATGGACAAAAATTTATAACTCCATCGACGCAAAAGCTGTTTCAGTATTATGATTTGAGATGTAAATTCTTCCTACGCTGTGGCATACCTAGGAATAGAACTAAAATATTTGTGTTTTTTTAACAATACATACTAACATTATTCAACAACGACAGAAATGTGTCTCATAAATGCCAAAATGTGCCTAAAATTATAGGCTTTTTGTCTACGGCTCAAATATCTATTTACTGATTCAAATACGACTACAGTTTTATAACGGCGTCTTGGCACCTTACAACGAGGAGCGCCGACCCCAAACGAAATGGGAAACGGCACAGATGAAAAAGAACTTTTATAATGACGTGCGTCATTCTGACGTACCTTCTGACTGTGGTCTGTGACGTGGTGATGGCATTCGTGGTGGTTGTGTTTGCGTTGGCGGCGGTGGTGGCGGGTGCGGTCCATGTGTTCACGTCGCGCTCTCTCCTCTCCGATGGGTTTATTCTGTACGAAAGATAATGTCATTACACATTTTATATGGATATAGTAGTGTACTACTTATTGTGTAACACGCATTAATCTGAAGACTGATAAGTTTGAGGGGAACATTTAACTCGCAAACCGATTTAAATAATATAAAAGACTAGCGGCAGCCGCGACTTCGTACGCGTAGAGGAACTACGCCCCCCTTAGGGGTGGAGTTTCGTAAAATCCTTTCTTAGCGGATGTCTACGTCATAATATCTACCTGCATGCCAAATTTCAGCCCGATCCGTCCAGTGGTTTTGGCTGTGCGTTGATAGATCACTATGTCAGTCAGTCAGTCACCTTGGAGCTAGAGAGACTAACGAAAAATAGTACCTAAAAATTAAGGGGCGTTGACGTTGACTTTTGATCTATAATTTGGTCTTTAGCCTTACGATCTTTAACAGGCTAGCTATAAAGTACGCAGTCTTCAGTTAACACTGTGTTGGAGATAAGTGTTAAAGTCATAAATATCATCTAAGTTACATTTTACTACTTACTACCCAAACTACGTTAATTCTTCACACAAATAATAAGAAAAATATAAATAAAATTTTGCAATGTTTATAATTCAGGATTAAAGCTATGTTGTTTCATCTGAAATACATAAATAATAACAAAATAAATACTTAAATATAAATAGTTTTCATTAACTCTACTGGGACGTATCACAAGACTTACGATACAAAACAATAAATACAAAAAATATGAACTAAACATATTTACAACACACTACAGATATAACCATAAGACACATTAAAATAGTTGACATGTTTACATTCAGATATAGATAAATAAATAAGAAAGTATAAAGCGTAGCAAACGATTTTAGAAGATTTAGTTGATGTCCTTTGTTCCTAATGAGAATTTAGTTTATTGGTTACTTATTATTAGTAAACGACGATTTCCAAATGTGTATTTTCGATCATCGAATAACATTGTTTAAATACTATGATGAAATACTGTGGTTTTGCAAAACAACGCCCATCTCAGGGTTGGTAGCACACATGAAAATAATTCTAAGAAAATTATAAATAAAATTTTAACTATTACTTTAATAACGGGACTATTCCCACCTCTCGTTCCCACCACTGCCACTCCTGTGTAGCCAGGATCTACAGCTTGACCGCCACAAAAACCCAACCAATGAAGGTCAAGTTTGTCCCGGGGGAAAGTTAAACTGTCATTGGACCCGCAACGAAATTAATCAGAAGAACATAAGAGGAGTTCGAAATTAAGGTTCGACTTCCCTCCATTGCAAAGCGGATGACAAGTGACAAACAAAGGTTTAAAACCTTTAAGAGAAGATTATGCACCACGGGCAATAAATATCAATTAAAGCGGCCTATCTTATGAGCAATTAGCAACTACCTGCCAAAAATATTTTTTACAAAATCGCTTAAAAGCACGGAAATTTTTCCTTGTCGCGATTCAAGTACTATTACTTTAATAGTAAAAAAAACCTTGTTCAAACGTCTCCTAAAGCTTTCAAGACGGCGCTTGTTACCGCCCGCACCACCCCCGCGTACCCCGCTACACCACCGAGCACATGCGGCCGCCCCGGGAGAGCAGGGGGACTGTCCGATAGCTCGCCCGCGTAATAATACCATTTTCCTAATTTCATGGATTTTTTAAATATTTTTTTGGCATCAGTGTCGTTTATACTGCCACCCCTGAAATGGGCGTTGTTTTACAAAACCACACCCTGCATACTGTATCGAAGAAATACATATTATGTTGAATGATCCACTTTAAAACGGATCTCATTCTTTTTTCCTGTTCAATGGGGAGGCATTTATATTTTAGTCAGTAAGGCTGAAATTATTCGTAATCGTAGTCCCAATACTTTTCAAACAAGTAAAAGGAATTTTTACATACACGTACGAGACGCTAGAGAAAAAGTAGGATATTTTCAATCTCTGTTTAAGAACATTATCAAAGATATCCCATCGGAGCTAGAGATCAAATTTTTTGAACTAAGAAGTTTGTGACACATTTGGCAACCGTCGCGCAGTCGTCGGCACCTGGTCTGCACGTCCTCGTTAGTATTCTCTGTGGTGTTAGTCTCCTTTTTCCTTAGTTCGACGGCGGCCAACGCGGCCTGCGGCAGCGGCGGGATGGACGGGCACGACGAGGCCTTGATACGCGCCGTGACGTCACGGTAGCGCTGATAGAAACTGCCACAACACACAAGCATGCTACAGTGGGCGGGTAAGGCTGGCGAGGTCGGGTGAGCTTTTGTGAATGAATTATTTTACACTAGAAACTATTTACTAACAACTGGCCCAAATATTCGCGTATAGTTCTCCAACACTGAACCGTCCCAGCTATGACATTGACAGGAGGGCGCTTCAATCAATACGGGATTATTAGTTGAGATTTGAAGGCGCCTTTATGAATACTGTGTTATTAGTTCCAATTTTTGCCAAATCAATTCTTGAAACTCGTTTGACTATAATACTTCAGTGTTCTTTCGACTTCGCTCCACTGGCGCCCGAGTTTTATCACGATGAGTGTGGCCCAGGGACAACGATCATTAAATGAAGATTTTAAAAAAGTAATATACTAGATATATTTATTTCTGTTGTCTAATACCCATAGTACAAGCTATGCTTAGTTTTGCGACTTACATGCGCAGTGTAAAGTCCCCGAAGATAATTATTTATTTAGTTAAATTATGTCTCATTTTCATTTATTTGCCATCCTTTATTGGATTGGGGTTCCATAAAACGTTTTGCATTAGGTACTTATAACTTGGTAAATCTAATTAAATAAATTGAATTTGAATAGCATACATTATGGTAATTATGTGAGATTTTTGCTGTCAAATAATTATTTTGAATTTGTGCATGTTTTACGTAATGGACTATTCTACCTTGCTGCATTTTTATATGTTTGAGTATTGATAACAGCAGTGATTTTGTATGGTGCACGCACTATGAAATGTGTGCATAGAAACGTGAGTTGTATGAAACATAAAGACAAGAAAAATGTGTCTAAGAGTATATCGATGATTATATCAAGCATATAGCTTTGCATTTTGCAAATCAAAAAAATTTTAATTTTAGTGCCGTGCGGGACACAAAATGATTCTACTGTTTATTATCTAGTGGATTTATTGCTTTGACTTTTGAAAAAGATTTTAACTATTTTTATAATCGTTTTGTTAACAGACACAAAAGCTTCTAGCCAACTCAACCCGCCAGTGGAATACAAACGTACATTGATATGTACAGTAGTGTTAAAATTTAAGAAACATCACAACATGAAATTGTCACTTGCCAGAGAATCCGTTTCCACAACATTGAATAGGACAGTCCTCAAGCCAAGCACATCCCCTATCACCTACACCACATTTCGAACGATACAATGGACAAATTAAAACGTAGTCCACACAAAAAGATATTATGATATGTGAACGACATTTTTATATTATGCATGATGTGAGAAGTGTTTTTCATCTTTTTGTGTAGACTACGCCTTAGGCCCGTAAAACTCAACCACGCACGAAACTCGTTTCAATGTTGAGTAAACTCAACTCTTCGATAGGTTTAATTTCAATAAACCTATCACAGAACTGAATCTACATACTTGAGTTTCGAACGTGGTATAGTAACACGGGCATTAGTGTACGCTAAAAACAAACACAAGTACTGTGAGATGACTAACTGATCCAAAGCACTTAGCTCCTGAAAACCTCTCGACCGTCTTGTTTTATCGAAACGGCTTATTAACAAACTGACAACGTGGCCTTTCTCTCTTCTGAAATCAATCATATCTATAGGTAATAACGACTCGTTAGCACATTGTTATAACATCGTATGATATTTTTAATTATGGATTTTAGTGAAATATTGCCAGCATTTGTTACGATATTAGGCCGGAAATCATGCCAGCACTGTACAGCGATGATTTCTTTATACATGCCAAGGAAATTCTCGTCTTGTTTGAAAGAATTTATGTAAAAAAATAAAATAATATTAACATCAAAGTTAGGTATAAAATGGCGTTGAACTCACGTCTTGTCGTTCTCGAAGCTGTGCGTCCTCCTCAGGATGGTGTCGTTGTCTACGGTGTTGTTAACTGGTTTATTATTATCTCCTGTAAAAGAAAAACAGTATAACTTAGCGACCATTTTGTAGAACGCATAATTTTTTATTATGCCAAACACTTCTTGTCATCCACTTAACCAGTTTCTAATTAACCATAGTTTTGATCCCTAGGCTGTCGAGTTTGGGTATCTTCCTAACCCAACCGTACACAAAAACTGCAATTGTGTCAAGTTAATGAACATTTAGTGCCGAAAACTTAATGACGTTTAGGTATGTTGATTATTTATGCCATTTAGGCCCGATTCGACCAAACTTTTACCCGAGAATAACTGTTGGTATGACTAGCACATTGACAGTTTCAGTATGGGAAATATGTCAAAACTGACGATTGTTTGGTCGAATCCACCCTCATGGAGTGAATGCGAGTAATATCCCTTGCTGGTTGTGACTGACCATAAATTGTAACGGCTCCATCTGCGCCTCATGAAGCTAACGCCATAACATATAACTTTGATTCAATTTAATCAGAGGTGGAATTGTGTAAAGCAATCGTAATCATTTGACAGTTGATAACGTACGACAAAACAAAGCGTTTGACAGAATAATCATACGTTATGAACTGTCAAATCAAATGATAACGATTGCTTTACACAATTCCACCTCTGGTTAATTTTTTTTTATAAGTGAAATATCTCACTTGCGTGGTTTTTTTTAACATCCAGAAACCTGCGTAGTGTCAACTTTTATTGTATAAACGAGGTGGTTATTCAAATGAACCAAGGTTTTTGCAAGTGTGGACACGATACTACTTTCGTAGCACATATACAAAATAAACGATTGGCTAGGCAAAGTAGTCAAAGACTCGAAATGTGGTTAAGGCAGAAATTAAGCTGCAACTTTTGTATAGCCAGGCTTGTAGGTCCTGCTTGACCACCAATAAAAACCCAACCAGTGAAGGTCAAGTTCGTTCCTGGGGAAAATAAATTAATCAGAAGAACTTAAGAGTTCGAAGTCAAGTGTTTAAGAGTTCGAAATCAAGTGTGTCAACAACAGTGAATGTGTGAAAGGCTCCCAATGTAAAAAGGCGCAAATGTAGCCGTGTCATTATCCCGAACGTGACTTACTGGGCGTCTCCTGCTGCCTTCTGAAGCTGGCGGAGCGACGCCACGACGGCGCGTCTTCCGTCGGCTCGGGCTCCGCGTGCTCCGGCGACGGAGCCCGCCCCTTCGGCGGCTTGCCCTCCGCCACCTTAGTTATGATCTCCGGCGCCGCCGGCTTGTCTGTTGTTAGGTATGAGGCGAGGTGAGGCGGAGCCAGGGGTAAAGGTTTAAATTCGATAACGAGGTGTCTAGACACATTTGACGTACTGGTTCTATGATAAGAGTCAGTTTTAGCTACCGATATCGAAAACCTGTTAAGAGTTGTAATGTCGAAAAGGAAAATGGAAACCATTACAATTAACTACTCGTACTTTAGTGGTTGGTCGTCTAGAACGCCGGCACATCTTTGCCGCAAAACCATGACAGCGGAACTATTTCAATACATTCGTTCACTTATCCACATTAGCAACGTGTCGAAGCGAACGCAGATAGAAGTATTGAAATCTTTAATAACTTAAGTCGGATACAATAAATCAAAATCAACCACTGATACAGTGGCTATATAATTTTAAATATCAAACTGACTCAAATCATACATCCAGTTACCAAGTACCTTTCATTACAAAGAAATAGGCAGCCAATTATTTACCCCTTTAAATTATAAAATCGACTCAAGTTGAAATAATGTTGTTTAATGTTCAAACACATGATCTTTGTCCGTGTTTAAGGTCTATTTCACCCTGGCTGCACCCCCATGAGTAGTTAAAGTGCGGTCGAACATTGAAAAGCTGCCGCCTCTCAGGCAGTGTGCCATGTTAGACGATGTTAACACATAATGTCACCACGGTAGAACGGATTTTCCCATATTAGTAACGTCTGAGATCTTATGTGGTGCGGTTTAGCTGACTTTTAACCATTAAATGAAAACGAATTGTAGTTTTACTAGGCTATCTTTTGCCCGCGGCTTCGCCCGCGTGAATTCGGTCTGTCTTAGAAAATTTACTCCTTTAGATGTTGAATTTCAGAAAACCTCTTCGGAGCTCACCCTCGTTATTAAAAAAAGATATGTGCTGGTTGTACGATGATATTAGGGCAGTCAGTTATACTCGTACATTATGTTATAAGTATTGGCTAACAATTTACACGCGCTACCATATTTGTAAGGTTGATAAGTTTCAAATTGCACTTTTCCTATAATGCTAACTCGACCATATCTAATTTCAAAGCGAAGATTGTTTAACAACTAGTCACGTCTTTTTATTTATTAAAAGTTCTTCTTTACTTATCATTACAAATGCAAAAGTAAATTGAATACTGATATTTTCAAGCCTAAGCTGCTGAATCAGGGTGTCCACTGCAAATGTTCGAAAAAATTCCCTGACTTTTCCCTGACTTTCCCTGACAATTTTTTCAAAATTCCCTGACCAACTATGTATACAACGTGTCCCAAAATTCAAGGATAAGCCGACGCCACGGGATGGACNTTCTGTAACCTATTACTGATATCGTTTGAAAGAGCTCGTGAAGCACTTTCAAGATCAGTAAGCAGTTTTTCGATATACTACACAAGAGTTTAGATATAATCGAATGAGATCACTTATCGTTTCCACCCTGTATTAATAGCACTCACAGTGAACTGCTCACTAGTCTGCACTCAATAATCAAATCAATAAATAATTATAAAAAAATATAAATAAACATAAGTTATAAGTTGCACTTTCACATCGACAATAGAAAATATTATTATAGCCCGACCAGGAACATAAAAACCCTCGCCATGTTGCGGAAAACTAATGGTACTAATTTCTTTTAATGGCAACAGTAACCGAAAACTTCATTGACATGTCATCTTGCATGTCAGTCTATTGCTGTCAAAGTGTAAATAAACTTTATTTTAAATGTGCGCAATTGATTTTGTGAATTAAATTGCTAAAATATTTTTATAGTCGTGAAAGAATAGTGGTTCACAATGTGTTAAAGTATTTGTCGAAGAGAAATACTAAGGGTTCGGACAATATTTTCATTGAATAATGTTTCCGACAAAGGTTGTCAAATTGACTGACATGTTTATCGTATAGTACAGTCCACTATGAAAATTAGATGTGGTTTGTTTCAACTACCTATTTTAAAATTTTTTGTCACTTTCGTGTTGAATTTTATGGAATTGGAAAAGAAGTAGGTACCGAGTTTGAAGCGTTCATGAGCAGACATTGCAGTTGAATATTCAAGTTCTGAATTTGATTATTGATGAATAATAAAATAAATCCTACCAGCTCGATTGATGGTTTCATTTAATTTATTTAAACCAGGTTACCTATAATAATATGTTTTCGTTAATTTATGAAAATATCAAATTAGCCCGTAATGCTGAATCCTGATACATAAAGTTAGCCTATTAATTTAACACAGGTACGACTGTACTCAGTGTTGCACTATCAAATGCAATTGACGCGCCTCTATGCCAGGGTTTTTATGTTCCTGGTCAGGCTATATATCATTTTACTGAAACAAAAAAAGTACAACTATTAAAACAAAAAGGAGTAATTTAGTCATGACAAAAAAAATCATAACATAGATCACTCTAATCCTGAAAAAAGAACTATATGAAAGTAATCTAATTATGATCAAAATTATGTCATAATTTAGATCAATCCACTTCATTAGATAAAAAACTAAAAAGGAGTAATATATGTAATTATGACTAATAACAAAGTCATAATGTAGATCACTCCAAACCTGAAGAAAAAAATGCTTCGATAGTCAAGATCAAAGGTCTTTCTAGAGCATAAATTAATTAAATCCCTCATTTTACAATCACTGGGAAATTTCGGGAGACAAACAGTGTTTTGGTACCTAGCAGACGTACAGCGAATGATGCTAAATAATAGGAATGCATGTCTAAGGGGCCAATCATTTCTCATATTACCGATATCACACCTCATTTAGGTTTTTCTATGGCAAGATACTTTCTGTGATAAACTGAAAATCACGGGGGTTGTTGTGTGGTTATATCGACGTTAATGTTATTTAACCTTTACAAATCTAAATTTCGCGTACTATTAACGGAATTGACATCTGCGTCACATTACTGTAGGCAGGGCCTAGTTCGGACACGCATGATAAACGCGCGGTTTCTGGGTGATTTTCAATGGCGATGCGCTCACTGATTGTGTCAATTTAGAAGTTTTAGAACCATTGTAAAAGGAGAAAAAAAAAAAAGTACTCAACTATTACTTAAACTGACTGAAAATGACAATTTTTGACAGTAATGACTAGTTTTTGACAGATTTTGACCAATTTAACAGTAAATGACGGTCAATCAAATTCAGTCACTTTACGGACACGGTTTTATGTAAGAGAATAGCCCAGTAACAGCGCGATTATCTCTGTGTCTAAGCTCTGAACCAGTAAGCCTAGGATGCGTGCCGCGATAAGCTTTTATCGCGGGTTGTTGTCGACGTTATATGATAAGCCCATACAATTGTCGTCTAAAATCATAGATATGATTTAATCACGGCGCGCATTCTAGGGCTGGCGTTGTAAAATCAGTTGAATGACACGTACCGTTGACAGCGTCCTGTCCCGTGATGTGTAGTTCGACGACACGCTTCGCGTCGTACTGCTTAGGCGGGCTGCGCTTGCGCTTATTGTTGTTGTTGTTGATGCGCCGGGGCAGTTTCATCACCGCTTCGGAGAGCCAAGCCGAGATCGACGGGTCTGCTAGGTCTACGCAGGTTTGCCCCTGGTGATAAGAAACATAAATAATTAAGTCAACGTGTAAACACATTTTATTACATAATAGCTTACCTACCGTCCGCGTGAAATTTTGTCTGTCACAGAAAAAAATTATCGCGCACGTCCCCGTTTCAAAAACCGGGATGAAAACTATCCTATGTCCTTTCCTACTCAAACTATATCAATGCCAAATTTCATCAAAATCGGTTCAGTGGTTTAGGCATGAAAGCGACACAGACCGACAGACAAACAGAGCTACTTTCGCATTTATAATATTTGTAGGGATTTGAATAAATTCATTTCATGAAAAATGTAGTTGAAGAGTCTTTGGTTGGCTCGCGGCTGGACTATGCGGTAGTAAATAAGAAATCATAAGGGCCCATAATGTTCTAATTTTAAGTACATAATGGATGCAATAAAAGGTTGAGAATTGAGTATAAATCCAGCAGAATCGCTTAAATCAAGTGGCAGTGGGCGGGGCACATAGCTCGCAGAGATAATGACCGCTGGGGCAGGAAAGTTCTCGAGTGGCGACCACCAGCCGGAAGACGTAGTGTAGGCAGGTCTCCCACTAGGTGGACCGACGATCTGGTGAAGGTCGCGGGAGGTTCCTGGATGCGGGCGGCGCAGGACCGGTCTTTGTGGAAATCCTTGGGGGAGACCTTTGTCCAGCAGTGGACGTCTTTCGGCTGAAACGAACGATAAATCCAGATTCTAATAATTATTAATATGTTGTAATCAGTGCACCAAGATTGTACAGTACAGCAAATTTAACGTCGTTACTAGTTTAAAAATTGGAAAAGAAGGCTACTCACATTAATAGGTTTCGAATAACGGCACAATACTATTTAATACAGTAATATGAGAGTGTGATTGGGAAGCGCGGTATAAGACGACTGACGCATTACACCGTATGTCCCGAAACTGCATACAATGCAGAACGTGACATCTTCGAGCCACTAGATAGTTTATATTTATAATAGTCACACATTTTACACAACTCTATTTAAGGGTCGACGCGCGCGAATGCATATTATTATGTTTGTTAAGCTATTGATATACAGGGTGGAAACGATAAGTGATCTCACTCGATTATTTCTAAACTATACAAGATATCGAAAAACTGGTAAACGATCCTGAAAGTGCTTCAGGAGCTCTCTATTAAACGGTGTCAATAATAGGTTACAGAATAAACTGGATTTGTCCGAAAATTCAATGTTTGCCTCCAAACATTTAGTAAAGCCACACAATATTATAAGTGCCAATGTTGGAAGATGAAACTATCCAAGCAGGCATCGATAACAAAACACGCGCGGCGCACCCACCGCGGGTTTTTAATGCACAAAGTATTCACGATCGAGTAGTGAGTAACGTACGCGCGCGTATTCTTCACCCATTATAAAAAAAATATATTCGCTATGAAAAGAAAGAAAATAAAAACTGTGGTGCGCTAGATGGCGACACAGTACTTGTATCATCGGCAATCATTTATATACCAATAGAAAGGTACTAAAACAAAGATTTTATGCTTATAAAAAATATTTCATATTTTCCTCGCAATTATGAATACAAGGGTTCAAACTGCGCGGTCAGCGGTCTCTAGAAACACGAGCGAGTTTCCTATCAATATCGGCGGCTGGTTTAAAACAGGATGCCTCGAAGGACTCCAAATCAGTATGAGGCATAGAGCAGGCCTTCTTCTCCAAATGTTGCCATATTTTGTAATCCAACGGATTAGAGTCTGGACTGGATGAGGGCCAGACTTCGTGCCGGCTGAGGTCAATTTTACGCCCTACGAGCGGGTTTTGCGCGCTTTTCGCTCTATGAGCTGGCTCAGAATCCTGCTGGAACTCCCAGTGTCTGTTATTGAGCATGATAAGTGAAAAAGGTTCCATAAGCTTTGTGAGAACTGAATTTTGATACAGAATGGCATTCATTTTTATGCCTTTCATGCAAAAAATACCTCAAAAAAGCCCAAATTTAAGACATGTTATCAAACCTTCAGTGACGATAAAAGCTGGTCTAGCTGGACAGCCGAAATTAAGCTGGTGTTTCTTCATTGATGTACACATCCCACTTACCATTTTGTTTTTTGTAACTTTCCTCCATGGTAAAAAAAAAACATTCTAAAAAATTTTTTCAAGGTACTTTTTTCCCGCGTACCGATTAAACAAAACGTTGGATTTCTTCAATCTCAGGTCTTTTAAACGCGCATCCAAGTGATTTTTGATTATTATTCAAAAAGTTTAAAGCCTTGAGTCTTCATAAATACCAATTTCACCCTGGTTGTGCTTAAACCTACCTCCAGGGCAGGCAAAGTCTGCTAACGCATGGGATTTTTATGAGTTCGCACCTTCGCAGCTTTTAACGCTGCCGGAGTCCTAACCGTGCAAGGACAATTACTTTTGTTTTGTGTCTTCTACACTTAAAACTTCATTATATCGTTTGATGAAACGATAAACGTAAAACTGATATTTAATTCAATTTTTTCAGCACATCGAAAATCTGCTTTGGCGCGTAACCGCACCAATGCAGCGTGACAACTGCTGTTCGGTCTTCTTTATGCGTCCACTACATATTTAAAAACAAATAAAATTCAAAACAGTGCACATTTTTAATTTCGTTAAATATTCTCAATTCTAATTTAATAAATATTTTTGAGACCTTCATTCAAAATTCAAAAGTTATAATCATGTGACAGAACTTATGACCAGACTAGGTATGTATGTGCAAAAGTTTAAATAAATGAATATAATCAGCGTCAAATAGTTCGTGACACCCAAAGTGGCCAAAAAGCTGACAACACCAACCTTATACGACATGTTGCGAAATTTTTTGCTACTTAGGGTGTCACTAACTATTTGACGCCGACTTGTACATATTATTATTCCCTCTAGTCTCAGTAGTAAGGTTGTTTTGTCCGGTCCCGGACTACTGATACTAATAAAGTCTCATTAGTACGGTTATGACGTCTAACCGAACTAATGAGACTTTATCTGTAGTTTTGTTAGTGGTAGAAGAAACCATAGAAATAAGATTTTTCGCTAGGAGAAACAGCTTTTACTTTAGTTACAAATTCTTTTTTTACTATTAAAAGAACAAATTTCGTTTCCTAATACTTTTTGTGTTATTTTTGTTTTTAACATCCTTAACCGAACTACTGATGCTAATAAAGTCTCATTAGTTCGGTTGGACATCATAACCGTACTTTTGAGACTTTATTAGTATTAGTAGTCCGGGACCGGACAAAACAACCGTACTACTGAGACTAGAGGTTATTCTGTGCTTCAACTCACCGAGTAGTTATTGACATGCGGATCGGCGCCACTTTTCAGAAGCAGCGCGGCCGCCTCCTTCTGTCCCCACAACGCGGCCGCGTGCAATGGCGTCCAGCCTTCGTAATCAACGCAGTCAGGCTCGGCGTTGCATTCTTCCAGGAGAGTTTTTGCTACCTAAAATAAGAAACATATCCCTTATTCCTTTTGAGCTTAATAAGGGTGAGGCCCCATTAGTCCGTTGCGCTGCGTTGCGTCATAAAAAATAAAAAATGAAAAACACGGTACTCCAGCTCGCATAATAGTTTTTTGACAGTATTTGAGCTAAAGTCTTGAAAATTGGAGAGCCTACTTAAGTGCATTGATCGCCATCGCTGCACGCCGGCTGATCGCGTGTGATCGCGTTGGTTTGACCGAACCTTTATTGGATTCGACTGTAATTTTTGAGGTATAATACATTATCGTAGCATAAACATTTACGAAGATACAGAAGTGTCAGCTGGAGACGCGTGTCCTCAGCTTACACACAAAAAACAACTCATATTTTGTAATTCTAGTGGCTCTAAATTAATGGCTGAGACGTTTGATGACTCTAATTAGGCTTTTACTTATGGCATACTTAGAATTGCTCTAGAGCCTTTGAGATATCTGGAGACCTGCAGGTCTGACTACCACAGTCCTATAAAAAATCTTCACGGATAAACAAAATAAAATTGTTGAGAAGGGTTCTTTATAAGTCAACTAGTACTTTTGACATTAGTGCCACTGTGTTAGAAAACTGAATCCTCATTCAACAGAATAATACAGATGGTAGAAGTTGGCAGATCTGACGTGTAGTATAATAAATATCTGTCATTGTTACGTCAATGCCCCGAGATTCAGACAGTTTTTTTTTGACAATCTCACACAGCGCCATCATCTAGCCCCAAAGTAAGTTACATACTTTTTTTTTACAAAATACATACATATTATACATATGTAGTAACACCCAGACCCGTCACATATATTAAAATTCATCATTTCAACTGAACCACTACACCAAACGGCCGACCGGAGTTTAAAGCGAGGTTTACTAGCAATGAGGGTTTTCGCTTATGAAAGATCCGCTAGATGGCGGGACGTGGATGTGGGGTCTGACTGCTGCGTGATTGGTGGATTTTGACATATCTGTCAATGTCATGTCAAAAATAACCAATCATGCAGCATTTGGACCTTGCGTCTACGTATTGCCATCTGACGGATTTTTCATACGCGAAAACCCTCATTAATATTGCAGAAGTTGATTACCGCAAACTGTTTACCACGGTGGCAAGCCAACTTCTGCATGATTTACAGTGGTGACAGATAGTGGAAGTCAACTTCTGCAAGTTTTATTGGTGTAAACCTAGCTTTACAGGACCACCCCGACTTTTGTCGTAAAACGCGATTTATCAATCAGGCAGGAGTCCCCTATCCGTCTTGCCAATATAAGTGTAGTCTAAACTATCAATTTGCCTATCCCTTTCAGACCTGAAAATTTTTTTCCACAAAATTTATGTTTTTTCGGATTTTATGTAACATTTGGTCCATAAGGAAGACAAGAAAAATAATATAAAAATTTTCCGACTTTCCAATTTTTCAGAAAATTACCCGCACTATCGTGCGTGTTAGGACTAAGTGCACTATACGCACGCTCGTGCATAATTAATAAATTAGAGGAAATCCTTAAGAAAAGACTCACTTTTTTGGATATTATTGTTAAAAAATAATAATAATCAGCTTTTACTTGAATAAAACCATTCCAACTCATGACCATTGAAGTGTTATGAGCTCCTGGTGAAACAATTGGAGATTGTCATAACAAATGTGTTGTATATCCATTTTAAGAGACCCAAGTCATCAAACACGAATTATTCTGACTCTCCTCTTTTCATCTTATGGTCAGACATGAAATTTACCGTTTTTCGTTGAATAATACCATTCATGATAATGGTGCTAGTTCCATAATATAAAGGCAATTACTGTCAAATTTCTAAAAACATGACGGACGCTGGTGAAATAAGTGTCGATGTATATAAATCTGTGTGGAGAAACCGCTTATGTATACATAATTACTAGTGCACCAATACCCTGCACTTGCTCAGCAAAAGCTGTACTTGCATCCAAATAAATACTGAAATCAAGCATCAGTCTTCCAGCTGTTAAAAGCCAAACAGAGCAAGGTTCATTTCTTACAACCTGCATCTGTCAGTAACATATACTCATTATATAACAGTTACTCATCTATTTAGTAACTATTAGACACTCTATCCATTTTCTGACAAGCTTGCAAGACTTTGAAGGCTGTACTGTCCACAAAAGGTATGTCCTCTAGAGAAGTAGGATGATCATAGGGAACAAAATTCAATACGCTTTGCAAAGTTGCGAATCCTAACGTCTTCAGAATGTCACCTATGACTACTTATCGTATATTTAGTCACCAGAACAGATACAATTGGGGAAAGAAAAAAATCCATGTATGAAAGCATACCACACATTTCATCAACGGAGGTATTAACGGCTCGCCCAGTTTTTCTCAAGTAGTAGTTATTGAAGCATTTGGCTCCTAGTCTATAAAATTATGGCCAAGGAAGTTTCCAAAGTACTTCATTGGAGTCTGTACAGTCGAATATATTGATTATCTATCAATATCTTTCATTTATTTTACAGATATGCCCTTTGCCTCCATATCCTAGCCCTTTTCTCTCTTCAATTGGCGTAATACATGGTAAAGTTATTTTTACGGAGGTTTGAGCACTACTGGTACTCCCTGATGGCTCTGCAGGCTCAGATCTAGCCAAATCAATGGATTGCTGGCATAAAATAACTTCATTTCATACTACTTCCTTCTTTTGTTCTAAATGGTGCAGAAGGTACCTTTCGTATGGATTTTTTTTTATGTCTGAGTCATTTTCATCACCTAATAAGCATAAGATAATGTTTTCTGATAATTAAACTGCTGCATTAAAGAGTTAAATTAAAAAATGACTATTATTTTAATTAAATATCCAAAAAAACAATACGCACGAGCGTGCCGTTTTATCCCTTTAAAAATGAATTTAAACCGAACTGCTACGATAGTGCGTATTACATTTAAGTTAGTTTTAAGTAAGCAATACTATAAATTATTTTAATGGTTTTTCATTTATTCATTAGAATACAATGTTTACTTTATAATTAATAACATATTAACAAAAATACTAGCAAAATACTATTTTTTTGTTTACGTACCTCTCCGGGAGTTCGCGCCGAAAAATTCTGACAACTTTCACAATCGCTATCCGGCGACCAACTGCCCGCAAGAGGGTCCTATATTTTTTATTAAAAGTATCATAATACGCACGATCGCCGCGTACCGATTTCGTTCCGAGAAACAAAATTTTGCCAAGCAAATTTTTATTTTAAGTCAATGCGCACGCTTATTTAAGCCGGGTCTGAAAGGGCTATAGTGAATTGAACAGTCTTGGTTCTGCAGTAGAGATTGCAAACTGGTTATATTCGTCATCGCGCGGGCCGCGGTAACCGCAGCCTCTACGGTTTGCGCCCGCACGCTCTGCGATCAATGAGGGCTATCCTTTTTTTACTTAACAGTTGGCACCCCTGGCGATTGACAAGACCTTACTCTACAGTGGCGCCATCTTGATGAGTGCAAATACGATAGTCCTCCTACCACTTTAGCGCTCACAAGTTGGCGCCACTGTCTTCGCTACTAGCAAGTGATAGGACCTTACTCTACAGTGGCGCTAACTGGTGAGCGCTAAAACGATAGCCCTCATTGGCGGGCGACCGTCTTGTCGGCGGCTGCGTAACCGCGCAAATAAACGATCCTGTGAGTTTTGAAATAAAACCGCAATTCCACCACCGCGGCGGGCTCGGGCTTAACCTAAGAGGGTACCGGGCCCAGTTTGCAATCTCTATTCTGCAGTGAATACTAAAGGCTTGGTCAGACCAAACGCAGGGCAGTAGCAGCGCAGTTTGAATGCGGGCCGGCGCTAGTTGTAATACAAGAAACTCTTTGAACGCGGGCCCGCGCTCCAACCGCGACAAACGAGGCGGCGCGAGTGCGGGACAGAAGCGGCGCGAGCGCGGTCCCGCGCTGTTGTATTACTATGGCGGCCATATTAGCATGACACACCGGACGCAGGGTAGTAGCAGCGCGTTGAAAGCGGTTTTCGAATATTTAAATTTTTGACAACCGCCCGCGTTGCAACTGCTTTGAAACTGCGCTGCTTTCAGTGTGCCTCAGCCGCGCCGCAACTGACCCGCACTGCTTCTGACCCGCGTTTGGTCTGTGGAAGCCTTAAATGTCCTGCTGATGGCTTACATCAATGTATCCCTTAGCAGCGGCAACGTGGAGCGGCGTGCCGCCAGTCTTGGGGTCCCGCACCTCGACGTAGCCGTTCGCGGCCCAGTTCTTGGCGTCACTCATCAGTGTGTCCACTTCGGCGTTGCGGGACTTCTCGCAGTCGACCCCTTGAAACAAAGGGCAATTAATAAAAAACAGTTCGGTGTAAGGCCGCTTTTACACGCTCAGAAACTTTACCGTGTCTGCCGCAGACAAGACAATAATTTCGTCAGACTTAGCTACGAAAATTTGTCACACACTGCACGTCTGTCGCGAATCGAATCTAGCGCAGACAAGAATTATTTCTTGGTTAGCGTCGAAGCAACGTACGACGTACAAGGTTCGTGTGAAGAAACGACACGAATACTTGCATAGACCCGGCGACTTTTCTTAGTGTGTACAAGCGGCCTAAAGATTCAGAAGATGTACATCATTAGACTTACATTAAAACACCACACAATGCGGATTGCGAACCTTGCGTTTAATATGTCATGTCCAGATTTATGTTGATTTCAAAGTAGCATTCTGGTTACAAATTCTGTTTTACGCTTCGTTATAAATAAACTTTAAAACATTGTATTGTAAGGCGCATATGGCATATAGTTTCTTCCTTAGTACAATCAATGGCACTCTTGTGTAACGCATCAGATTGCATGTAGTTATGTACTTCTGATGATATCATAAATATATTCACAAGGTAACATCCAATGCCCGTTTTGAGAAAAAGAGAGGAATCATGATGTCATAATTTTAACCTTTCTGGTTCAACGCAGTTTATAATATAAAAGAGCTCTCTCGAAATTTAACTTTCCAATATAATATTAAAAAATTTACTGAAGCATAACTGAAAATTATCGATTTCCATAGGTCGATTAACAGAGATGTGCTATCATAATAATAAACCTAGCTTTTAAAACTTTTCTTGTCAATCGCCTTCTGAAGTAATCCACGGCTTCGTTCAAATAGAAGAAATTCGAAGTTAAGAATCGACTTCTCTGCAGTCGATGACAGTTGACAGACACAGCTTTAAGCAGTGGTGTATCGCCATAGACTTTGAATCATGAAATAAAATCGCCCCTATCACAACCACATAAGATCTCACCTTTCTAGTAAATCGCATTCTGGAGCATCTTCTCCCGCCGTTTACCGCGCATAAGTCTGCGCCGCTCTCAAATGAACCTTATCACAACTGCATAGAGCTCACCTTTCTCGTCGATCGCCTTCTGGAGCATCTCCTCCATGGCGTCGCTCTCGGCGATGTCGACCGGCAGCTCGCCGTCATAGTTCACCGCGCCTACATCTGCGCCGTTCTCCAGTAAGTACCTGAAATTCAAAGTAAATTGCTTTTTAATCAAATGGCAATAGGATACTTATTACATTTTAGGGAATTCCTAATCCTGGTCGCATAATGATATACTAGTAGATCAGACCATTTGGTCGGATCTGCTCTAACGGCGTAGTTGCATACAGTTGAACCATTTAACTAATATACGAAATACCTAGTCTACTTGTGTGTAATTTGTATCAAGAAATAACGGTGAAAGAAATTAAAACCATTATTGATGTACGCAGGCATGAACGTCTACGTTGATACTAATGATTTATATTCAAATTCCTCCATCTATAGGTTTATTTCCATTCACAAACACGCTCAATAAAAGACTCTTCCTGTAATAGGTGCAATTTTACTTAATAACTGATGTGTTACTGTACTACTAACGTTCATGCAGACACTATATTCATGCAAAAATAATTTGAAAGCAAATAAAAACATACAGTATGTAGTAAAGTTAAATCACAAAATCTCGAGTTTTAATGGGAAAGATTTATGTAAGTATATTTCTTTGACTTAAAGTTATTTGTATACGTGAACAGACCCTTTATAAGCTTTCTTCAAAGCATGATTGCATATAATACTCTCATCAAATGAAAAAGTGCAGGCTACTCTTCATAAGAATATCCAACTAATTTATATTCATCTCTCCTAACTCATCAGCACCTGAGGGTATAAAATTGGTATTTTTGGGCTAGCTAATAAGCTAGCGACTGAGATATTTCAATAAAAGATTATTGTCCTCAAATTGAATTACTTCTACTAAAGGAGCAACATTAAAATCAATATACTTTTGGTACGACATAGCGATGATATGTACGGAAAGGTTTTTATAAGTTGTAATTTGGGGAATCAGATTAATTTTAAAGGGTCTCTCGTTAATGTGCCAGTCAAAGGGAATGGTTGAACCGATCTGAAGTGTGAATTGTGCGTGACCGGTCAAGTGCTCGGTTCAGTGTAACAGGATGCCGTCCCTTCGAGGGCCCTTAGCCTCGAAACGTCCTTCAAACTTTGATTCGAACCCAAGCGTAGATTCAAGTGATTCCTGTGGATGGTGTAAGTGTAACGCTTAAAATTCAAACGATCACAGGTTCTACTAATCTAAGTTGAAAGAGCGTCGGATTTCGGGCGCCAATTATATTAATTTCATACATTAAAGTTCACACTACTTATTGCAGGATAAGGATTTGACTTAATCCAGTTATGTGGGAATACATACATAAGTTCACGTTAAAACGAGTAAATAAATATACTTCGCCAGTTTTGTAATAAAATGAGGTGTGCTTGCTTCTAAGTTTATGTTCCACGTACACCTTTCTGGGAAATCATTTAGTTCATCCCAGTCACTGTTTCACTTCGATTTATCAATAAATGCACAACTGCAGATAACTCTACGTTAAAACATTACCTAGCCTATAATCTAAGTTATAAACTCTAATGATTTCTCCTAAAGCCAGTCTGACCCTAGACGGTGCGTTCAGACAGAAGGAATATATTATGTATTCGAGAAGGAAATGTCAAGTAGATTGAACTGTTGGAGCAAACCGAATCAATTTTATTGCGCACGAGTCCGCTGGACATTTCAATAGAGACAATGATGTGCATTATCATATGACTGCGAGCAAAGTAGATCGAATGTATCGAAAGCAATGAAATACATGTGCACTCCGCTTAATTTAATAAAAATCTTGACATACCAATTATCAAAACATTCGCATAGCGTTCATTGCACAAGTAATCAAAGAAATCTGACAATCGTCATATAGATTCTGGTGTTCCAACAAATTACGTCAAGTATAAGATACTGAGAATACATTGATAAAGAGATATCTATTAACAATGCACTTCTGAAAGAAGAATAGATACGATTTTATCTTAAATACATAGTGAGAGTCAGTATGTAATTGAAATCGTTACATTTATTTGATTTGATTAGTCAGCATAATAAGAATAGCCCGAAAATGTATATCTTTGTTAAACATACTCATAAAAAATACATTCGTCATTCTTTACTTCACATTAGTCGATATTATGTTAAAATTATCTAGAGCGCATGCGAAATGGTTTCAAAACGGACAGATTTATGTGTGACATAGGCTGATTTGAACCAGCTAACTTTGACCGTAACTATGACGTTATCCGGTGTTTTTTGATTTTCATTTGACGTTTGTTAAAATTAAAGTAAGATGGTGCAACCCAGTCTTAGTGTCACTAAGGTTTCTAAATCAAGCCAGTAGGTACTTTTTATGTGCGTTCGTCTAAAGATTTCAATTATTTACTTGTAAAGCCTGATCCGAGTCCGAATCCGAATTTGGGTCAAGTATTTATTTATTTATTTCATTAGGACAACCAACAAGACAGACACAAATTCAAGCAAAGGGGTTTACATACATAATTTTGTCTTAGGACTGGTGCTATCTTAATTAAATAGCTTTATCAAAGATCGAAGCAAAACAGTCCGACAAAATCACCACAATTCAGTTAAATCCATTTATCACGTGATCGCGGTTGTAAAGTCCACAGTATATCAAAGGGACGGATTCGCGTGTAAAAGCTAACTTAGTATGACAGGAACTCCCTGCGGCTTCTGGGTCAGACTGACTCAGAGCGTGTTTACAATAATACTGACTGTCACGCTTATGTGGGACATATCGTGTAATATTACTCATAATGTAATAGGAAATAATCGTACAAATTACATACATCGAAGAATCAGTACTTGTATAACGTCATTGATGAAACACAAGCAGTAAACAACGCTTATTTTTTCATCCAAATAATCCACATAACGAAAATTAAATGATATGAACGTACGTGTTGTTTACGTTATTAAATGAGAAGAGCATCAATGAATAGTCTATGACTCTTATGAAGTAACTGAATATGGGCATGAATAACTAAACATAATAATGCAATAGTCAATGAACTCATACTATCGGTTACAAAACTGATATCATGTCTTATATCGAGAAAACAGTGAGTTATACAAAACTGTGCGTTCGCGTTTTTCCGCTTAGCATAAGTGCGAGTGAATGAGGGGTGAAAAGCTGGCAAAATTCACGAGAACAATACATATAGGAAATTTGATGAAACCTCATACAAACATCATACAAAAACAGCTGATTTACAAAAAAAAAACAATGCATTATTTACCACTGTCCTTTATACTTCATTGTTCAACGGACTTTATTTCTTTAAGTTATTGATTTATTTGTTATTATTCTATAATAACAATTTTTATTTCATTTATTAACCACGGCACAGTCCCCGCCTATTCGTTTGCGCTTGGTTGCGTGATGCTCATATGTTTTTTGATTTAGTCTCAGTAGCATCACCTTTACTTTAACCGTAAATATAACTTTAATTGGTGTTTTTGTATGGAATTTTACAGACTTGGAGTGTTAGTTAAAGTATGATAGTGCAACCCAAGGTTATAGTCCACGCACAGACCACAGATTTTTTTATCGGCCAATAGTTTGCTCGGTTTCTAATTTATAAATACGAGCAATCTGCTGACTCTGATGACTTAAATCGGGGTTGTTACCCGACTAAAGTGTCGGCCGATAAAAGTCTGTGGTCTGCAGGAACAGAAGTCTTCAATATTAATCAAAGCTTGCTCACCTCGCTATGCTAAGGAAGCCGCAAGACGCTGTGGCATGCAGAGGAGTCCAGCCCTCGTTGTCGCCGCGGTTCACGTCGGCCCCGTGGGTCACCAGGAACTCCACCATGTCCAGGTTGTCGTCGATGCATGCCTGGAAACCACACGTCCTAAGGTTGAGGGCATGGCAATGTTCATACAAGATACAACATGGCGTCAAAAGAAATGGGCACTTGTAACCAAATCATTCAGAGATAAGTATTTCTTTCTTTTCTATTTTTTGTGATGGCAGAGTTTTACAGGACATTACGATATATCCATAAAGACTTATAATTTTAGAGAATAGAAGAAAGTTATCGAGATTATAAAATATACTCCTACCAATGATATGAGGATTGATTATACTAAAAACATACTTCATATCATGCAAAAATTAACTTATTAGCGACACAAACTAACATGGGGAATATGGGGATGTGAAGTATTAGATGCTGGTGACTAATATTGACACAGTAGCGATGAAAGTGAATCACTGTGACAACTGACAAGTATTGTAAAATAATATATTTGTTATTAAAATGCATGATTCTCACATGACCTTACTACAAACAATAACGACACAGACTAGTAGGTACAAACAAACATTAACTGCAACTACTTGACTAACTTCTAAGGAAGCAAATGTATTGCACAGCTTAAATTTTAGTAAGTTTGCTTCTAGAGTCTTTTGCTAAGTTTTTTATAATCAAGATTTTCGAAATTTAAAATTACAGTTTTATAGAAACAAATGTTCAAAGTACCTATCTTGTGAAATTTTTATAATGTACAACCAGCGCATTTCAAAGTCAATTGATAAGCTTTTCTCAGAAAAAACACCATTTTAACTAACGGACCGAAAACAAAGCATGTTTTCTGATCACGGTGATCATCGTGCGTAACTCATATTAATTAGTAAACATAATTACACCGTACACAACTCTTTGTCTGTTTATGTTACGCTTCTTTTTACAGAAAATAATTTGAATATTATATGATTTTCAAAATTTTAAGCTAAATTACAACATTGCAAATAAATGGCATCTATATCAATGCAACACGCGACAGAAATGAGAATTACATAGCTACTGAGTTTGTTTCAAACACATTCATTGAAAGTAAACATTCGCAATGCAGAGTGAAATATTTTTTGCATCAGCATTATGAAGTTTTCACGTCGAAGCTCGCGGCGCTGTAGGAAATGCAATTTGAAAAGGGTTTAAACAATTCGCACCCAGATGAACAGTTGCATGGATCATTTGCAAGGAAAATGGAAAATACAAATCGCAGTAGCAGCATTGAAGGTTTAATGAGGCACGGAGTCATTATTCATTTCTCCTAGAAGCTAGGTTTGCGAAATTGCGACCCGAGAGGTTTTACGCAACAATGTATTTAATCGACAGCGAAACTATCTCTGAATTCGAACAATCGAATCGTAGCATTAATCTTCAAGCTTGTGTTGTCATAAAAATAATGCGACAATAACTTTTTAATATCTCGATTAAAGAAATGGGCCTCGAACCCAATTCAAGTTATTTTAGGAAGGCAACTGTCGTCTGCCGTTCATAGGCGTCAATCACACTTGACGACGCGATGTCGCGACGGATTAGATTGAATTAAACGAAACACATTAAGTTAATTATGTAATATTTATTTAAAGCTAAGATATACGCCAGCAGTTTTATGTTTCCAAAGAGAGTTACATTAACTGCGGGACCTTTTTTACGGAAGAGAATCCTTATTTCTGTTTCTTACATTTTTCAAATGACAGCAATACTAGGTAGTCATTTTACGAGTATTATGGCTTTGCAAATAACAGGTTTTCAATTAAAGTTATTACTAAACATGACTTAATAATGTACGCACAGCATATTTTCAATAAGGACTTTGGGCTGGATCTAACGGAAACTAGTAATAAATTCTATTTTATTGAAGAACCAATTACAAATGTTATTTTATTTTACTTTACGAATGTATTGGTTCGGAGATTAATTATAAAAAAGATCAGTGTACTCGACACTCGGATTTTTTCTATTGCAGGGCACTGGCCTCGCCTTAGATATATCACCAGTATTTGCCAAATATCAGCTCGAAGCCGGGGCGTTCATTGACGGCAATGAAGATTGATACAAATACATCAAGATTTTGGAATCGGACCAAATATCTATTTCCAATATACTATTACTTGCTACACACAAATATTCCTTCTGAATGCAAACAAAATTGAAAACACAAACCACTTCGCATAAAATTAATCGCTAAGCATCTGAGTTATGTACTGATTTGTGCATAAAATAAATCTTAAGCCAGACCTTAATCAGGATTTATTAGACTCTTAATTAAATTATGTAGAATGGTTAGTTAGGTACTTACTTGTTGTTATTCATTAAAGAACCTAAATCGCTTGATTAAGGCTATTTCACATAGATTAGACATATCGTAATGGCCTGACCTCTCCTGTGACAAGATTTACAAGCCTTCTGCTTCCAAATAAGCTACATATAAAGACATTTTCGGAGATGGATTATCAATTAATACTAATTAATAGCTAACACATGAAGTAAATGTATTATTGATAAGTCCATCAATAAACGTCAGATCAAGGAACGATTATTGCGGTTGGCACGAAAAACTTATATCGAATTAATTAAATAGGTATGTTGCGTGCAGAATTAAGTCAGCTTAAAAAAGGATCAGTTAGTTCATCGTCATCATTAGATAGCTTTCTCTTCATAAGACTTGTTCCTTTACGATACAGTTATAATTAAACGAAATATTATCACTGTAACACATAAGTCTTCAACTTGCAACTGTTAACGTTTTAGCGAAAACTGTAATTCTGGATAAATGGTAGTAACGGTCCGATGCAGCTACTTGCTTTTTGAAATTGTTTTTATACTTAACTTATTAGTTCAGACGATTGTGTCTATCACCTGAGTTAATGGTCTTTATGTCTGAGGAGATAAGGATCAAATGATTCGGCCGAAGCCCGTATCTAAGTGCATTGTGCAGCAGTTCGGAACACACGCGATGGGCGCAGATGATGCAACTTGTCCTTGAATTGAAAGTCGGCACAGGCTTCAAGAGTTGTTGACGTAAGTGAGATTAAAAATACTAGTGGTGGTAATTAGTAACCCATATTGTCCCTAATTCTTTGTAAAACAGCTTACTGCTGTCAAAGTAATGCCACACAAATTCAATGCGGTAAAAGGATATACTAAGAATATAAACCCGGAAAAGTTACCATAGTTTCTATCTAATTAGTCTTTTTAATGAACTTGAGAGAAATGTTATTTTAGTTTCCGTGACCAGCCGAATATTTCAAGGTTCAAAAACATGGTTGTACGTATACAAGTTGATGGACAGCTTCGACGATAAATATGGAGCGGATGATCTGCCACCGATTTCTGTTCAGCATATTCCATACCATCTGCACAGTCGGATCAATATGTGAAAAATCAACTGAATTTCTAGATTAATATGTAATATCTCAATTCTGTCAGTTCTACCGTACCTTCTTGAGTTATTCGTCCAAATCAAAGTACCTGTAAAGATAGTGATAATGTGTGTGGAAATAAATAAATGAAAAAAAAAATCGTCCAATGTCTAGTAGACGAAAAGGACCGCCTGGACCTTGCAGAAGTAAAGATCTTCGTGTGCCTTTTAGTGGAGTGTTGATTTTTATTGAATATCTCAATTTCTGTTAGTTTTCGGATTATTTTTGCGTTGCTGATATGTTCAAATCGTCCAATGTCTTTAAGAAAAGGTGAGCCCCAACCTCGCAGAAGTAAAGACCTTCGTGTGCCTTAGTGCAGTGTGCACCCGCACAGAACGCACGCAGGGTCACTGCCACGAGCGGCGGCGCATGTCGGCTGTTGCGGTAAAGGTGATATAACTGCCTTCAGGAACCTTACTTTAATGCTCATAAGCTCCTTACGTATTATGGATGTATTATAGGATCCTAGGTGACTAAGTGATTAAAGGCAAGAGTAGCGCGACCATCGTGAATAATGTCGATTGAAGAAAGAGAAGAGTGGTGGAGACCGTCTTGGGAGTCATAAAAGGGTTTTGATTGCCCGTTACGAATGTTCGCTTATGAACCGAATGTGGATAGTGCTTATACGGCCACCCCGTCTTCTGCAGTCGGATGTCCATAAGAGGATCATCTAAAATTTCGCGATAAAACTAAGATCATTTGGAAATGACAGATCAAAATATCAGACAGAGACAAATAGAAAAGGTAGATTCAGTTTCCGTGGCGAAAATCACACTATCGTAAAACCACAAACAACATAACAGCAGTATGATTCTTGGGATATTCAAACAGAAAAGCTAGAAACTTAAAGCTATAGAATTTGTGAAACCGCTTATAAGATCTTGCTTTAGTAATGACGTATAATATGCCGTAGACGGTACTAAATTAATAATAAGTACTATTGGTGATGCCGTAAATATTCGATATCAAAACCAAGTATCGCATATAAATTAATGTATTCGGAGTACACGCCAAGGGAATAACTGCTTTGCATTGTAATTAGACTCGTAAATTTTAATCAACAGTTCCTACGAGGCGGAACAAGTGAAATGAACAATACGGATAGATAACGAATTAAGTACACAGTATGGTGAGACGTCAAGTGGCTTTCATGTTATTGGATAACCATTAATAAAGAGTTTGATCACATAATTCGCAAGTAGCAAATAATACAAACAGAAGGACCACCAACGATGAAAACTTTAATAGAAATTTATCCGAATGACGTATTCTTAGCACAGTCTTCGTATTAATTAAGCCGCCTAAGAAATGGGCTTCACTTTGGTTTTTGTCTTTTATGGTTTTGGATTCGATTCCCAATTCCCAATACAAATTATGAAATCACTTTTTGTAAATGGGGAATGGAAGACTTGAGTCCTGATTGCCTTTAAAGAAAGGTGACCTTTCTTTAGACATCTTATGCCGTCAGTTCGAAATACGCCTCAGTTCGTTTTAATTTTCTCCACGGTATCCTTGCTAATCCGTTTCTTCAGGACAAATGTACCCATGGATCGATTGTATGTAATACACAGCTATTGGTTCTGCATGACAAGTCGTCGTCTGCTTACAGTAGCCATGTAGCTATTAGCATTGTTGTCAGACTACTGAATGCTTTAAATATTGGTTTTTATCTCGAGTACTTGACTGACTGGCGTGAACGGGCAACGCCAAGTGCATGTCAATTTGATAGCTCCATTGTTGAGGGCGGTCGGCACAGATCTCAACGTATTATCGGACGCCGGATGCGCACGTCGTTAACTGCGGGCGCACAGTTCACACGATTATGCACCTCTATTATTATGTAATTTGACGGCCATTGTAGGAGCATTTTAGCGAAGTAAGGGTAGTTTAGCAGTCGCACGTGTCTACGAGCGTGGGACATAGCGGGACACGAGCTAGTGGTGTCTTGAACTAGGCTGTTAATTCAAATTGTATTGGGTATATCTATGACAAGGTTGTATCCTCGTATGTCCTAAAGTCATCACAGACTAAATGCAGCATATTTTTTGGTGTTTTTATCGTCCATTAAATCATCCATTTTAATAAGTTTAATTCCGTCTTAATTATTTTGAAACAGTACGGTTACTCTGCAAAATATTTACTATCGGATTACGCCATATTAAGGTTGCGATTACAGACACGCGGAGCGTTGCGCTGAAGCGTTAATACAAAATATGTTCATTAATGATTTCTAACTGGCTTCTAACAGTGTAGGTACTAATTCCACTAGTTTACAAAAAAAAAGTTTTTCTTTTACCCAAAGATAATTCATATTGGATGTGTTTTCTACCAGCCCCCTTATTACAAAAATATATGTCTCATATTTTTATCACGTCAAGTTTTTGAGATATCCACATTAACCTAAGTAAGCTGTCTTGTTAGCCGTATCAGAGTTTCTACTTTATTTTAATTGCGATTATGTATTATTTTAACATTTTTACTTGGTTTAAAATGTCACCAAAGCAGTGTAAATAAAGCCCAAATAACTTTTGCTAAGTTTGTGGTCAAATTATATTGTCAAAAAAGAAGAGACCAATCACTAAGGCCGTAAAACAGGCGTATTTCTATTACTTTCTAATTTCGGTAACAAACCTGATAAAAAATGGGTTCCTGGTGTAGTGTGCGAAAATTTGAGAAGTATATTATTGCACTAGGCTGCAGGAAAAAGAAAACATATACGATTCGGCACCCCAATGTTATGGAGAGAACCAAAAAATCACACTAATGACTGTTACTTCTGCCTCATTAAAACTACAGGTTTTATCAACAAACACCAAGAACATACAATATCCTGATGTTGCATCAGTCACAAAACCTGTGCTGCAATCTGAAGGAGTTCTTTATCCGTCATTACCCAGCAATTCCAGTAAGGGAAAGATGCTTGGTATTCATTTTTAAAGCAGTAGTGAAAAGTTTCCTGGGAAACTATAAAATCTGAGAATTATGCAGAAATTGTTTCCAAATTATTGAGGAATTACCAAAGAATGGGTGTGAATAAGTCGTTAAAAATTCATTTTTTACATTCTCACCTGGATTTTTTTCCTGAGAACCTGGGAAGCGTGAGTGTTGAGCATGGCGAAAGTTTTCACCAGGATTTGAAGGTTTTTGAGGAAAGATACTAAGGAATTGGGGATAAAAATATGTTAGCGGATTGCTGCTGGTCTATAATAAGGGAAATTGATACTAATTAGTATAAAAGAAGGAGTAATACGACTCATTTTTGCTTGTTTTTAGAGATAAATGTATTAAAATGATAAAAAATAATATTATCAATATTTACAAAATTTGACGTCCTAAATTTTTTTTAAGTTCAGTTTTTAAGTAAGGGTTAATAACTCTAACGATACATATCAGTTTCATCTCTGGGTAAAAAACCTTGTAAACTAGTGTTCTTTTTGGCGAAACGAGGACAGTTGACCTATAAATAATTTGATTGATGTATACTTGGCTGCGGAATTCAGTTTTCACTCTATTGCGCTTAGAGTAAGCAAACAAAGCGTATGGAAAACAGCATTACCATGAATGCCCTGAAACTGTCAAACGTTTGATCCGTCCGCCTTCCCCACTCTCGCCACTATCTACGCTGCCCAAGCCAACCGAACACCGTGCTCGCTCGACGTGACCTCGAAAAGACTCACCCAATTCCAAAATAACACGCAGTCCTGTCTTTCACTGATGCATCATTTCCCCAAAAAATATCTGGGTCGGTCAATGGCAGCGCTGATATTACGATCTAGACTAATTCCCAGAGTTAGCACAATAATTGGAGCGCACATTTTCAATCCAATGAAGTTTTTGGGTCAACTTAACGAGCGCAATGAGGAAAACGTGTCATTCTGTGTCTGCCACAGCAGTCATCATATCAAACAAAACTAATACGTCATCAGAATTGTCACATCCCAAGTGTACGATAGCAATAATTTTCGTCACAAATTAAATAAGCAGAATGGATACAAGCTGATAAACGAAGGTAAGAGAGTCATCGTCCCAATTTTCCGGGCAATGTAATGACAAGCAATACAACTGTAGATACTATAAATACTGCTAAACAACGCGAGACAAAACGCATCCGCGGTCTGCCGCTGCCAAAATAATAACTCAGTCCGGAATGATCTTTAAAACATGTGTGTTTACAATATAATAGACGGGCGACACGCCTTTATTGCACTCGAATGTTGTCATACCTGTCTCAGGTAGTTTAGAACTTATTAGATGTCATAAGGTAATGTACATGGCTTCTTTATGGTACTTAATGTCCGACCGAAAATTATTTGTCCAAAAATTTCGACCACCGTTATCTACATTTCGCGAGCCAGGATTCGCATATTCTAATAGTCATAGGTTAGTTTTTAGGAAAGTGCATTCTCTCTTCATTACATAAAAGAAAATCTCGACATATTCCTAATTTCACAAACTCGAGACAATTAAAAAATATTACATTTTTATTTTACTTCAATGAAGTTGGGAAATGCCCAAGCTGAGTCAGTTTTGCTCACAACACTTGGACAATAAATGAGCTAATTGATGAATAATATCATTTTAATTTATGTTGCGCTTCGTAATGAAGCGACAATTATCTTGTTTGTAAATAAGACGCCGCTGTCGTAAACAATTGATGAGATGCGGCAATTTAAATTGAACGATTGAAAGAGAGTTTTAGTTCAACTGCCCATTTAATTTGAGGCAATAACACTAAGAAACGATAGAACTCTCCAGGCCTAAATCCTCAAGTAAAAATATGTTAAATAGGGAAGCATGACGTAAAGTAATTATAACTTTGTTTCAATCGATTTGTGGTTGGTTTCTGCTTGTGCACGGTGAGTTTCACGGGTGTGACTTGTTTTACTTAGAGCTTAGCCCACCCAGAGCGCACGAGGTACGACTAAAGCATACAAACACATCACGTTCAAATGTTCTTAGATAGTAAATATATGTGCCAGATTTGATGGTTACAAAATAACGCTAAGATCAAGTTCAAATTATGAGCGAAGGAAACTATTTGCTTCTAGAATTGTGCCAAAGCGCACCTCAGATCAGACTAGTAGACGTCAGTATTGCTATTATAGTCGTTCTAATAACATTCCAGTATTATTCATAATAATATTGTGCTGTTGGACGGACTATTGCGCTTGCAGCCGAGGCAATGAAATGTAAGCGGACAACTGGCAAATGAAATAGCCGACGATTGAAACTATTGAGTTTGAAGTTTGAACCGACTAACTTTTGCCTGTAGCTTTGTTTTTTGTGCAGGTATTTTTGTAATAGGCTAGTTGCCTAAAAAAATTTTTTTAGTCCGTAATGTTTAATATCAAAAAATATTGGACACATATATTTTTATTTGTCAATCTAACAAATAATTACATAGTTATGGTGCGTTGAAGTTGCGCACGACGTCACAACGTGCGGCATTTTTAAGCAAGCGTTGACGTCACGGGCCTCTTCTTATGAACTTTGGGGCGCTTTATCTCTTTAAATTTTCATTAGTTTGAAAAAGTGAAAAATACGTGTAGAGTATTTTTTGATAAGTTAACTGACGGACTAATTAAAACTCTTGCTTTTTGACCCAGGCAACATCCCCATTGTTTGTGTTGTGTGAATGTAGCAGAAAATAGAAAACTTTTTACTTCTCTCGGGAACTAAGTACGTGTCGAGTAAAAAAGAGGGTTCTTATTTCTGACGTTCTGGAGTAATCAATGTTAAGCTTAGTAGCTAAATGATTACAATCACTATGTAGGTACCTCATTATGAATCTAAGTAGGTACCTACATAGATATACGCTCATATTCATGCCATCCATACATAGAAATACGCTTTTGAAGGAAAAGGGGGAAACACTATTTGAAACGTAGTTCAATGAAAATGTACATCAAATACCTCCTTTATCTACTAACGCACGAGGAAAAAGGGCTATTATGCCGAATTGGGTTAGTCCATACAATCGAGTGGCTCACAATCTGTTAATGATCGTCATTCATTAGCAAACATTCGGTGACATCACGAACCGAACAGAATAACTTGCACACATCTGCGACCTTTGTTCTTTGTTGTCGTGTCCTAAACAATCCAGGTAAATATGTAATAAGCTAATGGATAATAAAGCTACTGGACTTGTAGACAATGACAAAGAATAAACGCTTAAGGATTTGTCACACTCGAGGCGTTCTGCGGGAAACTTTGTCGGTCTCGATACAATTCGTATATAATGTATACGATCAGACTGTTCGGGCCTGAGCAAAGAACTTTTGCCGCACCGCTGATAGATTTCCTTGTCACGACCGCTGATAGATTGTTTTGATTGCCCTGACAGACAATGCTGTCCATGTCTACGATGCGGGCTGCGTTCACTTTGACCTGATCGCAGACCGCATGCAGTGTGACAAATCCTTTCAACATAAGTGGGCATCGTTATAATTTGCTCCTCGCAGACTACAAACTTTTAGTCGACCGATACCAATGTGCGCACTTTCATACATGTCCATCCATACTGATTTACAGCCCGACCCAACTAACGGCCAACTAAAAGTCGGAGTCTGCGCCTAGGCTTAATGTAATTAGTTTTTGGTCGTACTCATAAATTATTAAATACGGCGCTTCATATAATAACTTGGCGCAAGAAGAACTGTAAGTATGTTTCTAATCAACGTCAGACAACAAGCTGATTGCTTCTGTCAATTGAAATTGAATTCATGATCGAAAGAGAGAGCACTGTTGTTAGGCAAGGTTCATTTGATAAATAAAGTAAACAATAGCATTTCTTTACATTGAAAATATAGATAGAGATAAAACATACTTTGACAGACATAATGTTGATTTGAAACGCCACGTATTTTAATCACTCCAGTTACATCTCACCTCTCATCATCGCTTCTACAAACTCGTATCCCATAAATCGCCTCTGTCGCTTAGCAACAAGGTATAAATAAAAACCGCACTTTGTAAATCAGACACGCACATCCAGATGCGGCACGCATTCCGCGTAAATACATAAAAATGTATATCAATCGATAAAATGAACCCGATCGATGTGTAAACACAGAGCCGCGAAGGTAAAACCGTAAGGTTATGAAGGTCGAAGCAGAGACGGTATAATACAAGATGGCAGCGAAAATTCGAAATGCAAAAGGTTTGCTGACCAGTGACCATGAATATTTTATAAATAACCCATTACTCTACATATACTAGCGACTTTACAAATAAAAGTTACACGCACGAGGTGATGTGAACACTAGTTTAAACTGACGTTTCGTAAGGAAATGACATTTGATACTTGTTCAACGCGTGTGTAACATTTTATTAGTAAGGTAGAGAGCTATAAAAGAGCAATATTTAGGGGCGTAGAGTGCATGATGCAATTAAGTAGGTACCTAGCCTACCTGACAACAATAATGTTTTAACGATGAAAATCTAATCAAATTAATATTTCCCGTCATTGTTTTTAAGATTGCATGAGAAACCCAAATTACATGTACCTACAATAATTTTGATTTATTTCACAATCGTAGTTGATTTCACTTGTGAGAGATATCTCTCGACGGGTCTGAAGTATTTAGACGTCTATGTATTTAAACTTCAAGTAATTTATGACGAATACTTCTATTATAAAAGTTTTATAAAAACTAAAATTTGAATCACCACAACTTGTAAATAAACAAACATTTATCACGTTGTCTTTGCTTTCTAATAATAAAGTTATTGTTTATGTTTAGTTACGTGTTATCCTCTTTACGTCAAACTGTAATGACATTCTATACGAGTAAATCCTGCTGCGTATCCTAGATTCGATATGAATTTTAATTATTTATACTAATTGGCTTTATTTAGTTACCAACAAAACTACAACGATAACTGCCACTAACACATTTTAATGACTTGTTTGAATTTACTTTGGTTTTTTAAGTAATCAAAAGGGATGTTTCCATTATATTTTTTAACTTATTCCCTGATGTTAAGGTTCAAAAACAAAGAAAAATTTGAACTTACCATGCCCGTAAAAGATTTAATTAAAGTTATAGTCAATCAGTCGATAGCATAACATAAACCATACATTCATAATACTCCCATAGCAAGCCCGACATCTCCGTTTAATTATAAATTAATATGTACAAAGTAGGTCTCTGTGACATTAAGCCGGTGCCACATGATATAATTCACGCGTACCCTCTACGTGCTTTTGGCAGACGACCGTAGCCTCTTATAATAATGTAGGGTTGTCAACGGGACTGGGATATTCACTTCCTGGTTGGCAGAAAGCAAAAGTACTTACTGAGATATTGTGTTTAAATCATTGGTCAGCTTAAAACTAATAGCAAGTCAATTTTTTAATTTGAAATTTACTGGTAATCTGAAAGTTAAGGCCGCAAAGGGAGGATATGAGTTACATATGTTTATACTGGTATAGATACTTACTGCACTAGAACTATTTATTAGTGGAATTGGCTTATTCTCCCATGTAGGTGGATACTTCTAAAAACAATAACTTTAATTTAATATTAAGTGAATATTTAATACTGGTCACTGTAGTTTCAAGTGTAGCAGTCAACCCTAACCACGGCGCTTCAGACCTACACGTTACGTACAAACGCACTAAATATAACCCACCGACGTGTGATGTTGTTAGAATATTTCCGCTTTTTCACAAACCGGCAAACGTCAGCACTTTTTATAATATCGCAAGGTTGCTCGCCAAGGCCATCTGACACGGTCTAAGCATTCGACCACGATGAAAAAATGAATGTCAACTTAGCAGCCGTAACAGTTACCATTTCCCAGCTGGCAGAACAGCAGAATTCGACTCACCAATTTGCGGTGGTATAGTTTTATAAAAGCCTCAGCAATTTAATTATAAAATAAACCCATCGGCAATAGGAAGTTGCGTTTGCTACAGAAAATAATTTAATCCATGTGTTCACGACCACCTTTTTTAAAGCCTTTTACATACTTTTTTGTACCATAGATTTACCATAGATTTAACCTATTAAGAAAAAATAAACCAGTGTCAAACTAGCTTCTGTTTGTTTCACTCAACACCATGTCTGCGTGAGATAAAAAGTTAGGAACTTGTTAGTTTAACATCAAGAATTTCCAGTAATTTACCAAAAGCTGCAGAGATTTCTCGCACAAAAAACACTTTTTATAACAAAAAAATGAAGCAGACATGGCCGACGATGTAGACGTATCTATTACATTCATAACTCACCAGTAGAACCAGGGCGGGCCGCTAGTACATCATAAATGCCTATCTAGGCAGGTTTAAGACGGCAAGTAATCCGTAGTTAAAACAAAAAAGAGATTATAGTCTTGATTTGTTGAGCTAATTAAAAAGATAGAGTTAATTACGAAGAATTGCGTTTATTTAAAACGTAAATCGGTTGGGCTTGTTATTTCTCGGTAAGAAGTTAAGTTAAAAAGAGTGATTCCAGGATATTAGCCATATTAGCTTTATGCTCTAGTTCGAAAGAAGAAATGTTAACGACCATGATACTGGTCATGCTCGAACTGATCCAAAAAACATCGAATGTAAGTTCTCAGGCTAACAATATAATGCTAGACTTTCTCATGGTAATAATAACGTTGTTAAGTTCTTATGGCAACTATCAAAAACATATTATCATAGCAACGCAAAATTTCTTAGGGAATTGTCAAAGATTCAATAGAGCAACTATCAAAAAAAACGACATCTTTAAATTTAAAACCATCATACCCAAAGGTACTTGTAGACTTGTTAATTCAACACTGGATACTCTTGCATCATCTCAAAAGACAGACAGGTCGAGAAAGTCAAAACTCTTACTCTTACCAGAAATAAAAGGGAATCAGATATGATTACAAATTCTTTCAGACACCATGCTCAAGATTTTTCCAGAATATTCCACGCTATGAATCAGTAAGATTTTTTAAGTTTACTGTAATTTGTGGAATGTGTCAGTATGTGGGAGATCACCGTCTGTTTTGACGTCACCGTCGACGTCAGCGAGGCATTACGGTAGCGACTAGCGACACAGACATGTAGTGGCGCTATCGGCAGAACATTTATTTGTGCTCACTCGCGGACTGTGCCAAACTGCCAAGACGACCGGTGGAAAACCTTATAGATCTAAACCAGACGACACTTGGATTAGGCTGTCAGAACCACGCGTTTGTAAGAAATGAGTTTGCCGGAGAGTCAAATATTTAACGCTTCAATTAACAAAACGAGAATAAATATTACCAAAAGCTGTTTCCTATCCTATTCTATTATATTCCTAACAGTGTAGCTCGATTAGGTGTTGTCGAAAAGGTTAACATAAATACGTATAATAAAAACATTTTAATGAGTATTACCATTGTACGTACAGTCAGGGGAAAAAAAGCAGAAATTGGACGGGTTTCCCATATTATGTATCAATGTCGCAAGTTATATTTTACGGTCTACATAAAAATTCGTAAAGCGGTTTTAAGGTGAACGTTCACCAGTCCGCATTGTGCATTGGACAACGCCGAACGAACTTACCAATCGATTTCATCTAGAGATTTTTCTAGAACTGTGATAATCGTGTGACGTCCTACAGGATTTCAAGAAGTCAATTCTTTCGGCTATTTCGCTGTTGCTTCTAAACTCTAAAGTGTATGATCACCTTTACCCGTCATTCGGTGGCGGGCAGTGCCAAGCGGCGTCGCCGTAAATCTCGTAGGTTTACAACTCGCCATCTGCGATTCTTGTAGCCGTTCTATTCTCGATATCAGTCATTACACGGCTGACCGCTTTGGGGGCATCGATTGGTCAAAAATGTACTACACGTGGGGAAAATGATAAATATTTTTTTTAATACGGATAATAAGTTTTAGAATGGTATGCTCTGGTAGTGTAGTATAGGGTATAGCATCGTCCCATCATATTTTATCACACTATGACACTTTCTTAGTCATGGTACGCATTGCGGAGATTCATTGAGTATGTTATGAGTACACAATGAATCACGCGGTGAATTTTATAGCGATTTTAGTACATTCCCCATTTTAACGTCAACGAGCAACGGATTGCTGGTTTACCCATTTTATTTGTCCTAGTCGTAAGATAGCAATAGCAATATCATCCTACTAGTATTATCATGAAAGATTTTGAAAATGGATGTTTGTTACTTTAACATGCTAAAATCAATCTACCGACTGAACAGATTTTGATGAAACTTGACAGTAATGTCCTACATGTCAGTTTATCGTAAAAGAATAATCTTGCAAATGTATAACAAAAAAACGGTTTATCGGTCTGAATTCAAACCACCGGATTACTTGATTGGCGTGTTGGGTCAAGAAATTAGCTCGTTCACGTAATATCCGTCGTCCCCGTCATTCTGTTTGATCTTTGGAGACTGAGAATATTATGATAAGTTGTCAAACAACTGTCATGCCTTCAACGAGGTATATTAAACCTTTCGTATGATTATTATGGTAGTACAGTGGGTATAGCAGCGTCCTAACTGATAAGGTTAGATTTTTGTTATTATACATTGTTAAATGTCAAACATTGTGTGATGTAAATAATACAGATGGCATAATTTATGATCAAAAAATTTCAGCCATAATTCATATGCACTAGACCATTGCGTTTACTACATAATATCTACGAAACATTGAAAGCTATTAGTAAGAAGTTTGTTGTAAATGCATGTGTACTGCAGTTTTGAGCGTATTTTGGTACACTTTACAAATAACCAAAGCCAATGTTACCAATTTCCATGCTATTTCAGTATTACGAGGGCGGCACTGAAAATTTCGGGAATCAAGGAAGTGAAAGAACATTACTATTTAAAAATGTATTTATTGGTTTTTAAAGTATTCTCCGCGAAATTTGACACATTTTTCCATACACGAAACCAATCATTGAAGCAACCATTCCATTCGGAAGTTTGGGTCTCCAAAATGGCCGTTTTGTAGGCGTCCACAGCTTCTTCAGGTGATGAAAATCTCTGACCACGCAATTTATTCTTTATTTTAGGAAAAGTATAGAAATTATTAGGGCTTAGGTCGGGGCTGTACGGCGGATGGTCTAATAATTCTATGTTTTCTTGCTCTAAAAACTCTTTTGTTCTGTGCGCGGTGTGAGAACTCGCATTGTCGTGATGGAGGATGATGCGGCGGTTGCAGTTCTCTTTACGGAGTTCAGAAACGACTAGTGGCAAACAAATGCTAGCATACCATTCTGCATTAACCGTTCTTTATCCCCCAAGAGGAATAGTCGCAACATGGCCGGTTTTGGAGACAAACGTGGCCACCATTTTTTTTGCAACACTCCGTGAACGAACAATTTTTGTTGGCTTTAACGCATTTTTGAACACCCAAACTCGTGACTGGTTTTTTGTTTCGGGTTCGTACGCATATATCCAGGATTCGTCACCTGATACGATGTTGTATACAGCATTTGAGGATCCTGCATGTAATCTTCCGAGAGTTCTGACGCACCAAGTAACGCGAGCCGCTTTTTGCTCTTCACAGAGCGAATGCGGTATCCATCGGGAAAACAACTTTTTTACACCTAATTGTTCATGCAAGATTATTTGTATTTGACTCATGCCAATGTCTAAAGTTGCCTGAATTTCGCGGTATGTCACATGTCGATCTTCTTCAATCAGCTTACGCACAGCATCAACGTTTTCTTGGGTGACTGCAGTTTTTGGACGACCTTGACGGGGACCATCACTGAGCTTGACACGTCCACGTTGAAATTCAGCAAACCAGCGATAAATTATGGTTTTGGATGGGGCTTCATTACCAAATGCAGAAATCATCCGGTCAACACACTGTTTTTGTGTTAAACCACTCCGAAAGTCATAATAAATCATCGCTCTTGAATTTTCTCGAGTCAATTCCATTTTCTCAACGACTAAACAAGTTTCACAAGACCTTGTGATAAGACCGAGAATCTTTTTTTAAATAAATAAATGGTATTCGATGCTTAAAACCAAGGAGTTTGCAATTAAAAATATTTTAATATGATAGGAACAGTGTAAATATTCCATTCCCGATACTTTTAGTGCAGCCCTCGTAGCAACATTGAAACACGTTAGTTTAATTTATTTAGTTAGTTTTTAAGAGTGAAGAACCCCATCAGCTCGACCATTTGTCTTAATTATTGTCCTCGTATCGTAACTCCCGAAATATATTTACAGTGATATTTTCGCTGTGGTCAAGGAAACAGCGTGTAATGCCGAGAAGCGGAAACTTCTATTAGCACATAGGCCGTTTGCTGGCACGGGTACGGAGAAAAACGCGTTACGAGCGATTTTGAACCGATTTTGTGTGAGTGCTTGGTTAGGCTGCACAGCACACGCGGGCGCGGTGCGTTGTACAGTCAGCGTCGAATAGTAGTTTGTGACACCCGAAGTGCTCAAAAAGTTTGGACGAATAATACTTAATGTATGAGTACGCGCCGCGCTAGCGCTTGCAGCCTGGCCAAGCACTGAGATTGAGCGAGTACGAATATCTTCTGACGTTTTGGATCAGGATCAGCAGATTTCTACAACAGTAATCAATAACGACCTTACAAACCTTCACTCTTAAAATTAAAACAACTGTCAAAATGAATTAATGTAAAACTACACACGTTTATTTTAAAAATCCATTAAACAGACATAATTAATAGCATCAACGAGACAAACAGATGCCGTGACCCCTTAACGGTGGTCTATTTAAAATTCAACGTTCAACGTGCACACAATGACAGAACAGTAAAATTAATTCTAACTGCAAGTCCACCGAATGATTGGCGCTAACACAATCGGTGACCTATGGTTAATTACGTATCGTAACATCGCCAGTATTTGCATTTACAAAGTTCAACACAATTTAGATAAATTGTCAAGAACGTAACTTGTTGCAGATGATAATCTGAGGTTATGTTCCTTATAACGACCGGCATCGTTAGCGCACTGTTCGCCGCGACAAATGTCTTGGAGCATGACAAGTACGGTTTTATCTTATAGGCCGTCTGGGCTAGTGGTTTGCGTAACAACACCAGCTGTTGCGGCTTCAAATCCCGGCGGGAGCAAATGCAAATGTGATGAACACGAGCATGTAAGCCTGGAGTCATGGACGATTGTGTTTACGTATACATACATAAATGTATTATTTGTTACAGTCACCAAGTATTGAGAGCTGGGTAGGTAATATTGGTGTACTTATAATATGTTGGATTTGTTTCGATATGACCGAAATGTTTCAAATAAACTTTTTAAACAGACGTGATTCAACACTAAACGTCAAACTCGGTCCACGTCAAAATAATACTTTCTTCACTGCACTGCCGACCTTCGCAAATATTAATAACAACAATGCTGTGATATCATAATGTTTGTCGGTTCGGAAATAGTCCGTAAGCAGCCAATTTGCCTGACCTCGAGAGAGCTACTTAATTAATTAATCTTAACAGACGCATCCTCGATGAGGTCAATAGTTCAATTCTTTACAATCGACATTTAAATTGGAAGAGCATAATTTAAATGCTAAAGGTTGATTCAGTCTAATATTCATAAATGCTAAAATATAGAATATTTTTTGGTGGCATGACTAATAAAGCGCAGTGTGCCACTGTTCGATTCTCAGTAGGAACTTACTTTATGTGCTAGTGTGTTCTGGGCGTATCTATTTATGCAAAGATTTATTACAAAGCACTAAGGTCAGGAATTTTGATAGCTCAATACAAACACTCTATCTGATGTCAGGATCAAAACATCAGAATAATAAAATTATTATTGAGGAAGAGGCTAACCAATAAATGCCTGCGCCGGTAAGGCGCTGCTACGTCTTTACAGTTAGTGTTCATTTAACAGCGTCACTTATTAGTTAGGCCTTAAGCCTTGCGAAATAAGGATTAAAAGTGGTCAGCTGACCATGAGGATACTATTTCATAAATCCATCCCACTCGTTGCTTCATTTGACCTGTGGCTAATTGTTTCTAAGAATATGTTAAGATAGTTGATCTGGAGAAGATCGGATTGAAACTAAGTGCAAAGTGCATCTTCAATAAAACTTAAGTGATTTATGTATGCCATAAAGCTATGAGCTCATCAAAAATCCAACAATATTATGATATAGTCAGCTAAAGCATAGACAAAAGAGTGCAAAGTACTTTGAGAACATGCTCAGGCTGAAATTGAACACTCGCGACCCGAAAAAATGCTAATGAAGTCTAGCGGAAAGGTAATGCAATAAGAGTTACCGCGGTATGAAAGTTTAACTATACATAACAAAATCAACTACTTCTCACATTTCATTTAAAGGATAAATCAGAATTACTAACGAAACTTTCTTATTTTAGTGACTCAGTCAGTGCCAAATTGTAACTATACACGGTATTCTAGAATGAGACTCAATTAAAACATCAAACTAGTTTTGACACTGTGATTAGTCTGAATCGAATAATTCAACCAATCCCGACTTAAAACTAGTTATAAATTGAAATCAATCGAGTTCTGCGTAATTATAGAACGCCAATCTAAGTCTCTCGGACGAGTCTTTGTCGGAAAGGTAGAGCTCACGTCACTGACCAATCGTCAGTGACGTTTGGCGAATAGGAATTGATTTAATAATCGAAGTTTAGCCAATAATACCTTATCAAAAGCGACATTTGACGCGAGTTTCACTTTCGGTATCCACGTCATACTGCAAACACTAATTCTACAGCCGACAAGAGTATTGACCCCGAATCGTAGCATACAGTTTTCATTAAAGTTAAACATAACTAAAAATGTATCCGTTCCACATAAAGCAGACCGTGGAAGCTGATGCTATTTTAACAATATCAATGACATACTATGTGTATGTTAACGTATTTTCAAACGGCGCGATTATTCTTACAAATACGCATCGTTTCCAAGCCGGGCTAGCGATTCACATGCGCAAACGCATTGACTATGACTATGACTTGTATCGTGTTGCAATGCGTCATCGAGAGCTCGAGATGTAGTTGTGATGCAATCGCGATGGTTGTAGCCATGTGGTTGCGAGTAAACCGTTCTTTGCTCTGTGCCACAACACATGTAATGCATCATTGGGCGCTGTATGTATAAGATAATGTTGTAAGACTACAGAGGGAGTTACAACCAACCTGCAAGAAACACAGTGGAAACATTTTCTTAATTACTTCATAATGAGGATCTGTACTGTTGTAGAAAATTCAATAAAACTAGTATCTACGTTAATCTTTAAGACATAAGAAAGATATATCTTTTTGAATTATCCAAATCGGACCATTACTTACGAAGATATTAAGTAATAAACATAGGCCGTTTTTGCCGCTAAAAGTCAACGTACGCAAGGCCGCGTGACGTCATTATATCCGAATCGAGCGCAGCCGGCGTACTATTGGGATGGAAAATATTTTTTTCCGGCTAAACTATCAGTTTTAGAAAAAACTTTTAATAACATTTATTCTTCAAAATAAACTAACCTATCGACCAGTAATTTTTTAAAATAAAAATTCTGAAAAATAAGTATTGCTATGTCCAAAAACCACATTTTCATAGGATTCGATGCAATGCGGAGACGCGGTTGGGGTGAGTGTAACTTAATGATTGTTTGTATTGAACATAATAATACATAATATGATGCTAATACCCAGTTTCTGGCCTGGGGGGGGGGATAAGTCATACCCAGCTTATAGCCTGGGGGGAGGGGCAAGCCTTACCCAGCTTCTGGCCTTGGGGGGAACATAACCGACATCATCATAGGTATTGCGTGTACATCGAAATGATTCTCAATCTCAATGAGGAGACTCTGTATTTATTCCTAGAATTCCCCAAACACCGTCAAATTACCCTTTCGAATTCAAGACAGTGCAGTTTCCCATCAGTCTGCTTCGTAATGACTATAAACAAAGCTCAAAGTCAAACTCTAGGGACCTCTGCTTAAACTCCCATGAGTGCACAGAGGTACGCAGGTAACCGCGTGTGATGCTCATAGCAATTTTCGATAGGTACAGAACCCCGTACATATGTCATACATATTATAGAAAGAAAACACCCAGACCAATACAAACAAATATGTTTCTGCAATTTTAGTATGATATTTTTATTTATTAATAAACAAAGAGACTGAACAAAATTGATGCGTATCTACCTATACTGATTAATGTTATTAACCACATGCAAAGCTTCGTGAATTGCATCAACTATAATTAAATTTATTATCCAAGCTCTAAATAATCGCTACTAAGAGTAACTTATCATAAAAAAAAATTCCAATCGCTCGACGTAATCTTGAAATTCTTAAGCCGGCGCAGAACTTCCAGAAGGTCGGGCGACGCCACGGCCACTTTGAACCGTGTTTACTTCTGCAGTTATATTTTATATTTAATCGATTCTAGAATATATTCCCAAAAAGTCTGAAAGGTGTTTTAATTTGTATCACTTGGATATGATTTCTATTAGAAAGTGTTGTGAGTGTGACGCTTGAAGGGAAGGAAGTCAACCTAACCTAACCAACTGCGTATTTCTATACTGTGTAGCTAGAAATTGTGGCGGGAGCTCTTTGACGCGCTGTTTTCGGCGAAGAATTGCGCGCGCAGATTTTGACAGCGCGAAATACCTACTTTAGAAGAAATACCAAGCCTTAAAATAGGTTTCCGTGGTGTTTCTACAAACACATACTGGGAACCAACAATGGACTTCGTTGGATTTGAGCGATTGTTTGTACAATCGCAGATCCAGTATCAATATTGTCTTTGGACACGGCTATTCTTTGCCATCACCGAACGTCATAGATGTAAGTCGACTACTTTTGTAAACGATGGACTGATCAATGAATTGCAACGTGATAAGGCACGGAAAACAGTACTTACTGAATATTCTAACGGAGCTCGAGAAATCCCCTTTAAGTAGACTTAAGTTATTTCAATGAATGACGGACGCGTGCCGATATTATAATTCATTAAAATTATGTCAGATTTATTATATCCAGCCGCTACTTATTTCCTAGTCAAGATTTATAATTTCATTTCTGATTTATGTAAGCCTGTACTGTACCTCCTTCTTTTTTGCAAAACAATATTTCGCAACAAAACACGCCGAAGTAAACAAAAAATATTTTTATAACAATTGTTTCTAAAATGGTAAAGAAAGTCTTGGATTTTTCTTGTTTATTAAGAAATGTGGAAACTTTTCAGGTTGTTACAAAAATATTGTACAGATTCAGTTCGTAAGTACAAACTTGGTTTTATAAAGTTGTATTTATGGACTATCCAAATGATGCTTTACGAATAAGTTTTAAAACAACCTGAAATAGCCATAAAGTTCCATACTTTTTTAACTGAACACTTATAAAATTAAGAAATAATAGGGAAAATGTTATCAGTTGCTAATAATAAATATGGTTTTGAAGTAGCTTCAGTTTCAAACTTGGTTTTCAAAGTTGATTTATAATATGCATTACAATTTTAATTTCCGTAAGAAATCGCAGTTAAAAAATATTTGAGATTTACAAATTGGTACAGATCAAAACTGAATCAAAACAAGTAACTGTAGGTATGTTATACACTGCAAACACTGCAATCGTTTCGATGTACGATGTACCACCGATGTTTTTCACAAACCTGAACCGTACAACACATATGCCCCCTGTGAGTTCCCACCTTAATATTGGAGAAATTTTAACGAGCACTCGCGGCCAAGGACAATTGATTTCCTATCGGGTCTGAATATTCAAATGTTGGAGTTCTAGCCAGCGGGGAACATGCAGCCAGGTCATAAAAGTCCGCGGCCATGTTATGAGTCACGGGCGCGGGGCAAAGGTCTCTAAATCCGGCGGGGTCGTAAGGACTGATAATTAAAACCAATTATTGACATGTTCCTTGGGTTAGTTAGAAGACCTCACAGACGAGATTTAAATTACTGGTGAAAGATGTTTTTTCTATTCGTATTAGAATTATTTATCGTTACTAAAATGAGATCATATTTTGGTGGATTTTAAAAAACTTTGTTGATTTAAATATTGTATTGTATACTTTTTATAACATATTATAATATGTACGTTAGAATAACCTTACTATGTTTAATATCAGTAAGTTAATTAAAATTAATCAATATTATATTATAAACTATAATAATTGCAAACACATGCATCAAGTTTATAAATCATTAATCACCAACACATTTCACAACGGGAAACGTGCGGTACATACAAGTCTTGTAACTGCGAACATCGTCAATTCTATCTTCAATGTTGCGTTTTCATGTGAGCTCGATGAACGAGCAGAATGCAACATTATTGCTGAGCTGAGAGACATTATCGTAATCGGATGCAATCGGAATGGTGTCTAGTCGGAGTGCGTTTGCGATGACATAACATTGCGATAGCGGCGCAAGTGTTGTGATGACCACATTGATGGGTTGCTTGGAAGCGGGATTAAGGGAGCGAAGTGGCGACGAGATGGTTCGCGCGCGAGTCTGACGGCCGGTAGACAGTCGGCGGCTAATTCTGGACAGTGACGTACGGTGGCCGAACGAAACAATCGAAAGCTATTCCGAGTGCTAATCTCGACGCACGTGACCGGCTGTGCCGCATTCTGATCGAAGACGCGATTCGAGGAAGCTGATTGGAAACATAAATTGATGGGACGCTGTCGGCGCATAGCATGTTGCTTATAGTGCGCCTATGAGGGCATCGCAAGAATCCCATCTAACTCATTCAAGACACATTAATGTCCGTTAACGATTTAAAATCTAAACAAGAATATGCATGCATGCATATCTGCCGCACACTTTTTGGTTTATAGCCTGCTAGGAATTTGTCTAAAGAAATCATTTACTATTAGTCAAATATTTAATAGTATAAATGCCAAAGTAACTCTGTCTGTTACACTTTCTTCACGCCTGAACCACTGAACCCATTTTGATTTAAATTTATTATATGTAGAGATAGTTTAATCACAGAAAGGACATAAGATAGTTTTATCGTGGTTCAATGAAATTCAAGGTTGAAATATCAATAACATTATGGGTATCTAACTTCAAAAACCGAACTCCGGCAATTTTAGCCGGGGATTTAAAAAAAAAAGGAGTAGCCAATTGTTCTAAAATGCTTATCTATTAAACTTTGTTAAATAATTAAAAGTTACATGATACATTTTCACTAAGTTGAAAATCTTTGGAGATACAGTCCAAAACTTTTTTATATGTAGGTACTGTAACTTTTTTATACTGTTAATTATTGTGAAAAATATAAAACGTTAAAATAGCGGTATCGTTATAGCCAATGAGCTGCTGTCATAGTGACATTGACGTGTTGTCAATGTCACACGAGAATCAAACGTCAGAATAGAGGGACGCGCGGAGACGACTCCGCGCGCTTTTGTGCTAAGTGATGAATTGTATCTAAAATAAGGCAATATAATGTATAAGATGAGTATCCAGTGTTTTATTTNAACTGTTAATTATTGTGAAAAATATAAAACGTTAAAATAGCGGTATCGTTATAGCCAATGAGCTGCTGTCATAGTGACATTGACGTGTTGTCAATGTCACACGAGAATCAAACGTCAGAATAGAGGGACGCGCGGAGACGACTCCGCGCGCTTTTGTGCTAAGTGATGAATTGTATCTAAAATAAGGCAATATAATGTATAAGATGAGTATCCAGTGTTTTATTTATGAGAATAGATCTACCGGCCTCTAATAATACCATACTTTAAAATTAGCTTCAAAAATAAAAATAATTAGGAAACATGTAGGAAAATATCAAAAGAATTTTTCACCTAAATAGTTTTTAACTCAAAAATTGGATCTGCAATTCTGCATTCACTCACTGTTAAAAGTTTAGCTTTTACAAATGTATGATACTAACTACAATAGTAATTAGGTACCTATTTGCCACTGAGCCATAAAAAACTTAACCCTTGAACGGCTGTTAAAGGGGTAATGCTACCAGGATGAAATGTGTAAACAAAGTTATTTTTTCAAGTTAGATATTTTAAAACATTTAGATTGAGAGACGACTCTTACTTAACACCAAAAAATTTTAATTACTGAAGTATTCAGATCCAGAACAATCAATGTTCAGATATTTACTACAAACAAAAACGACGGCGCTTTTGATTGTGAATCATAAAATACAAACCCAATAGTTTACCAAAAAATATTAATAATGCAAAACACTCCGTCACTTTAAAACTTTAACGGGTAATGCAACTAGTCCATTTAAACGGATCGTGTTTACATTTTCACATAGCCTATGCAATTTTGTAGCAGAATGTTACTATTAATTGTATTACTCTGGCAATAATAATTCATTATTTACAATATTGACAACATAGAAAATAAATTAGATTAACATAGGAGATGTCATCGCAAGAGGACGGAAGAGCTGCAATACTATGCTAACGTTTGCTATTGCAGAATAGCAGAACATAATACGCTCTGATATGCTATTCAATAGTTAATTTTATACACTAACTATAGGATACATAAATCTGACAAAATGTTTCGGTTTGATTTCTAGATCTAGTTATATTTTTGTTACCATTTTGAGAAATGACATTGGGAACTTTTTGCCCCACTTTTCGAAAAGTAGCGGACACAAACGAAACCTATCACAGATGATACATACTAATATCCAATGAATTTCCGTGCATTTTTTTTTTCTCTCTTATATGGGAATATTGAGAAAATGAAGTTTTAATATTTTATTTTATTTTACATTTAGGTAACATTTTTGACGACCTCTGTGGCGGAGCGGCGCACACACAGGTTTTCAAGGTGTGCCGGGCCAATCCTGAGGTCCCGGGTTCGATTCCCAGCCGGTACAATATAGAAAACGATCTTTTCACATTGTCTCTGGTTTGGGTGTGTTGTGGTTCGTCGTTCTCGATTTCCATAACACAAATGCCTTAGCTACTTATTTTGGGTTGGAGTAATATATGAGATGTTGTCTAATATTAATTTAAGTACATATTTATAATATTTTATTAATTTATATTATTTTATTTATATTTTTTATTTATTTATATTATTTTATTGACTTTTATTGGTTACTCTGCAATGCCAAACAACATAACATGTAAAAATATCAAATCATTTTAGACAAATATATTTTCAACTTGGACTCGTCATATCTCAGAATTCCCATATCTCACAACATAGCGCTTTAAGTGAATATACCTACAAGTATAAAGCTTTGAAATAAAATAAGTTTCATCTTTGTCCGCCGTGGGGCATTTTCTCATATTAAAGTTCCCAATGTCCTTTGGCATCATTTGAATGCATTAAATAGTAACGCTGATAATGTTATATTACTCATGAATATAAAAGGCTGTTTTGTAAACACCCTAATCTATAATGATAACTAACATAATCCCTCCCGAGTTCTGTGTGTCCTGTTTTTAGATGGTACAAAACATACACCTCTTTTTTGCTAACCTATGGTCTGGTAAAGAAGTCATTTGTAAAAAATATGTATAGGATACAAATATGCATTCCGCAGTTACTGCAAATGGAAAACATCAGAATGGCAGACAAAAAACCTCCTTAACTATTATAGTTAAATTTGGTATGGTTTGAACAATACAGGTCACATCATTTCCATATTATTCAATAATGTGTCTCAATTGATTGCCATAAAATTACAAATCAGAACCTCAGAAGACATCATAAGAATGAGTAAAATAGAAAAAATAAAACATTTCACTGCATTACATTGAGAATATTTTTACTTGAGGAACCGGATGCTGCACGACATTAAACTGGAATTTTCTGACAAATTCTAAGTTTGTACTGGATAGTGTCAAGAGGCCAAGACTTATTTATCTATCATTTTTAGTAACATCAACAGTGTGCATATTGGTATCTAAAAACAAATACTACTCAAAATTACAAAGCACAATCAAACACTTGTTGCTTGCTTCAAATATTAATGAATAAAATGCAGTTCCAATGACTATACTGTTTACACTACTACCAACTAAGAGTAAATAGTGATACATGCATTATTGGGTACTGAGTTTAGATGGTAAGCAGTGGTACTAACCTGATGCAGGGCTGTCAAGCCATCCACGTTTGCCGTATTTATGTCAGCGCCCATTTTCAACAGGCGCTGGACCTCGTCCTTGTCCCCGGCTGTGCATGCCGCCAGGAACACGATCCCCGAGGAGAACTGGATCCTCGAGGCACGCTTCGGCGTCGGCGACTGTTTGTTGGTATCGGATTCCTCCCATCTCTTCAACTGCTCAGCCCGCTTGAACAGCGCCGATGACGAACGCGTATCCGTCATTTTAACTCGTGACAAACCACTTGGCACTCAATATGGTTCTTACGGACACTTTTCACGGAGCATAGATTATGTTTTTATTACATACAGTACACAAACGCCGAGTCCATAACTTAATTGCCAAAAAAGGAAACATGAAAGAGGAAACGATCCAGGGAGATTGAGATTAAGCTGCTTTCATGCGAACATTGTTCGAAACACTTGTTGAATTAGTCGAATTACACACACGAACTTAAAATTTATAAACATGACATAACCAATAAGCTACACTTTTAGCGTGGCAGCCATTACGAGAATAAACTTTACAGCCAACTAAACTACCTTCCGAATGTAAAAAGAAAAACTAGGCAGCAAAGCGACGAATGAGAATGACGGCAAGAGAAATACGCTCACTAGCGCCACCTAGTGAAATGACACAAACAGTAATGTTACCAGGTGCAAAATATACTGTCTATGGATTGCGTCTCGTAAATGCAATGAGAACAAACTGATTACATCAAGCAAGAAATTCGGCTTTGGACTAACTTTTCAGAATACAACTTTACTCAAGGAAAGTTTTCAAATTAATTAAAAAACCTCAGGAGGATTTGATGAGTGCTACTGACAACGCCACTCTTGTGGCGGAATTTTGGACTGACACTGTGTAGGTTTGTTGTCGACACGAAAAGAAGAAGAATTTTAAAAAACCCATAAAAACTACTAACAAACATTTTATCCGACTTAATCACTCAAATTCCAGTAATTCAAGTATTTTAGAACCTAAATCTTGAAAATCTTAGGAGATGTAGACGTTTCAAAACTGAAATTAATCATAAACTAATTTAGTTTATACTTACTACCTACTACTTTAACTATTTAGTTTTATACACACATAAATGATCTCATATTAATCACTTTTACCAAATCATGAGGTAATTATTCATAATAACCCGCGATTATTCATAATTTTCACATTTATCACATTGATATTAGGGGGATTCTACGAGAGAGTAAACCTTAAACTTTTTTTTAAAGTTTTGTTTTATATTATCAATACAAAATACTTTGAATTTCACGCTACTTTAAAAAATATTGGTATATTTATTTATTTTAATTTTTTATTAAGTTGCAAACATTGATAAACGAACCTTACGTAAAGTTGCCAACACTGTGGCGTCAGTTGTGATTTGAACTTGCAACTGTTCTTAAAATTCAATACAGTCGCTCCACTTTTTCGAAGACTTATTTATGGGTACTTCTGCTGATTCAGATCTGACAAGATGCAAAGCTATTAAGCAAATATATTCTCTGATACAGACTCAAGCAGCTGGAGTGACTCTGATTATGAAACTTTAGCATCCTTCATTAAGAAAAAAAAACTTATATGCGGCTTATTTTGCCTAGTAAATCGTACGTGTCCCACCCGTGACATTGTGAGTCCCACCCGTGACACACTTTATTTAATTTTTGTAAAAAAAAATTCTGAATCATAGGGCATTATTTTCTATTCATATGTTATGTTCAGTTTATTATCTCAAAGAAATATCGTAATTTGAATTAAAAAGTTTAATAAATTAGCAGAGTTTTATTGAATATGATTAATGTCTAACAAGAATGTCACATTTCTGTCCCACCCGTGGCAAACATTTACTGTCTTTTATATTTAACATTATAATAATATGGTGTTATCCCCGTCTCTACTGTTACTATAAAAGTACATAGGTTAGTTTGTTATTTTGTATGTACCTATATAATCCAATTTGATATCATTGAATGATTACCCTAAATTACTTACACATACTGAAAATGAAGGTACAAGTGTCCCACCCGTGACGGTTGAATCCCCCAGTAACAAAAATACCAATAGTTATTATGACTATAGAATAATAAGTTATTCTATCGTCTATTCACACAGACTACTTAGGTACATCATCTTTAAATACTATGTACAAAACAAAAATACATCGGGATGGTGCCCAAAATGCTAGCAGCATTGCCCAAGTTGTATGACCAGGCTAATCCGTTGAACGAGATACTTAGCTGTTATCCTTTACATAAATCCTGTTACAGGCTTTCAAAGTTTCATAATGCAATGCATACCTACTTACAAAAAAATCCTACTACTGCCAAATTAATGTTACAACTTGCTCAATCTTTCTAAGGACAAAAACGTGATTTTCAAATAAATACCTTAATCACTGCGATGAACTCCCCAAACCTGAAAACATAATATTATGTACCTACACAGTGATTATGTACATCTAGATTTGTTACATAGTGTTTTTAACATTATGCATGCTCACCTACTACAATATTATACAAATAATCCCCTCAACCAACAAGAAATTACCAAAAAAAGAGAAACCACAAAAAGCTTCTTATCATATTTACGAGATTGGTTAGATTCTCTAAGCTTACTCGTACATCTTGCTTATATTTTAAAGAACTGCCTTATAAAGTTGAAATCTGTAATGTTGACTAAATATTGTTAAGTTTCATCAAAATCCGTTAAGTAGTTTTTTCGTGAAAGAGTAACAAACGTCCAGACATCCACACATCCAAACATCCAAACTTTAGCATTTATAATATTAGTAGGGTAGTAGGATATAATATAGTTTTTGTACCTACCTATCAAAAAACATTGTTAAGTTTAAGCCCGGATTACAATAATTTTAAATTTTAATTTACTACCTCATAACGTGTAGGTTGGTCAAGAACGGGCAATGTACTGTTCCTCTCTGTCTTCCTTACTTAGGTAAGTATCAATCTGTCCCGCTCTTATTCAAGTATTCCCCATTATTGGCAGCACCTGGTGCAGATTTACCTTTATTCTGGGTTACAGACTTGAAAACTTTAAATATTGCAAGATGCAAAAAATAATTTGATCTATGCTTTCTTGTTTACTTTTTAGAGCAGAGTGTAATTTTGGTAAAGGAAAACCAACTAATCATAGAGTTCGTGAAGCGGCCTCTGGTGAGCACTGTGTGCGAACTTTAGTTAGCGGGTCGGTCTCGAGTCGAGCAGATTTTATTCAAACTAAATTCAAGATGGCCATGTGTCACGATGGTGTCTTGAAGTGTTGTCGTTAACTTTATTTGTTTTGTGAGAAAAAAAGTGTTTTTCCGCAATGGCTGACTTAAGTGTTGATATATCAAAGTTGCCGGACGAGATAAGAGATAAATTGGCCGAGTTGGACTTGGAGTTATCGGAAGGTAAGAGTGCAGTAAAGTCTGCGTTTCTTTAGATCGATAATTTTGTTAATTTTGATTATTTTGTGCAAACAAGCTATTGTTTTTCTGTTATTTTATAGCATTGTATTTATTTATTTCTTTATGTAGATAGTTTTTAAGAATTTTTAAACAGGTTTAACGGGTATTGACGTAATCAATGACAGCTGATGATGTTTTCTATAGTAGGTAAATATTAGCGAGTCGTCCGCAGTTATGATGCTGGGTATTTCTTGTTGTTAAGAATATCAAGCTGAGAGCTCACGCTCGACTTGGTTCGTGGTTACACATCGCCTCTTACGGAATGCAACAGTACAATAGTTATCTTGACGCCTGTTTTGGCCGCCTCGATAGGCGCTACATTGTCTTACTCATCCTAGCGGCCGGCGGGCCTATGAGCAATATCGTCCGCAGGCCCGCGCCGACGAAAGTACCAGTAATACTTGTAGAGACGAGTCTGAATTTACACGCGATCGACTCATTGTCAGTTCTTTGTGTCTGAATCAAACTCTTTATACCTCTTTTATACAGCTTAAAGCCACTTTTAAATTGCTTACATCCTCTGTAAGATGCACTGTACAGTTCTTGAACTCAAATTGCCCTCTGGCATCCTGTTTAGCCAAAAATGCCAGGGAAAACTTAAATTAATCTAATCTGTTACTCTGAAGATTTATCTGTAAGGAATTTTTGATAATTTACTTAAAATTGCTCTATTAGTATGTACCTACTACTTATGCAGGACATATTTACAGATTCAGTTGGATTGGATTCTACTTGGAAAATTTTATAAGGGTCATTCTAAGTTAAGAGGTAATGTGTTGTATGGAGCGACGGCACGGCATTTTTTTAAATATTTTTACTTAAGTATACATCTGTTTTATGGAAACCTTTAAGTTGAAAATGTTTACAAAGTGGCCNATAAGTAAATAAGTAGGTATTAAGCAACAACATAATTGATGTTGTTTATTAAATAATTTCAAACAATAACAAACAGCTCACATTTGTTATGATTTACATTTAAAATCATTATAAGGAATGTGAATGTGAGTCAGCAGTAAATACTTCAACAGTATTATTATTAGCTTGGGAAACATTTCTCATCATCTGATACAATTTTATTTTCAACGACGTAAGCATAAAATCAAGTCTTTACAAAGATATCCTTTATCCTATTGATCTTTCAAAATCTTACTGATTACAATATGCTGAATGTGAACCAACCCCATTTTACTTTGTTACCTATTGTTAAGCAAATAAAGACTCAAAAGTATTCATACCTTGTCCAGAATAAACCCATTGACCATGTACCAGATTTAAAAACTAGATTAAGTTTGAACCATTAAGTTAAAACCTGAACTTCACAAGATAAAAGACTCATAATTTTTTATTAAACCTGTAAGATTTTGCCATGCGAATGATTATTTTATTTTATTATTATATAAACCCTGTTTTATTTACATCGGTCACACGGTCACCATTGACTGTTGCCACAGCGAATTGGCCTTGCTTATTGAAGTAAATTGCTGTGCTTGTGTTTTTTTATGTTTTATTTTTATTATAATTTCTTTAAAAGAGATGGGGCTTACACGTCTTGAATACAAAAGCAAATTGCCGTTGTAAACTTGTTTCCATACAAAAGTCTCCTTCATCATGATACCAATGATGGGTTGATACACCCTTTGATATTATAATTATGGCTGAAGAATTCAAATGTTCCATTGTAACTTACCTACTACATTTAAGCAAGGGAACTCAAACATACAATCAAAACCTGAATTCACACAAAAAATATATATGGCGCGGCGCGTACGCATTCTTTCTGTAGTCTGTACGCGACGCAAAATTTGACGGCTAAAAGTGGAAATAGACTAGTAAATATTACGGTACGCAGCTTTACAGAAGCACAATACGTAACGTATTGAAACATTTAACGAGCCGCTACTTTTATTGGTTTATCGTACGTAATTGTTCGTAATGAGACTTAACCGAAGCGCGAAGCAATGAACGCATCCGAGATACCTGCTCATCGGCATCCACAATTAAGAATAACCCACTCCACTGCGTGTGCTATGTCTGAGCAAAGAAAAGCTGAATTTACGACACGAATTTCATGGATTCGTAATTGAGATGAACAGTAATTAGCGTCTATCGCTAATCATTTACGGGGCTATGTAATGAAGACATTAAGCAAAACACAAGATTTTGAAAAATAACAATATTGGTTGTCAATTGTTGTATCAATTACGAAAAAAAGGGCTGTAAAAGTTGTTACACCCTGATTTTAGATCTAGATATTCAGCTAAAATTCCAGTACGTTTCATGAAAAAGAAAAATCTATCAAACAGAATGCCAGCGCAACCCATTTTTTACTCTGAAATCTGGAGTTGCAACGAATAAAAAAAGGAAAACGAAGCGAGCGAGCAAGCGAGATATATTTTTAAAGGCATTTGCAAAATATCGTGACATTAAAAACAAAAGATCTAAACACGAGACACACGTGATAAGCAAAGAGGGCTCAAAAAGGAGATGAAAAATAAAGAACTATTTTGTAAAGTTTGCGGACAAAATTGATTTTGGCGAGAGTAGCGTAGATTGATGATTTACTCTTCTAAATAACACGATGTTAATTTTAGCAAAATTATAAAAATGATAAAGAAACAAACAGCAAAATCTGGATATCTCATATTAAAGTAGTTGAAACAAGTATCACGACTTTACGACACATAACTATTGCGGGTCACAGCCTGATTAACCAAAAAGTATGGTGCATTATCTCAAATTACTATTTATTGCGAGCTAAGCGAGCGCGAACAATTTTTAAAATTCAAATAAATTAAATAGTTAAAATAACTGTTACAAACTATCACCATAGCACAAAACGAGCTATAGAATTTAACATTTACGTGAGCTTTATAATGAAACTTTATAAAATTTCGACGTAATGAAATGTGCAAGCGAAGCGAGCGCAAAAATATTAAAAAATATCCCGATACAGTGTGAGAAAGATACTATTAGGCATATTCGTTTCGATCTTTGCTACCCATGATTTTTGTAGGTAGGAGAACTTTTACTTACTTTACGTTCCCATCTGCAAAACCGAGATATTTTCTGGTAACCTTTACTGAACTCTCTGTTAACATTTTACAGGTCAATTATTATTCAGACATGAAGCAATAAAGAACTAAGAACGAATGACCTTGCACACTCAGCAGCCTTGCGACCGTGATGTAATAAAACCTATCAAGCAGATCTATGGACAAAATGGCGAAAAGGAGATAAAATTAAACTTTGCAAGTTAACATTTAAAACCATTAAGTGCAAGTCCCTCGGAATCAGTGATATTCGATTCTCGCTTTACTCATTTTTCTACAGTGCTAGCATAGCGATGAATTATATAAAGCTTGGCTATATAAAAATAAGTACATAGTTTTATTTTCATGCGTTGTTTTTTGCGAAATCCGACCTATTTTCCACTTATAAAAACCGGTTTAACTTTAATTAAAAACCGGTTTAACTTACCTTAAAAGTCTTATAAAAATACACAAATACATTGAATGTGCTGTATAGAGCATCCTAAATAAGAGCCTCAAGTACAGGTCGGTGGTAGGTAATCCCTCCGTGGTTTCATATCAACGAGTCCCCAACACACGACAATACGATTATTGCCTCCAACAAAAGAGCTTCAGGCCATAAATGCGAATATCTATGTCTGTGGCATCCCACTGACTATTGAAAATATCGGTTATTAATATCTAAAAACTTAATATTAAAACTGCCAGAAAGTTCAGTAAAAGTTACAAAACTCTTTAAGAAATTCAATTCTCTCTCTTATCGTTAAATACTTTTAATAATTGGATGAACTAATTCAATTACCGATAGTGGCGTTTCAAGATTTTCAATCTCATAGTATTGCAGTCGATTTATATCTTGACCAATCACTTTTGCAAACCGTACTCTGGTTTAAATAAACCAATATTGAGATTTCCTCGGATCTATTGCCTTATTTCGCCCGAGCGGATTGCAGGCTGGAAATTAAGTTTGCTTCTCACTTCTAAGGTGCAAAAATAAATATTCTGCTATTTACACCGATAAATTAACACCAGGTAGTCTGCTCCGTGAATATTTATTCAATTGTAAATTGTGGTAACTTGGTGCACCGGATAGTTATTTCACGTCTCTTATTCAATGTAGACGTAATTTATGGAAAGGAAGTAAATGTAGGCACGAACATGTATCTTGAGGCTAAAATGCTTTATGGTTTTCAAAATGTTAGTGATGATTTTGGCTATCATATTTTTTGTGAAAACGAGAATTTGTTTATCATAAATCGTCATTGCATGCAAACGGAATCAATTAATTAAATGAAATCGCTTATAAACATGTTATTATTAATTAAATTACATTACTTTTGTCTCAAAAATCAACATTTATTCTTCACTTACAACGCACGCTATGCGTGTTTTATGTATAAGGTTGATTCAAATGGTTAGTATACCGCTACCCATTAACAATGCAATTAGAAACTACAAGATACTTTATTTTTACGTTTTATTGTAAAAACGAAGGCACCTCAAGCTAACACTGTAACGCCTTGTGTAGTTTAATTATGAGCGATTTTAGAACAAAAAACGTATAATTTCAGGATTGTACTTTGATGATTCCACTCACATAAAAACTGCTGCGTGATAAAATTGATATAAGCCGCATCAGTTTCATTTCTGAAATACGTTACACGAAACAAAAGAGTAAATACACTAAATACTTATTAAAAAATGTTTTCCACGGACGCTAAGGTTAAACTATTTCGGGGTGCGCATGAAAAGGGGAGTAACAGTAACCCTCTTTGGCTACAAAAAATCGGTTGACATATTGCTAACCCTTCTGGGCGAGCATACCGACGCCGTGCGCTCGCGCACCGCGCGCCTTTTTATGTGGAAAGCATGACGCACCGCAAACCCGTTTGCTGTAATGACGTGTCTGACTAACACTACGGCCCCGATTGTGCGAGGATCACTATTGTGATTGTGCCTAGTAGAATGTAACATGAATATTGGACAATAATATTTAGTACTCATCAATGCCATTGATATGGTAATTCGTTTGGAACCACGTACCAAAGTAGGTCCTGAGGCGTACAGTGTTAATTACATAGAAAAAAAGCTACAATTACATAATATGAATTTATCAGTGACTAATGATACCCACCTAGAAGCCGTTGAATGCATAGCTAATTAATTTATTGTTTTACCTCGATAGTACTACAAAGTACCGTACAATGTCCTACTTAAAATTCGAATAAATGTGCGGCATAAAACAAAAATAAAGTAACAAATCAGGCAAAATTAAGTGAGTTATATCGGCCAGTCGTTTTTATTTTTGGTAAGTGACATGGTTTGGGCTTGTTTAAGAAGTCGGTCAAACTCACAAACGAATTGAAACTCGTTTTGGTAGTAACACAAAATACCTAATTCGTGCTCAGTGCCACGCGAAGATAAATCATCTGGCGAAGTTTCTCGTCTTAGATAGTGAACGTTAAATATTTCTGTTTTAGGGCATTTCTCTGTAAGCTCGTACAGGTCCCATACAAATGCTGTCCTGGCAATTATTTTTAACATTTTCCAAAAAACCGTGATCTATTTCAAAGAAAATTGACTATTATTTTAGTTAGATAAGGAGTCCCACTGAAATTATTAATATTTTCCGAGTTATTAGCGATTTTCCAAGAAATCATGACAGGGGACTGTTAATTGAGACAGAGGACTGTTATGCTTTAAGAAAAAGTCATTTTAAATTGATCAATTATTTATTATTTTATAGCAAATCAATAGTAAACAAAATGTCTTTATAAAAATTTTACAGAAATAACAACTTTCCTTAATAAACATTCATATCAAAAATTAACCTTAACCTCTGAGGCACTGAATTCCGAGTACCACCCATTCCTGCTATTTCATCATCAAATCTTTGAGGGGAATTTTTGGTCAATTCAGGTTCAGCAGATTAAAGATTTTCCGTTATAATGCTCACAAGAACCACTGTTGCAAAAGCAGCTGACACTTTTCATTGTTAGTCATCAACATCATTTCAGCACTGGACGTCCACTGNGAGTCTAGAAAAAAACTAAAAATAGTTATGGTTCTAAAAACAAAGGGCCCGTAAAGTTTTGGGGTTAAAGTTTCATTACGAGTGTGTTTTTTTTAAATATTTTGATTGCTTTTTGAAAAAATCGGCCGGGACAGCCGATTACGAGCTTACAGAGAATCGCCCTTTAATTATGTAGTTGTGTGAAGAATTTAGTTATTGACGAAACTGGAAAAATATATACTTTGAACTGTCGAGTTTAACATGGCCAACATTTATAATATGGTTGCTGTCTAACATTTCCAACTGGTAGAGTCGGTTGGGAGTCGATTGTCAAAATCGATAGGTTGAACATTTCAAATCATAGAAATATTAAATAACTTAATACCGTACCGTGTCATAAAATCAAATAATTACCAATTCCATTCAAAGAAAGATGTCAGATCTATATTCTCTCATTGATAAAAAGTTCATTAGACGCACATAGGTAATTAATTCTTATTTTAAATTAGAATCCAAACAGTTGTTATCATACTTAAGTGGATATGCTCCTTTCCGGCTGGTTGCTCTCTTTGCATTTTTATTGACTTAGACACATAATAATAGACATGTGATACGCTTGTTATGTATTTCTCTATGTTATCTTTGCATCAGTCGCACAAAGAAAGTTTATTATGAATAGTAAGCGTTGAACAATAAAAAGATTGTGATTGCGAACTGTGAGAACTGTGATATATTTTACGCTCTTCATTTATTAAATAGCTGTTTTATCATTTATCAACACGCTACTAGTAACTATCCATTAGTGCTTCGTATATCATAATTATGCGTGTGCTGTAATTAAAAATAACGGTTCTACTTCTATTTAGTGGGCTGACGTCCTTGTGTACATAAACAACGTAAAGAAATACTATGTAGAGTAAATAGTGGAGACTAAATGATCCGGTACTTAATGATGAAGAAATAGAAAGACTAGATAATAAATCGACTGGTTTGCTATTCATTAAAACGTTGATATTATGCCGGGTCCAGATGAGTGTAATGTGTAATGTAATCCACCGTGTAATATATGTAATATGAATTCTACGAGTGAACGGCACTATGAGCATTAAATGTAAAGTGCTGACCATACTATTTCCGTACGTTACACGGTGGATTACATTACGCGTTACACCCGTCTGGATCCGGCTTTATGAATGAATTTGTCTCTGAACTCGCAATACACACTAGCGCCGTAGTGGCTGGCTTTAAATATTTAAACGGACAACGTGAAGCAATCCGATCAAGGGTCATCTATCGCACGTCATAGAAACCTAGAGAAGATTTTATTCAGCAGTACCAAAAATATATTTACACTGCTGACATGCTATTATCAACCTATAGATCTATAGACCTTAGTTCAGTAGCATGACTACAGAACAGTACTTGTACAGGACAGTAATTTGACTATTCAGGAGCGAAGTAACAATATTGTTTTAAACTAATTGATCGTATTAAAATAACAAAATCATCGCTGAACTCCAATGTGCGTTTGCGCATTATATAGTTAGATGAACGTCAGTTACGAACACACCTGTCGGTTATCGATTTTGCGTGTAGTGTGAACACGATCAGCCCACTCTTCTGATTTTTTGTAATGTAATGTTTTCTGCCGAATAAATTATTTTTTATCAATAACATTGCCATAGGAAAGTAATCATATTTATAGTTTGTTAACTATTAATAATCATGCAAGTAAATATTGCTATTAAAATAAAAAAGCAGAGAACATCTGACATCATTTCATAGTGAGTCATACTGATAACTCGAACTCCAGGTATTACACTGCACAACAGCATTTCTGATGATTGGGTTATGTTACATGATATCAGTCCAATTTTTAATGACGATTTCAAATCTGTGATTGAAATGTCTGTATCAGCTCTGGTTAAAAAAATATGACACTTGGGTCTTTTTGTAAAAAAACACTCTTTTTTTAGATATGATCCTATTTTATGAAGTTGTTATATTGAAAAAACTTTCTTTTATTTGACTTCCTTGCTGATGCTGAAGGCAGACAGCTCTTCTGAATGATTCAACAGCAGTCAGCCATCATGTGTGCATTCCAGTGGCCCTGATAGCGTCCCTCTATCGTACGAAGGCCCTGGTGGATTTGCTCGCCATGTTCTTCACTTAGATCCTTAAGAGTTGTGATAAAATTGTTCAGGTGATTGCGAAGGGAGTGTAATTCGATGTTTATATTACATCCAACCAAAAAAACATGTTTGTAAGTGACTCATACGTTGTTCGATTTGTAAGAATAGTAAGATTTTTTCGGATTTTCCAAAAAATAAATTAAAATGCCAAAATAACTCATTCCATATCTTTTCGGAAGACTTGAAGATCCTAAATCTCTAAAACGATCGTTTAAACCATCTTGGCTACATGGTTTTGAAAATTTCGGGTCACATTCAAAGTCTCTACCACACTGACAGTTTTCGCCTCAAAATCCTCATGTGAAGTATCAACATGAGGTTCAGGTGACTTCTTAGGGTTGAAAAGACGTCTACATGCCAAACGTATGCAAGGAATTACCATTTAGTTCAATATTTTTTGGTTAATACCATTTCTGTTCAAAAATAAAAATAACAGTCGTCGCGATGGTTCAAGGGTTCCTTTCAGATCATAGCGGTTTCGTACCTAAATCTACACATATTCTTATTTGTTTATAAACGTAAAAACTCAACGCATCTTTTCCACGCCATTTGCGGAATTCAAGGCTTATCTTTCATTTCCACTGGGTCCCCAAACTAATTTTTGTAAGCCAATTTTACGAACTTTGTCACATTTAAACGGATTATTTAAACATATCCTCTCCGCAAATGAAACAAAATTGATTTAGATCATTCACACAAACACATCTTAATTCTACCATATTAAATTATACAAAGAAAACATAGCATTTTTTGAACTGTCGGCGAATTAATACTGAAATTTAGCAATTTTTGAGTGAAAGCTATAACACGTAAACAAGAGCTGCTACGAAAAAATGGACGGCAGATTCAGAATCAGCGACGTCAAATTAGTAAACATCATGTAATGAAAGTCAATCATCAGCCAAAAGTTGCAATTTTGTTGTGCAGTGTTATCTACCAACGAGCGGTATTTCAATTTATCTATCGATGTGTGTATTATTGGATTGAAAGTGTAACAATATTGTCGCGATACCATATTTGATTCCGTTTTTGCAAGCTGCGCGTGCGCGTGTACTAATCTCGCTCTTTTTACCCTTTTGTCGTAGACAGAGAGAAATTATTTTTGTTTTAGTGAAGTCGGATCATGATAGCTCGTTCAATACAGTGGCAGATTAGATTAAGATACTCGTAGACAAGAACACAATATTTTAGACGAAACATAAACAATCCTAAAACTGTTGGCATTCATTAATCTAACGCCAATTTAGTGCCAAACAAGCTCCCACTCAGTAGGAGATATAAGTCCAAAACGGGTGTGCTTCTAAATGGCGCCCGTATTTATTATTCTAGATGTTTGCACGTAGCCGCGAGCTCCGCTTACCCCGAGGAGCCGCTGGCTACACGTGGACACTAGCTAGCAACATGGAACATGTCCGACACTGGTTTTCTGACGCTGTCTTTCCAGACTACAGGGTTCTTATATTGAGCAGATGTCAGCTTAAACAATGTGCTTACACAAGACCATATCAATAAGATTCGCAATATAAGGGCTACAAGTTCACACACATGGGGTGTTCCCATAAAATCTCAAAAAACCTGTTAAGGGAACTCGGAATATAGATACCACCGTAGAATAACCCAAAACGAGTTACCTAAAGATTTTAGAGTCGAACGAGGGCTTATCAAAAGAAATTCGTAGAAGTACCTGACTTATGTAGCTGCCCATCTGATAAGCTGACAAAGCAATAGGAGGCTACATAGCTGACGTTACTTGCTCTGAACTGATAGCTGATGGGCATCAAGGTTCATGGGTGTAGAACTGCAAACACGCATCGAGCTGGATAGTAATAAAGTAGATGGAAAAGATACAAGGATCTAAGAGAAAAACAGAAGTCTATATTGCAAATCAAATATGTATATTAAGTTTAGACGCGAAGAAGATTCTTGAATGCAACGCAGGTCACCGCCTACAGGAAAAAGCAACGGTGGAAGACCTTTTAGCCCAATAGATAGACGACCTATGAAGATTACCGGAAGAAGGCTGAAGGAAAACACCATTCTCGCTAGAAGTTAGAAGGCTTACGATATAAAGATAGTGAATTAGATGGTGAATAGAAAACAAACTGAAAGATTATGTAACATACTCAAGTTTGAGCAGTTGAATTTTCTTGGCTGTATTGATGATAATGCTAACCCCAATTTAAATAAGACTGAACGAAAAGGAAATTTAATTGATACATCTCAATAATCATTGTCCTAAAACTGTAGATTCGGTACGTATATTGTTTTTAGTATAAGTTAACTCGCTTTGATGTCACGGCTCGGCTTCACTCTCATGTGAATAGTTCGTTGGTTAACTATCTAGCAATTAGCTCGGGGCTCGGAGTTGAGGTTCTAGCCAAATGTTTGTAATGCAGAATAGCTGCGAGATTTAACTCGGCTTTTTCATGGACTAGAGCATAAATACCGTCTACTTTACTAATTAAAAATTGAAGCAAATCTCTTTCGTTCGGAATTCGTTTTATTCAATGGAATTTTTCGAATACGTGGGATAAAGTGGGATTTGTATAAAATTATAAAAATTAAAATTAAAATTCATAAAATTCATTTATTTTTGCAAATAGGCTTTAAAAAGCGCTTTTACACGTCCCAATATTAACCCTACCACTGCTTCGGGACAATAAATGGGCCAGTGCTGAGAAGAAGCAGCGCAAGAAACTCAGTCACTATTGTCAGCCTCCTTTTCAAGGTTTTACAGTCTTTAAAATATACAAATTATAGTCATAAGTATTAATTAATGCGAGCTAGGTAGTTAAACATTCCAAACATTTTTATCCTTTATATAATCATCAACTTTATAGTAGCCCTTTTTCATTAAGGTGCTTTTGATATGTGCTTTAAATTTATGAATGGGCAATTCTACAACAGTTTGTGGTAATTTATTGAAAAGTTTAATACATTTCCCCATAAATGAATTACCAATCTTGTGCAGTCTGAAATTTGGAACGGCAAGTTTATTTTTGTTTCTTGTATTGAACTTGTGTAAATCACTCTTTCTAGTAAATTGCTCTATATTTTTGCGAACATATAAAAGGTTTTCATAAATGAACTGTGAAGCTACTGTCAGTATATTAATCTCCTTAAAGAATTCTCTCAAGGAAAATCGGGGTCCAAGGTTATAAATGGCCCGCACTGCTCTCTTCTGCAGAACGAACACAGTTTCAATGTCCGCAGCTGAGCCCCACAACAATATGCCGTATGACATTATACTATGAAAATAGCTAAAATAAACTAGCCTTGCCGTTTCAATGTCAGTTAATTGCCTTATCTTTCTCACTGCAAAAGCAGCTGAACTGAGCCTTGCTGACAAGGTTTCAATATGAGGACCCCACTGAAGTTTAGAGTCTAAAGTGATTCCCAAGAATGTTGTGGAACTTATGCTATTTAATGGTTCATTCTTCACCATCAATTGTGTGGGAACCTGCCTCACATTAGGTAAGGTAAATTTAATGCACTTAGTTTTGATGTATGTCTTATCGACTTATTCGTTGGGTGGAGGGCACAGGCGTTGAGTTACACTGCTCGATTTTTGGTTTTCGCCAAAAGGCCATTCCTAGAAACCTAACAATTACCTCTGACCTTCCTTTTAGCTTTCCGTTTTTTGAGTTGAATCATTGGAAAATATGAACAATTAAATAAACATTTATGCGACTTCTGTTCGTTTCTCGGATAACTATTTCAATGTTAATACACAACTCGTTCCGCTTTTGTTTTAGTTACTGGTAAAGCTTTACATTTTGCTTTTCCATGAATGTAGTGTTTGATACTTTAATATTACTCATATAAAAATATTACCCGTATTGTTCTTTATAATTAGAGAAGAAATGTATAATGCACTCAATGTAATTAATGATTATGTAGCTAGTGTTGATAATGTAGCTAGTAATCATATTAATGGACTGTACTATAAGAGCTTACCACATGCTCTTGGATTTAAAATTTTCTCTAATTTATTAACAACGTATTTTGTTACTCAGCACGATTACATTTTCCCTAGTAGAAGAGAATATTTTCTCCTCATCAAATATTAACCATAACACTGTATAAAAGGCACTACGGAGGTCAGTCTCGGTGTACGGTTGTATAAGACAAGAAAGGTTAGGCGAAAACTACTCTTATTACACAGGTGTAAGCTTTCATTCAGCGTGTACTGGTAAACATACAAACGGTTTAGGAGGAGTACTCTGATGGTATGTTAGTTTTAGGTTTTAAAGCAGGTCTGGCATAAAGTGTTTACAGCATTATTTAGTTCTTATGGTCAGACTGTCATAACTGTTGTACTTTTAGATGTTCTCCACTTTGAACGAAACAAACTGGTCCGTCGATTGGTTAGGTTATATTTTATTCAATAGAAAGGAAGGCAGGGAACAGTTTCTTGATCAGAATTAATAATGTACAGGCGACGAATCAAGTTGAACTCTGTGGGTTCTTATGCCGTTGTAAATAAGAGCGAATATGCAATAAAAATGCATAGTCTGAGGTGTTATCGTCTGTAACTCTGTACCTACGCTTTCAGAACCTTCCAAAGTAAGGCGGCCAACTTTATAATAAGTCAATGCAGGACACCCACCCCTATCCACAATAAGACTTAGGATTTGTTGGAATTGTTAATGGTGTACTTAAATTAGAAACAAACAACACTACTACCGAATTAACATTTAATAACAGCCACTCCAGTACACACACACGCTTGATCATATACTGCGGCAGCAACGGCGCGCCGCGTCTCGTCATTTGTATTTTGATGTCGAACACTTTTATGCGAGCAAAACGATGGGAAACGAGGAATGCGGGACATACGGGACGCCTCGGACGATTTGCGGGACTATTTTATTAAATATTGCAATGCGGAATTGCAACTGTCATTACGGGACGGTCCCGCAGAATGCGGGACGGTTGGCCGCCTTATTCCAAAGGTGTCGTCGATATAAAGCGATAACTCGTCGCACGTTCCGAGCAAATAAACAACTTCACGCGCGTTGCAACTGTTTGCTTTTAAAATTTGAACCGATTTCCCTCATGTCGCGAGTGGTTAACTGAGGAATAAAAGAATCTGGCAATTGGGCTAGTAAATAAAACGGTTGTTAAAGTAGAGATTGATCGATAACGTTAAAATAAAAAAGCCTTATTATTTAAACCCGGGACAAACATTGGTTTAAAATGACATTTCCATACTAAATGTTAATAGTCTTAACTTTTTGTAATAACGAGGAAAGGGGAAAGGAAACCAAACTTGGTAACTACCTATTATTAAACAATATGAAACACATTATTTAAAACAAATAAAAAAATCGTGTTTTTAAAACCGTGTAAATAAATAACACTGCACAGCTCGCCGGTAAATTTTTGTTACTCCATTGAGAGAAATTTCAAAACCAATTTTCAGAATTTAATGGCAACCTTTAATAAAAAAAAACAAGACTTCAAAAACTATAACAGAAATCACAATCCAACAATGCGTTTGCTAATCTCGGAATCTATGTGCAGACGCATTCTTCACGCCAGCAGTCGGCCGGCTCAGCCATTGTTTGACCAAGGGCTAGGACGTTCACCCACACCACACCAGCGCCGTAGAAACTGGCCGGTAGCGGAACGAACGAGAGCGCTTTTGCAATGTTGCTTTCCTGATGTGTTTATTATACCTTAAACACCTGGAATGGACTCAATATGTGTTGGACACTAAGGTTGATAAAAAATATTTTTACTGTGAAAAATTTAGTGCCTCAGGCAGGTGTGTCTTACGAGTGTGATCACACGGTATTTCGCTTGCCGAGCGTCTGCTTTGAGTGTTGAGATAAATCTCAAATGGTTGGGATATTTTTGACATCGTGAACATGGAAAAAATCCTTTAACTAGTTGGTTAAAATTATCTTATTATAGCCTGACCAGGAACATAAAAACCCTCGCCATGTTGCGGAAAACTAATGGTACTAATTTCTTTTAATGGCAACAGTAACTGAAAACTTCATTATAATGTCACCTTGCATGTCAGTTTATTGCTGTCATAGTGTAAACAAACTTTATTTTAAATGTGCGCAATTGATTTTGTGAATTAAATTGCTAAAATATTTTTATAGTCGTGAAAGAAAAGTGGTTTACAATGTGTTAAAGTATTTGTCGAAGAGAAATACTAAGGGTTCGGACAATATTTTCATTGAATAATGTTTCCGACAAAGGTTGTCAAATTGACTGACATGTTTATCGTATAGTACAGTCAACTATGAAAATTAGCTGTGGTTTGTTTCAACTACTATAAAAGAAAGTCGTGTTAGTAACTCCACTTATAACTCAAGAACGGCTGAACCGATTTAGCTGAAAATTGTCAGGGAGGTAGTTTAGAGCCAGGACAAGGACATAGGATACTTTTTATCCCGTTATTGATTGCCATTAAGGCGGAACAAAGTTCGCCGGGTCAGCTAGTAAAAAATAAATCTTTGAACATCAAGTGCCTTTAAATAGTTTCCATCCTTTGACTACAACTTAATAAAAATAAGTACCATAACATAATTATTTTGAAGATTATTTGATATAGACAAAAAATAATTTATACAAATCGAATTATTTAAAAAAGTATCACAATATTGAATATTTGGTGCTCATTTCTTTTATTTTTGAGGACCAACAAGTAACGATCAGATATTATTTTTACATCTCAATAATTTTTTGCGTAGTTCAAAAGAGATTAAAATATCGATCGATTTCATTTATTTTATGTCTCAAAGAAAGAGGATCAATCATTAAAATAGATGACCATTTAGATTTTTTTATTTGTGATTTTTGCTAATTTAAAAAGATCATTTAAATACATGCCTTAGTTTAATACAGGTACGACTGTACCCAGTGTTGCACTATCAAATGCAATTGACGCGCCTCTATGCCAGGGTTTTTATGTTCCTGGTCAGGCTATACCTCATTATCGTCAAACCAAAAGCTGTTTAACTTATGAAATAGTTCTCCCCAGTCATAGCCCAAGACTAAAAACGTAAGTTAAGTACAGGACTCCGTCACGCTTCGATAGCTTTGTGGTCAGGGGACAGGTTCTAGATGTCTGAAGTAAAACAACGGATAGAAAACCTGGAGGATAAAGGCTACAAAGCTTTACGCCCGTATTCACAATCATTACTATGAGGTCTCACAGCGCGCGTGGACGCACAGGGTGACACACGAACCATTCACAGAGCTCTATTCAACGCTGTGCGTTCGATTTGCTGCTTCACTAAAGCAAGCACCGATTGTGAATACACTCTCAAGAAGGTTCAATTAAAAACATTTAAATAGTTGTTTACTTCTGCACAACAGCTCACGCCGATCCCTATCATAACAACAGTTCCAATGAATCTGTTTTTATCTCAGAAATAAAAGTAGCAATCAAACACCCGTATTCTTTTGGTAAGCTTAAAAGAATTAACAGCCCGTTAATTCGCCGCTTTGTCTTTTTTATCTACACTTTTCCTACCTTTCTTCTCACAGACATATTTTCCTTTCCACCTGGACATCGCAAATTGAGGGTAGGTACACACGTAAATAATTTAATAATGCAAATTTTCAGTCGCACGCCTGTCTGAGCGCTAACTAGGCCGCGGAACGTTTATGTAATTCTTAGTGTACCTTTTAAGTTAACTGACTTCATTTTAAAATGTGCTTGTTGAGTCTTTTGTGTATTTAAAAACCGTTCTAAGAATACTGAGTGAAAGACTGATAACTTTTTTCAGCTAAATTAATTACAATTGAGATTTAACGGAGAGTCGATTACTTACAGCAAAGTTGTTGTTGTGCAATTTGATTTGAACTTAATTAATTACTGATTAAAATAATGACGTGAATTTGGTTTTTCTAAATAAATACGCAGAGATTGCAAGCACTGCAAGTAATAAAAACTGCTGGTTGTGCTAAACTTTGCTGCAGTATTGGAAACAATGGGTAATAGAACTTCTACGGAAATCAACATTTCAATTTTATGAATATTTTTCACGCGGTACTGCTTTATAGATTGCGTTCCAACGCCGTGAGTGATGCTGGTGTGAGCGAGACGAGACATGTGTGGATGGGACGGAGAATGGCACCACATTCTGAAGGAGAATTATGGGATTGATAGGAGCACTTCTGGAACATGGATTCCCTTCACGATGTACATTCTTGATGAAAATAATCCTATGAATGGTAGGAGTTCATTTTTTTTATAACTTGTTTGGGAGAAAATATACACTTATTGACTGCAGAATTTTAAGGAGAACAACAAATTATGGCTTCAAATCCCAATTGATTTTATCAACCGGGTCAATAAATTGAGATCAGACCTCTACATGATTTATAAAAAATATTGAAAATAAATAAATACTACATAATACAGTGTGAGTCACGTTAAAGTGTACATATGAAAATAGATGAAACTAGACCTATTTTTATCGACAAAAAAGAGCTCAAAAATTTTTTGAGATTTTTTTTAATTTTTATAGAATTTTTTTTCTTCCAATTACTTATTGTAAAGAAAACGTAATAACTTTTAAACTAAGCGGTATATCCTGATAAAATAAAAACAGTAATAATGCTAAATAACAGGCGATACTAAAAAACTACATAAAATACACAAAAAAGGCCAACAAATAATAAAAAATGATACTTTTTGAAAAAAAGCTGCTTTTGTTGTTCAAACGATCATTGCAAATGTTGTGATAGGGATAGAGACATGCGATTTTTGATTTTACGAAGGTAATACGATAGAAAATAACACAAAGTAGTAAAAACCACCGGTTATAGGGGCATTCTTTGGAGAAAATTATCAAATAATCAAAAAACATGAAATTAAAAGCAGATTTTTTTCAAAAAGTATCATTTTTTATTATTTGTTGGCCTTTTTTGTGTATTTTATGTAGTTTTTTAGTATCGCCTGTTATTTAGCATTATTACTGTTTTTATTTTATCAGGATATACCGCTTAGTTTAAAAGTTATTACGTTTTCTTTACAATAAGTAATTGGAAGAAAAAAAATTCTATAAAAAATTAAAAAAAAAATCTCAAAAAATTTTTGACCTTCTTTTTGTCGATAAAAATAGGTCTAGTTTCATCTATTTTCATATGTACACTTTAACGTGACTCACACTGTATAATATATTGAAATTATTTTATAAACTTGCCAATGCAATGGTGTAATTAAAACTAAATCAAGCTAACATTTATTGGGTACTCAAACTGTAAAAGGAATTTATTACTCATAATATCTTGTTCCTCACGGTAGCACGCGGTAGTTGGTACTCCCATACAAACATTCACAATATAAAATATACATGCGTGAACTCCGGTTTGCATACAGCTGTGAACTCTTGCGCATAAGTGCTACTTGGAACGTGCATAGTATGTTTTAAGAGTTTTAGACTATATTAATGTACCATTCGACAAAACAATAATATGCCCTCTAGATGTTGATAATGGACGTCCTGTGGTCGCCCATTGTGTACGAAACTAAAAAATGAAACAATTTCTTTATTAAAGCGTAGAGTAGTTGGGTACTTTATTAAAGTAATGGCTATACAAACGTGATGTAGTGAAAACGCACTGAGCCCTCTACATGTTGCTTATGTACTTAGTCGTTTTTTAAGATATTGAACTTTTAATTAGCGGAGTCGAGTACCGTTAAACTCTCTAAAAATAACTGCTAAGTTTAATTGCCCATTATCCACCACGATGATTTAAAAAACTGTAAATAAGTATTTTAAGAGTGGTCACCCAGGTGGAAGTTGCTATTTATAATATTCTGCGAATATCAAATCTGCGTGAGTCAAGGCATGTGTCTAGATAAACAAAATTATTCGCGTTACATTCGTATTAGTCTTTATCGTTCTTGACACAAAAACTGGGAATTACTTATTAATATGACAAAACAATTGCTCAGATATGAAGATTATGGTTTTAATAAGCACCTATTTTGCTACTGTTCATTTTCCTATTTCATACATATAAAATTTTTATTCTTTGGTAAACTAAAATCCAGTTGCGTTTTAAATAAAAAAGGTCAGGTTCTCTCGCTGGAAAACTTTATCACGCCAACTCCCTTAACTAATAATGGGATAGCAGAAAACTTATTTATTTGATCGTTAAAATCAACTTGAAGATAAAATAAACCGCAGTGGAGTTATCGAATGCACTTTTTATCCTTCAGTATATTATCCGATAGAAATTAACTGATGTTATCCCACGGGACGGGGCTTCAAAGGATCCTCTACCTCCGGCGAGTCTGACTCAAGATATCGAATTTATAATATTTTCACTAGCTTGCCGCCCGCGGCTTCGGCCGCGTGGAATTTTGTCTGTCACAGAAAAACTTTATCGCGCGTGTCCCTGTTTCAAAAACCGGGGTAAAAACAATCCTATGTCCTTTCCCGGGACTCAAACTATATGCCAAATTTCATCAAAATCGGTGGTTCAGTGGTTTAGATGTGAAAGCAAGACAGACAGAGTTACTTTCGCATTTATAATATTAGTTAGTATAGAAGTATAGATTGAGGCTATAAATAGAGATCGGTTTTGTAGTGGAAGTGGGGGAAGAGTAGACGCTCCACTATAAAGCAGCATCACTATCACTACATATTTTAAACCAAGTCGTTTTCCAGTCTGCCTGTCCCTTAGCTTATACCTTTAAAACTACCCAACGGATTTTGATGCGTTTTTTTAAATAGATAAGAGTGATTCAAGGGGAAGTTTTTTCAGTATAATACATTGTATTTGTACCTGTGCGAAGCAGGGCGAGTCGCTAGTAAAAAATTAAATATTTAAATACTTACTATATTACTTTGAAGCTTTTCTCCACGGCTTTGGCTGCGTGCATATCGGTCCGTCATAGAAATACTTCATTGTGCGCGTCTTCCTTTCAGGATATAAATTATCCTAATTATGTGCGGCAAATAAGTAGGTACCTGAATCTTCCTCAGCAAAAGGATTTGGCCCCCACCTACGCCAGACAGGTAGCCTGATGCTCGCCTATTTGTCCCCTAGTCGCCTTTTACAACATCCACGAGAAAAGTACGTAGTCCTATTTTTATCTGTCGAAACCATTCCTATTAAAAAACAGATTCAAGCAAATACTTTCTGCTGCCGCTGGATAACTTAATATTATATTATGAAGGTAACAAATAATTGACAATTTGTCTTTTTGGGTTATCAGAGCATAGAGTTACACTGTGCTGTGAATTATTTTGATCTAAGCTCGGGTTTTACGGCGCCACATTGAATGTGACCCAAAGGTTAATTGGCTCCGGCTGCTTAATTAGGTAACTGGGCAACGTATATTTTTAGGAGAAATGATATGAGTAATGAAAAATGGGCAAACATTCATTTAGACGAGCTACGTACCTAAAAGATATATCATAGCTAAAAGATATTTCATATATTATGCTCTACAATGGCTCCATTTTAGCACTTCTTTCCTAGTTGAGTAATATTGTGAAAAGACTTAGCTTTTTTACGTGTAGGTAAGGTCTATAATTTCGTAAGGTAAAAAACATTAAGAGCATATTTCATTGATTTTTTTCTAGAAAAACACCATTTCCCATGAAGTATAAAGCAGCGAATATTCTCCAGTTCTAACCCTCGCTCTCAACCTCGAAGCGAATCGAGAATCGAGTGGCAAAAGAAAATTCCGCGTAACCCGAGTGCCTTGTTTCGGACGGAAGACGCCGATTTACTCGTCCGCATCAACGCGTAAATACACGTAATTAAAGGAGTTGCAAACGATCCGTGATTTAATTAAACGAGCCATCCTGCAGTTTGTGCAAGGTTTGGGCACACTCCGGCCCAAGGGCCCAGTGCAATCCGCCAAAACCTTAATTAATTCCAAACTGGAAGTGGTCAGGAAATAATCGGGAACCAACAATGTTGCACACTCAGTCTATCCAATCCAAACGTACGAACAATTAGACGAATGGGCAAATTTGTTATTAACGAGTTCCAAACTCCTAAATTAAAGCACGTTATAGTTTTGAACACTTTGTTATCATCGGATTCACGGGTTAGTTTGAATTGCTGCAGAACTGCGAAGCTGCAGTTGCAGTATTGGGATTTCCGTTGTAGCACTGAAAAGGGAATTTTGACAAAACCACTTCATACTAAGCGCCTCGATTTTCTGTACACAAAAGCCCGCGTATCCGAACGTAGCTAGGGACTACAGGAATTCTCCACTAATTTTACTATCTTTTGATTGCGGTCGAGTATGCGCGCTACTCTGTACAAAATCAAGGGACATCTAGTACGATTGTAGGGAAATAATCAAAATGCATTTTTCAGTTTACTAAATAGTGTCAATTCATTTAACAAATGCATCTGACACTCATCACCAATTGTAATGTTAAGTGATCTCGTCACCCGTACAGCACCGCACTTTGTACAGCAACTAAACTGAATATAAAGTACCACTTACATTAATTGATACTTGGAGACAGAAACAAGACATGAGTGGTCTTCGAATCAAAGCACGGAGTACGTTTTCTTACATCTCCGCCGAACTTGATATGTTATCAAAAGTTTCCTGTACGCACAAGATCAAAGGTATACATATAAGCCATACATGAGAAGATACTTTAAAAAACTGTACTGTCGTCTTTTTCCAACATGCACTTTGCATAAATCATTCCTACTCGCTCTCTTGCACTCAGAACTTCGACAGCCAGTCCTGCCACACTCATTTCATGAAATGTGAATGATCTACGATTCTATTACTAGTATTTATGTAGATACGGCCTTTATTTTTAATCCAGCAGTGATTTGGTGGTGATAGTATTCCAAAAGATTGTACCGTTCTATTTTCTCTATGCCGAGAGCGGATTCAGTGATTGGGCGTCCAGTGGTTGGAGACAAATTCAATCCAATTGATTTACTTGTGGAAATAGGTCGCGGGTGCACATGGACATATTATGATTTCGAAAGACATTAACCGACGTCAAGACAGATAGAACCCGACCTATTTATTTCGATTATTGAAACGACAAGCTTTTCATTTGCAATTAAGATTTTTTTACCATATATTATGTGGAACAATATTACCTCGGTAATGGAGAAATGCAACCTAGTGCATGTGTTTTAATTCCCTGAAGCTACCTATTCAAAATACATTTTATAAATTACTTAATTATTTATGTATGTGGGAACACTTCATCAAATCGTTCTAATCGCACACGTCATGTGGAGAAATTGAAATAGTTCATATTTACTACGGTACCATCGGGTATTCTGTCTAATTTTAATTCAAATTGACGGGAATAATTGCCGTCGGCGTGTCTTAGACATTATGAGGCATTACACTGATGACACTTAATTTCACCAGTCATAGCGAAAATAGCCCATCATTTGAATTTTAAATGCTCTAAGAACACCCGCTTTACCCGGGGAAGCAGTATTTCTTGGAAATATAAATTATAACGTAGCATGCAAGAACTTTTTAACACATGCAAATGTAATCGATGGATAATTATAATAATATGCAAGTGTAAAACTTTGTTAGATGAGAAGGTTAAATACGAAGTCGGTAAATAAACAAAACGTTCACATAAGTAAACTCCATGTGAGCTGGGCGGCTGGACTAGGGCATGTAATATCGGAAGGTTTCCAATTCCGATATTGGATTCCGATATTAGATCTCAATATCGGAATTCCGATATTAATATCGGAATTGAGTTCATGTGCTATAAAATTAATATTTGTTTATATTCGTAAGAATTCTGGATTGTTTACAATAAAATAATCATTTTAATCAAAATCTTTAATTTGGTACAAAACAGCACTTCATAAAATTGAAGTATTTTAAAACCATTTTTACGTTATGGGCATGTATGACAAGAGGCAAACGAGCAGACGGATCACCTGATAATGAATGGTCACTGATGATGAGCCTATATTGACTAGCACATAATTAAAGTGTTTTGTAAAATCACAGGTATCAAACAAAATTTTACTCCTTCATTATATTACCCTGTTTTATGTTGGCGGCACGAATTTTAGAGTCATTCAAATCACGTGTTACAAAAATTGTAGAGCGGTAAAAAACTTGAATATGCTTGTAATTTGTTCCTTTTTGACTATCGATGTACAACTCACAAAACCACGATTTTCTTAAAGGTTTTAAACCTTTGTTTGTCACCTGTCATCCGCTTTGCAATGGAGGGAAGTCGAACCTTAATTTCGAACTCCTCCTATGTTCTTCTGATTAATTTCGTTGCGGGTCCAATGACAGTTTAACTTTCCCCCGGGACAAACTTGACCTTCATTGGTTGGGTTTTTGTGGCGGTCAAGCTGTAGATCCTGGCTACACAGGAGTTGCAGTGCTGGGAACGGGAGGTGGGAATAGTCCCGTAAGACCTTAATAGAGATTCCCAACAGGTAGGCGTAGCTTATGTCGAATGTCCATGTTGCTCCTTACCCAGTTTCGGCTGAGCTGAAGTGGCAATGGCAGGACACATAATACGCAGAACTGACGGTCCATAGTCCAGTAAAATTAATGTTTGAAAGGAAGTTGAGATGTCGTTCTTTGTTGACCAAGCACCTATGGCAAATGTTTAAATTGATTTAGAACAAGTTAAATTAACAATAAATAGTAATAAGATATTAAAATATTTGCAGTGGAACAAAAAGTGATGGTGAGAGACATGAGAAAATAATTGGAATTTTCCTATCATGTACTTTGGGCTTTGTGGCAGGTTGTGGCGAGTTTAAACGCTTTGTTTAAAATCTCAATTAAAACTTTTATCTGATTCCGATATTACGATATTGGGTCGCTCAATATCGGAATTGAAATATCGGATCTCGCAGTCCGAGATTCCGATATTACGAGATTCCGAGATTCCGATATTCATGCCCTAGGCTGGACAGTCAGTATGAACGCTTGCGTTGCAGACATTGTTACTCAAGTGTAGTTGTATTCAATCACAGACTGATTTGTTTTGTTGCTTTGGACTATTCATTATTATTGATTCCAACAGAACATTTTTTTATAACATATTTGATTGAGATAAGATTTTTTGTAACCAGTAACACTGTCAAAACCCAAAGTGAACCATGTATCCAATCTGTCAAACAAAAACAAATGTTTGTTGAATGTTATCTGCAAGCTCCGGTGATGACATAGCATAGGACTCAAACATTTTGTGCATTACAACACTATCTATCACAACATTCTATCGTTGATAAGATAAGGAATATGGATATGATTAATCACAACCACCAGTCCAAGAGCAAAGGGAATTTTAAACTCAAACAAGTATTTCGAAATAATACGAGTAGACCTATTAAGGTCGAACTACCTAAAAACATTCTAAAAATCCGTTTTTAAAATGCCTTCCAATAGCGTTCGCCATTTAAAATATCCGATTCCCAACGTAAAGTCCGCTTTTTAAAATGAACGTTGTGTTTTTCCGTCCAACACGGAGGTCGGAAGGATTTCAACGTTTATAAGGTTTTATTTAAGTCTTGTTTCCATTTTGTATGGAGCTTAGCTGCAGCTCTCACCGCAGGATAACCGCTTTAGCCGTGGATTTCGATTTGCCACTGAAACGCATCAAAAGCAACGCCGACCAAAGGGGACAGTTTTTCTCTTGATATGAAAATTGTATTTTTGAGTACACTGTAATCCGTGGGTGGCGAGGGCCGAGACTGCATCTAAAGATATTTATTTATCTTCTAATAACATTGATTGATTTAATAACATTGATCTTTTCTTTTACATCATATTATTTATTATATCTTCTTAAACACAGCTTGATGTAGTGTAGTAGATATCCCTGTGTCGCTTCCAAGAAGATATGATTTTTTATATCTCATAATTGAAAATGATAAACGCCTAGGTTTCTATTTTTAGTTTATTATTTAACCAGATATTATTTAATCACGGCACTTTTGGTAGGGTAGTCTATCAAAGTTAAGTGAAACGATGTAGCTTATTTATAACAGGCATATTATTATTTATCAGCGCGGTGCCAGGACGGCAGCGTCGGTTAATTGAAAGTTAACCTAGTAACACGGCGTGGCGCGGTCCCATACACACTGTTGCCATCAATATGGAGCTAATATTATCACCACGAAATAGGAGCAGAAGACAAGTTACGCATGGGTGCGCCAAAGTTCACCTAAATTTTGAATTTTTTAATTGAAGGTCCGAAAATGTTCTTCCTAAAATTTTTCATCCTAACAATCACAATTCCTAACTACTCTGTCTCTAATGTTCATAATTCCGAATCATTCAACTTCATAATGTCATTAGCCATAAACATCTATTATACTTTTATTTGTTCTCCTAGATTTTCTAAACATAACCATATTTTACACTATTATTCAAAGTCATATCTTTTTTGTTTAGATTTCTTTCTTTGACGATATATTAAAGTTCAAGTTTGTTGGCGTTAGCACGTATACTTGAGTCCCGCTCCAGTCATTCAGTCAAGTTCCAGAAACAAATCGGTCATATTCATAATTATTGGTTTAGGTTAGGTTAGAACTGTGACCACAACGCACCAGCCGAGCGAGCGAAGCCAGAGTCCCGCTCCAGTCATTCAGTCAAGTTCCAGAAACGAATCGGTCCTATTCATAATTACTGGTTTAGGTTAGGTTAGAACTGTGACCACAACGCACCAGCCGAGCGAGCGAAGCCAGAGTCCCGCTCCAGTAATTAAGTCAAGTTCCAGAAACGAATCGGTCCTATTCATAATTATTGGTTTAGGTTAGGTTAGAACTGTGACCACAACGCACGAGCCGAGCGAGCGAAGCCAGAGTCCCGCTCCAGTAATTAAGTCAAGTTCCAGAAACGAATCGGTCCTATTCATAATTATTGGTTTAGGTTAGGTTAGAACTGTGACCACAACGCACGAGCCGAGCGAGCGAAGCCAGAGTCCCGCTCCAGTCATTCAGTCAAGTTCCAGAAACGAATCGGTCCTATTCATAATTATTGGTTTAGGTTAGGTTAGAACTGTGACCACAACGCACGAGCCGAGCGAGCGAAGCCAGAGTCCCGCTCCAGTCATTCAGTCAAGTTCCAGAATCGAATCGGTCTATTCATTATTATTGGTTTAGGTTAGGTAAGAACTGTGGCCTTACGTTTCATTCGCGAAGAACGTACTTCTGTACGTAGTATTTATTATTATTCTATGGTATGAGTGAAAATATTATGGTAATGTTTAGGGATAAAAGTGTTTTGATAAAAAACAGTAGGAATATAAATATATTTACATAAATGATTTATTGATTACAATTTTCGGAAACATGAGTGCTATGAACATCGCCGGTAGCACTACAAATAGTATGAATGAAAACTTTAGGTTTAAAAATTTTAGGAAGAGTGATCATTCGGATTTGAAATCGTTAGGAAGAACAATTTCGGGTAAATAACTTTAGGTGAGCCAATATGGACCCGTTACGCATAAAGTATAAAGTGCGCTCGGGTAACGCACACATAGACATCGCTTACGGACACGACACGCGTGAAGTGTCGCAAACCAGTCTAAACCAATGCGAGTGCAAATTCCGCCCGTTTGAGAAACGCTTCTGTGCATAAGCAAAATGAAGTAGGTACAAACAGGTGGTCTTCTGTTACTGTCTTGTCTTATAACGAAATTTTATTACAATCTTCATGGTTACCGAATATTCATCGAGAAAATCACATGATCAACAAAGTTTGTTGTTGTTACAATATTTTTTGCAAAACCTCATTCCTAATTTGACCTCATAGAGGATTTCGATGGTTGTCGACATGCCTGTTACCTGCCCGCACTAAATACCAACTCTTTTCTGTTGCGACTTGCGAACAACTAGAATTCTGGAATTCTATACCTGCTATAATTTTTCGCAAGCCTTATGAGTATGACTTCTACAGGTCAAAAGTAGATATGCTATAAGGTACACACAATTAAGTCAAGAGAAAAATACATATTTTTTCCGACAGAACATGAAATTGTAAAAAAAACTGTTTTAAACGTACATTTATTTCATTTCCATTATCGTATTTGAATTAAAATTCCTGACTAGTTCTATGAATATTCCCATTAGTAAAGCGGCGTTCGCGGCAGCCGCTAATATCATTAATGCACGGTGAATACTAATTTAACTAGCTCTACTCGTTACATTTTTTTAATGAACGATCGTACAATGCTCGAATAAAACATAACCCACTTTGTCGAGGCGCTGGAAAATTAACTGAATTGCAGCAGCGCTATATAACTCAAAGGTGACTGACTGACTGACTGACATAGTGATCTATCAACGCACAGCCAAAACCACTGGACGGATCGGGCTGAAAAATTTGGCATGCAGGTAGATGTTATGACATAGATAGGCATCCGCTAAGATAGCATTTTAAGAAACTCCACCCCTAAGGGGGTAAAACGGGACTCACGCGTACGAAGTCGCGGGCGGCCGCTAGTAATCAAATAGTCATCTGTCTTCTTCGTGATAAACTCAAAAACTGCCGAACGGATTTCGTGCGATTTTTACCAAGATATAGAGTGAAGAAAGCCGTATCTGCAGTGGTGACTAAATGACTTGATGATGCTAATATAATACCTATTCAATACTATTCATACATGCAAATCATGCAATGCATGCATAAGTATGACAAATGTATAAAAATACCGCACTCCTTTTAGATAACTATCTCGGATAATATCTTTTTCTATAAATAAATAAATAACTCTCCTATAATTGAGCCCGATTATCGTCGTCGGGGTAGTCTCGGGAAAGTTTAAACGAACCCCGCTTCTAACTGCTAAGTAAGCGCCAGATGTGGGCGAGAAATAAAATTTCGTCGTACTAATTGTCTTATTAAAAACAGCTTCTTATTACAAAACAGTCTCACAAGTTTTAATTAATTTCCTAGTAGGTATTTGCTACGGTGACACATTGTAAAAGTTAATGGTGTTAAATTGTGAAATTGTTTTGCGATATTAAATTAAAATATGAAAATTATATTTGTAACGCGTGACATGATGAGTGACATTTTCGTTCTTGTCACAATATTAATGTCTCGCTCGACATACGTCATTCTATACAAAGAATAAGAATAAAAAGTTGAAATATACTTTGTGAAAATGAATTCTAAAAGAACTATAATTTTATATTCATCCAAAAATTCTCAAATAATATACTTATCCCTTTACCAGATCGAAATCGAAAGGAAATCTATAAAATTACTCGTTACCATTCACTTTCAAACATAAAATCGACGCACTCATTTTTCATAATAACTTGTCCGGATATGACTGAGAAAGCCGTTAACAGTTGTCAACCTACGATGATAGCCCTACATTTCATGTCACTCCTGTCGTCGCACACTTACTCTCACTCGGAGTTTTACAAACAAACTTCGTAAATACGTGTGTCACTCCCGTGCGAATGAAATTACTATATTTTTACTGTCTTGAAGGAAGGCGTGTAAAAGGCGAGAACAATGGGAATTATTTATTAAAGAACGATGACGCAGAGGCGTTGTAATTCGCATTAGTTAAGAAGGTTGATAGACAATTTGGAGGGAAACAATCGGCTTATGCTTTTGAGACAAATTATAGTCTCTATTTACTTATACATATTTTGATTCACAAAATATGTAAGTACCTACTCTTCCGACTTAAGTAAAGACTAAATTCCCTAAACAGGAACGGATTTTTCCAGCTCATCTGGCTGGTGCGACCTTCGGGGCGTTACCCTTTGCCCGGGCAAGGACACCCTGGTTAATCGCGACTGCAGGTTGCAGTCTTAGAGGTCATTTAGACCGAAACTTCTATTTGGATTATTTTCGCAGACCAGACTAGACGATGCCTGCACTTGACAGTCGAAATACAACTGATTTATTTTATTAGATTTCAGACAAACAATATTAGACATCCTTCTTGTAATGCAATCACATTTTACGAGTCACCATAAATGATTAAGCCCTTCTTAGTGTGGGCTTTAAGATATTGATGTTAGAGAGCTTATGTGTTTGTAGGAACATCTTAACCAGGTAGCAAAACACCTTCCATCTGTTACTTTGTTTGTACACCAACTTTGCCCACCTACCTATACATAGTCTATTAGTAGCATACGCACACTCATAATGCAATACGCCGTGCATCGGAACTCGACTCATAACGGGTGACCCATTTGCGAAGCAAAACAAATATAAATATGGACGCCATTCAGTCAGCAACTAAAATCCCCCTCCGTTCTGTATTGAGATCGCCGGCGGCTATTTAGCTGAAACAAGCGAACACAAACAATGGGAATTGGGTAATTGTTTCTTGTTATTTCTTAGTAGACCGTTTGTACGGCTTGCTTACGTTTTTGTCCAGACTATATCCGAAAATCACAGTTCTGTAAGGTTTCCCGTTGGAATGGCGATTGTTTCGTTTAACAAAATTTTAAGAACAACTTTGGAATATGACCCACTTCTCCATTTAGTCTATAAATCTTTCCTGTTGTAGTTCTGAAGGTCAGCTATTTTTGTCTTTCACTTAGATAGGTACGTGTTTTATTGCTTTTTTTCAACCTGCTATTTTCATGATCTAGCCGGTGAGTCTGCCTTTAGAGTATCAACTCAAGAGGCGAGTGACGTTTAGTAAACAACACAATGTAGGTATTAAGCTTAGTAGGCTCGGCTAGCTAGAAGTGCGGAGGAAACACAAGGGTGCGACCCTATCACATTATCTATTCTATGACGTAACTATTGGGTGCACCCACAATTTACTTTAAGTGATTCTTGCTTTTCTAACAAGAAAAATAGGATTAGTAGTTTTTCAGTGCCACTCGCAACCTTCTGCAGTGTCATATCTTGCCAAACTATGTAACTTAAAAATATCTCAAACACATAGGTACCGAGATTGGTTATCTATCCTATTTTATACATCCAGGTTACAGCCAGCACAGAATATTCGCCTCCTTGTATTTATGTGTACAGAGCAAGCACGTTGGCGCCTCGCTCGCCGATGTATGACTTCCGAGTTACCTGCTTTTTGCCGCTGCCTCGGTCATCGCATGTGTGCATAATATTCTGTGCACAGCCGCATATTGCTCTTTTTTCGTTTCGCTCTTTGTAATAGTCCAATCCATTTTCCTCACATTGAGCATCTTGCCGCTCGTTCATGAAACGATTTAACACGTTGTTTTAACTAAGTGAAAATAAACACGTGTTTTAGTTTTGGCCTCTTGCAATCGAAATTTTCAACGTAGCAAATTGATACTTCATAGTTGTTCAAGCTTGTTCTCAGTAGCTGTCGTAGGACAGACTTGTTTTGCATACAGAAGAATCAACACAAGGTATCAAGAAACTAATTATCGAATATACCTATGTCTCAAGTGATGTAATTACCTCAAAGGCGTGCTTTTGGTAAATGTGTTATACGACGAGAATTAACTTAAGCACCACATTATATCATTATGTTACATTAGCGGCATGCAAGCTGTGGCACACTAGCTAAGCACAAAGGCCGCTGAGAAATCTCCACATTTTGATACCAAATATTAAAGCATGTACAAACATACATGCTATAATTACGCCCGAAGGCATGCGAATGCATACACGGCTGTCTCCTAAAACATTCGCTACGTGCCACTCCATTGTACTCGTGGTAAGTTTGCACCGAGTCTTTGTGAAGCGCATTTAGATATAATATATTTCATAGTTATACAGGGTGTTTCTTGTAAGGTGTCAAGCCGAAGGCAGGTGATAGTTGAGGACTAGACCTATCGATTTCACCCCCATGTATGTTCTACAATTTTTCGTAGTTTAGAAGTTATCGTTAATTTTGTGATTTTTTCAAATTTCATGACCTAGTGGCTTAATTTTTTTTTATCTTTTTTTTGCGTTGACTTTTCTCAGATTTCTTTTTTTTTGACAGATTCCCTATTAGTTGCAGATATTTGAAAAAAATAATCACCTTCCTATCTTTGATGCAAGATACAAAATTTTTGCTAGAAACATAAAAAATATGCTTTTAGCAGAACATTCTAAAATTTTCAACTGAAATGTATGAGAAAAAAAAAAGAATTTCCATAGGTCCAAAATAATTTTTAAAACTGCGCAGTTTTCTGAACTTTCATAACAACACAAAAAAACATGTACTTAATAGGCCATTATTTTCTGTAATCGCTCTACTAAAGTAGTAAGTCGGAGATTCCGTTACATGTTTTTGATTTTCTTAGGACTAACTAATGTTTGCAATCCACTAAGTGTACGTTACGTAGAACACGTTTAGAGACAATAACTGAACAGAACATTTTTTATCCACAACGAGGATGCTCTTGCCCTTCATCTGACCTGATGGAAAGTTGGAAACTGCTGGATGATCAGCGAGCTTCACCCGGAATCCTAAACCACAGAGGAATTGGCTGTCCTAAATAGGTAGTCTTACCACTAGACCACAGTGGTGATTGTTACTTTACGATTAAATTTGATATACCTACCTATTAGAGTGTGAAAGGAAAGAGAAAGAGTTTGTGTGTGTGTGTTTGTATGTGTGTGTGTGTGTGTGTGTGTGTGTGTGTGTGTGTGTGTGTGTGTGCGTGTGTGCGTGTGTGAGAGAGAGAGAGAGAGAGAGAGAGCAAAAAAGGGTGTAATGATTTAATTTAAAGTAAATGTTCAAAATGTCCGTCGCTGACCTGAATGCACATTCGACAAGGACGCAAAACAATTATTCGTAAATTTACAAAATCTTCTTGCATTCTAATATGGTTTATCATCAAAATTTTCATATTCCCTTTTGTATATCACATGAAGAGCAAGAGCTTCCACGTTGTGGATAAAAAAAAACTTTTTAGTTATTGTCTCTAAATGTGTTCTACATAACGTAAACTTAGGGGATTGCAAACATTAGTTAGTCCTAAGAAAGTCAAAAACATGTAACGGAATCTCCGACTTACCACTTTAGTGGAGCGATTACAGAAAATAATGGCCTATTAAGTACATGTTTTTTTGTGTTATTATGAAAGTTTAGAAAACTGCGCAGATTTTAAAATTATTTTGGACCTATGTAAAATCTTTTTTTTTCTCATACATTTCAATTGAAAATTTTAGAATGTTCTACTAAAAGCATATTTTTTATGTTTCTAGCAAAAATTTTGTATCTTGCATCAAAGATAGGAAGGTGATTATTTTTTTCAAATATCTGCAACTAATAGGGAATCTGTCAAAAAAAAGAAATCTGAGAAAAGTCAACCCAAAAAAAAGATTTAAAAAAAATTAAGCCACTAGGTCATGAAATTTGAAAAAATCACAAAATTAACGATAACTTCTAAACTACGAAAAATCGTAAAACATACATGGGGGTGAAATCGATAGGTCTAGTCCTCACCTATCACCTGCCTTCGGCTTGACACCTTACAAGAAACACCCTGTATAGTTTATGTCTAGTATATTGTGGGAGCAGTAAATTGTAGTCGCGCGTATTGAATTGAGATTCGCTCGGTGTTTGAAGACAGTGGGGTTATACGTTCCCTTATTACAATGTCTACCGCATTGGCAAACCACTCATGTGTGTCAAGATTCGATTCCTGCAGTTGCCATGTGACTGAACACGAGAAAAATGGCATTCAAATAAAAATGTGAAAGATACTTAAGTTTTCAGTAAAGCAGACGCGTCTGGTACATTAGTGAAAGTTTCATATTTGTGATGCTTGCGCGACAAAGCTTTGACGGGGAGAAATAAAAATACATGAGCTGATGAGGGAGCTTCAAAAGAATAGACTAAAAAGCTTTTATAACATTTTTACTAAAAACTAAGGATGTTGCAAAGATAATTTAAAGTTAACGTTCACACTTTACACGAGCTTTATTAACATCGAAAAAGAGCAAATAACGCGTTCAGCGTTGAAAAATATGATCAACTCATATTTTTCAACTTAAATTTTATTCCGACACAGTTTGCTTATAAACTTCTCCCTGGATCTATATCAAACTTTATGCATTTACGTTGCGACTTCGTAGGTTTATAGTTTTGCTAGAAGTATTTGCACGGGGACCCGAAAAGTTGTCGCTTTCCCAACGGGTGCTTAGCCTGAGATCCGTTTAGTAATGTAAAAAGTTGTCAAGATACAGAAAAGCTTTGTACAGGAGTGTTTTAATATCCTGCGTCCTTTGTCTGTCTTTTAAAGTCCTGTAAACTGGATTTTAAGCTTGTTTGTAGCTATTTAAGAGCTGCTCAGAACCACAATGCAAGCATGATTAAGCTTTCTGCGAACGTGTGGGGTGCTCAACTAAGTTTCCGATAACTTTGCAAAGAAACTTACGAAGCATAATGCTGATGAGTTATAGTCTTTTTCACCTAAGATGATCCGTATGACGTTTCGAGTTTGAAAGATTTAGAGATGTCACATAACTAAACCATAGCGATTTATCTATCGATTTTTTTCGAAGAGGTAGTGAAACCTACTTTTAGAGAAATATTTTGTATAGGTGTTATTTAACAAAAAACATGTTTTTTTTTAATTACAAATATTATTGTAACAATTTTTTATTGATAATATTCAAATTTCATGGTTCGTGTTCAAAAAAACGATTCCTAAAAAGTACTGGTTCTGTTTCTTTAAATTAAAAACTATTAATTTATTTTCAATGCGTTTATTAAAGTCAATAATCGAAAAATATAGTTGATTTTTGTGATGTTTTTAATAACTAAGTATTCACTGCAATCGATTAATGAACCGCGGAAATAATCGATTTTATTAAACAAGAAATACCCCAGCACTAAATCTATTCCGTTTCACACATTGCGTACATTAAATAAAAAATATTTTTACATCGTATTTAATTGAAATATAATCAATAGACTCAGATTTTACTATATATTTCAAGACAAGTAGTTAATTTTTTTAAAATTATATTCCTAATAAAATACAAATATTTTTTCAAAAATATTCTGCATATGTAGTATGCGTAATATGGATAACCTTGAAGTGTCATACGGATCATCTTACGTGAAAAAGACTATAAGTTATCTTGAATAGTAAGATTAAGTTCAGGTTCTTCGCTTGAGATGGGTAGAATTTATATTGATTAAACGCGTGTAGTGTTTTTTTTATGATTGTACTTAATTAATTGTATAGCTCAATTTAAATAATACATCTGTATTTTGTCCCATTACGTGTCACCATTGAAGTCATTCGTTCATTTTATTCTATTTTATAGAAAGCTGTGTATATTTTTGCGTCTAAAAGATGCGTAGGTAGAGCTCGGAGGATTCAATACTGAATTCCAACTATAATATAATATTATAAATGCGAAAGTAACTCTGTCTGTCTGTCTGTCTGTCTGTCTGTTACGCTTTCCCGCTTAAACCTCGCTACCGATTTTGATGAAATTTGGCATAGAGATAGTTTGAGTCCCGGGAAAGAACATAGGATAGTTTTTATCCCGGTTTTTGAAACAGGGACGCGCGCGATAAAGTTTTTCTGTGACAGACAAAATTCCACGCGGGCGAAGCCGCGGGCGGAAAGCTAGTGTAAAAATAAGCCTTTAAAAAGAAAATTTCTTCATTTTTACCGCATCTGTCTTTCAGAAGCTTGAGATATGCAATAAATATTTCGAATTCTCTGCAGCAAAAGCGCCGAGCTTCGTTGAGGTGGGACGCAAGGACGATTTAGTACCAATGAATGCTTTATAAGTAGTATAGGTGTTAAATCCTTCTAGTGCTTTGATGCGGAGCGTCGCCCGTTAAATCATTTACTCTGACGGTGCTTGCTGTCGGTCCTAAGTTCAATAAAAAGCGAAGCTTAACTCGATATCTATCGCGCTAAATTCAACTGCAACTTTGGTAACTATTGATACAAAAAAAAAATTAATAGTATTATCAAAAATATTTTACTCTAGAAATAGACAAATTAAGAACCAATAAATTCCGCTAATTGAAGTGATAACGCAGTTGTCTAGTTAACAAACCAGACTTGCATTCCTTAATAGGGTTTGTACCGGAGCCGATTTGCCTTGTTAGTGCTTCGCGCGTATCGAGTGGTGGCAAAGTTTGAAGGTGTGCAGTGTGCAGTGTGCCGAACTACCCATCCACCGCATTTGAGCGCTGCACTAACCTGATTATTATACAGGGTGTTTGGCGCATCGTGTGCCAAAATGATTTGGCAGATAGAATGGGTCATTTCCTATATATTCAGCCCCCATAACACGTTCCATGCCAGGCGGCTACTTTTATATTAATTTTTTTAGTAATTTCACCAAAATACCCAAATCGCATCATTTAATTTCGATTTAAAAAAAAACTAGTAGGCGTAGCCTCAAAGTAAATATTTTGTTTTGACGTGCATTGATGTAGGGTTGCATCAAATCTAAATTTACTGGAAAATATCATCTAGTTTTTTTTTAATTCAGCTTTGAAGTTTTTCTAAAAGTTAAAAATGGACTAAACATTTAAGTTTACATGGCTATAAAAAAATAAATAAAAGAGATAGCGATCTTCGGATTTTATCAAAACTTCTCTAGTCTATCCCCATTCAAACGGTATACTAATCTTGTTTAAATAATAACAATAACTTCACAAATTCCTTAAATTAGTGCATTGACTCTACTCGGACTGATTTGCGAAATTTGTGTTTATAGCCCCTTTTGTGTGAATAGCACGTTATTAAACACCTAACAAGTAAAAATTATTTATCTAATGCAATGTAAAAACCTTTTCCCTATCGTTTTTCAATGTGGATTTCTTGAATTTAAGGACGAAAATAATTATTTTGATCGTTTATTAATTATTACAAATTTTGTTAAAAATTTCCGCCTCGGCAACGTATACACTCACGACATCTTCTTCTAATTTCGACTGTTGTCGTATGCAGCCACATTTCTCTTTTTATTACTACAAAGGCGTTTTCTATTCGTTGTTGTAGTTCTTCTATTGTTTGAATCCGTTACGTACACCAGTTCTTTAGCTCGTCCTCAGACGTAAAAATCTAATGGAATTAGGTCTGGGGAACGTGCAGGCCACTGTATAGGGCCATCTCTTCCAATCCACGAGTAGAAAACGCCTTTGTAGTAATAAAAAGAGAAATGTGGCTGCATACGACAACAGTTAAAATTAGAAGAAGATGTCGTGAGTGTATACGTTGCCGAGACGGTCATTTTGAACAAAATTTGTAATAATTAATAAACGATCAAAATAATTATTTTCGTCTTTAATTTCAAGAAATCCACATTGAAAAACGATAGGGTAAAGGTTTTTACATTGCATAAGATAAATAATTGTTACCTGTTAGGTGTTTAATAACGTGCTATTCACACAAAAGGGGCTTTAAACACAAATTTCGGAAATCAGTCCGAGTAGAGTCAATGCACTAATTTAAGGAATTTGTGAAGTTATTGTTATTATTTAAACAAGATTAGTATACCGTTTAAATGGGGATAGACTAGAGAAGTTTCGATAAAATCCGGAGATCGCTATCTCTTTTATTTATTTTTTTATAGCCATGTAAACTTAAATGTTTAGTCCATTTTTAACTTTTAGAAAAACTTCAAAGCTTAATTAAAAAAAAACTAGATGATATTTTCCAGTAAATTTAGATTTGATGCAACCCTACATCAATGCACGTCAAAACAAAATATTTACTTTGAGGCTACGCCTACTAGTTTTTTTTTAAATCGAAATTAAATGATGCGATTTGGGTATTTTGGTGAAATTACTAAAAAAATTAATATAAAAGTAGCCGCCTGGCATAGAACGTGTTATGGGGGCTGAAAATATAGGAAATGACCCATTCTATACACCAAATCATTTTGGCACACGATGCGCCAAACACCCTGTATATTCTGAAGATGTGCTAATGAAGCTGCTTACTGTTCCAGTGTATATTACAAATATGTGGCTTTGCTCGCTCGCCTGGATTTCTAGTTAGGACGAATAATAGTTATTATTTTAAAGTTCAGGTGAGATTTTTATACATTCGTTTTTCTCTAACGCCCTACTTCATGCCATGAATTAACTTACAGTTTTTCGCGTACATGTATTAAAACCATGGAATTATGCAGGTATTATGGAAATATCAGTGTGCCTACCATGAGTTTACGTTACGTGTGCTCGCTAGCGACTGCGTAAAAAAATGACATTTAAATGTATGACATATTGTGCAGCGCCCCTAGCGACTACTTTCAAGAAATAAAATCTTCATAGAATTTTTTGACGTATTCGCTAGCGAGCTCACTTAACGTAAACTCATGGTAGGCACACTGTACTTTTTATAGGTCAAATAAAAACTAATTTTGCAAAATAAAAGTAACAATTTATAATTAATACGCGTCGATTGACTAATCAGTATTTCGGTGTTGTAATTGAAATCATAGTTCCATGAAATCCACTTTAGAAGTCCTATTTCATCCTCTGATCCTCGATAATGCCTTCAACAGTAATGAAAAAGAGATTATCTGTTTTATTAACTCGCTTTAATATCAACGAGAAATATGAATTTCCTAGATATAGGTACGGGAGAACAATAAATGTGAAAATGTTTTTCGCGTTGTATGGTTTAAAGTTACGGAAGCCTAATCAAATCATATCAATTGGAAAATTCGCGTTCGTTCACGTTGAAAAATTTGATAACCAGTGAATGTATCGCCGTATTTATTCGAAAAACTGTTCGTCCAACTAGGCGCCGAACCGGTTTGAAAAACGAACTCCAACGGCTGTTCAAATGTTGCTATTTGTGTTTCACAGAGGCTGACTAATGTTTGACAAGTGTATAAGGATTTGTATGTTTTTTGGATTCCTCTATATGCTGAAATTACAAACTATGTCTATGTCTAGACATCCAGTGACATTGACATCCAGTGGATTGAGCCAATCACTAAATTGTAGAGCCGAGAGTCCACGGCGTATCAGATACAATTTTTTGGCACAGTACATAATTGTGATTGACGTGTGTAAAGCTGCTGTAGTATCTCGATGACAATCGCATCGAGTCAAATATCTTCCTTCCACCAGTTCGTCGATTCCTCACTTCGATATACTTTATTTGTTATTTTTTACGATTGTTATTTATTAACTATTTACGAGGTAAGTTCTCTGCTTAGTTCGTAGATGTTTATAGTGATAAGTTGAAACAATTAATTTCATTCTTTGTTACATAATAAGTAGAACATATTTTTACAAACATACGTACTTATATCATGCTACCGTATCCACAATACGAGTAGTTCTTGATTATGACGAACAGTGCCACGACAATGATCTTAGATGCCTCTACGTCGCCCGCCATTGTTTCGCTTTGCATGCACTATTAATTGCAGCCATTATGGAACAATTTGCAATCACGCTAAGAGTAACCTTATATTGTCCAGGTACTGATATACGATGTATGCAAGGTTAAGTTGATTATTGCCACATATACAGTACTACTTGTTAAAACATTTGGGATTGTACGGAATGCACTTGAGATTTAATTTGAAACAATTACTTGACAAGTTTTTATATTACAAAGAAGTTATAAGCAGTCTAACACATTAAGTCAAAAATAGTTCTTTAGTATTATTCTAAAATCGATGATATGTTACTAATAAGGTGTTTCTTGGAACATATTACTGTCTTAATTTCTTCAATGCAAATAAAATAAGCACTTTGGATAAGTAATCTGATAAAAGGTTAGTTATTTAACGCGGGTATTCAAGATAATATGCAGTTAAAACCTTACATAATATGAGCGATAGATAGGTGCAGTAGGCCCGTTTCTTGAAATGCGTATAGATAAGGTCTATATTATGTATGACTAGCTTTCCGCCCGCGGCTTCGCCCGCGTGTAATTTTGTCTGTCACAGAAAAACTTTATCGCGCGCGTCCCTGTTTCAAAAACCGGGATAAAAACTATCCTATGTTCTTTCCCGGGACTCAAACTATCTCTATGCCAAATTTCATCAAAATCGGTTGCGAGGTATAAGCGGGAAAGCGTAACAGACAGACAGACAGACAGACAGACAGACAGAGTTACTTTCGCATTTATAATATTAGTTGGGATTAAATCTTCTATTATATAAAAGAAAGTCGTGTTAGTTACTCCACTTATAACTCAAGAACGGCTGAACCGATTTAGCTGAAAATTGTCAGGGAGGTAGTTTAGAGCCAGGAGAAGGACATAGGATACTTTTTATCCCGTTCGAAATTTTTATTGCCATTAAGGCGGAACAAAGTTCGCCGGGTCAGCTAGTTATTCTATAAAAAATTAAACCTACGTGTTTGTTTGATCAGAACGGTCCTTATCAACAATAAGCATTACCTAATACAAATAATGATCCTGTCCAAAGGTTCTCGCAACAGTATTTTGTCCGGTAACCATGGAGATGGTCTCAAGCAGATTTGCAAGAAGATTAAAAAAGATGTTTACAAAATCTTTGAAGATTGGCTCATATTATAATAATGCTGATACACCACAGATGAGGGGTGCCCATCTCGTTAAGCAAAACGCCGCGCACTTCAGTTGCTCGAGGCAGCGCACGCGCAGAACATTCGCACAACGTGTATTGTGACTTTATAGTTATGAGTTTTGTGTGAGAGAAGCTTTAATAGAGCATGCAGATACATTAGTGTGAAGGGTCTCGTCGTGCCTTCGAATTATTTTATTTAATATCGAATTTATACAATTCGTTAAATATCTTCGTAATTTTGACAGTGAAACTGCGAATTTAGAAACAATAAGTACGTATAATCACACGTATATAATTTTTGAACGAGTGCTTTTGAGACAACTGAAAAATGTTTTTCCGAAAACGCGTGAAGACTAAAAATAACTACATTGTTGCTGAAATAACGATGTAAACTGGAGTTATTTTCTGCTCTACTAATGTTGTTTTAGAAATATATGTGTAGCAATTTGACTGATATTATACTAAGTACTACTAAACTTCGCTTTTTGGGACTGTGCACCTTGATGTAAAAAATCCGCTCATAATATAATTTCATCAGGGATTGATAGTGCATAGAATATTTGAATCATCATACGGGGACTATACTGAATCCGTTTCTTTTATGTCATACGTAAGACTGCATTCGATCGTAACCTTATAATGGTAACGTTTATCGCGTCGCCTTTAGAAATCCTTTTCGATGCAGCTTTAGTATACTTCCTTATTATCAAAAAGGGAATCGGCTTACACAACTTAAATATAATGCATTTCTATCTAAATGCACTTATACAGTACTTGCATACATAATAATCAATATAAAGGCACGGGGTCTCTATCAGAAGGAACTCTAGGGGTGGAATCTCCATTGGCGTGGGTTAGCGGGCAAGGAGATAATATGTTGGATGGTTGACAATCACTTTCCCTACAATTTAACGTTCCACCAAACTCAACACGCTTTCAAAGACAACCTCGCAGCCGCCTGCTCACACTTGACATGACACAACTGATTGACAGTTATCTTTTTCTGCGCATCAGTCGGGTGTTACGTTTAGGAATCAAAAACCTTCTGCTTTACAGATTTATACAGATAACATAATATTAAGATTGGTACTATTAATCATCAATAATAATTTGCAGCATCTGTGTCCGGCGCCGACAAATATTTATTCAGCTATACAAATCTCCTATCAATTTGTCAGGATTTAAATTTAATCCTACGATTCCGTCGTCAAAATAACCTAAATCCATATTTTTGTATAATGTTTGTAAAAGATACACGTCCAATGTATTATTAATGATATCATACACTCAAAAGCGGTTCAAATCGGTTTGGATGCTATTTCATACACAAATTAACTTATCTGCTGTATTTTTTAGAATACAATTTACTTTATACGTGAACTGACTGGCTGTTAACATGAATGTGTGATACATTATTTAGTTTGTTACGATACCCTAGCTAGGGTAAGGTGGGGCACAATGTTACACGGGGTACAATGTTACAATGCATATTTCTCCGTCCCTTTCTATAGTTGTATGATGTTCAGCGGCTCAGTTCAGCAGCTCTTATGAGCTTAACAAACGTGTATACCAACATCATACAACTAATAGAAATTGACGGAGAAATATGCATTGTAACATTGTACCCCGTGTAACATTGTGCCCCACCTTACCCTACTATTATAGTAGCTACATGTGACTCTCATACTTTTTCCGCTTACATACAGCCCTTTTCCGACTGGATTTCGCCGATCGGGGCTAGAAAATTGAATTTAGTTTCGAATTCGAAGATTTTTCCTCACACCCACCTAGTTGCACATTAGGTACAGCTTTGGTAGATACACAACCTAATTTCCACCTAGGCAGTTATAGCTAGTTCATATTTTTAAAAATAACATCATTTAATTTTGTAACCACCACCAGCTAAAGATAAATATTTTAAGTACATTCTCTGCCCCACACTGTTTATAGAATGTTTTCTTTGAAAATATGTCGCGTTATATCTTAATAAATGCTTCTTATATGTTACTGATTCACAATTGATAATTTAAAAATATGTCGCTAGCTATACTATGTGGTTATTTTATTATGCACTTTTGTTCGCATTGTATACCCATTGTTTCTATGATATTGTTCTGTTATAACACAATTATAATGAAGCTACAATAATTACATAAAATAATGGAGAGCAATACATAGCGCGGGTCTTTTGTATTATCCTTTGAATGTAAAAGCGCTCATTATTACGTTACAACTTTTGCTTTGTGGAAAATATTGAAATCGAAAAGTAATGCGAGAATTTCAATTACTCAATTATAGCACTTTGTAATTAACATCAACAATACATTGTTCGAGGGATCATCATAATTCTAAATATAATTTTTAATATCGGAATATTAACGAAACAGGTCAACTGACCAATAACAATGCATCATGCGCGTGATCACTGTTACTCGTCAAATAAGTTGTAAACGAATTTGTGCCTTATTTTATAACACAAGAGTTCATTATAATATCATAGGGGTTTAGTACCGCGTTACGCGTGTGTGCTAGTCGTAATGTGGATATGAATATGAAGCGACAAAATTGACGTCAGTATGACAAAGAGTAGGTGCTCATTTAACTGTTATGTGACCATGTCGCTAACCCTGCTTTGTGATCTCGGTGTCAAAAATTACGCCATACCATAATATTTTTCACAATGTCATACCTATGAGGCTCATTTCTTTCACTAGAGCTGCAGGGAAAAAAGGTAGAGCAAAAATCATAAATGTATCTCCTCTACGCGTCGATAGATAGTAATAAATCGTTATCCCACTTTTATATGCTATTATCAGAGGTCAATTCGTATCTTTGAAGGTGTTGGATGTTGTTGTATTTGTTACCTTGAATATAGCACTGATCAATTTACCTGTACAATGGTGCAGACTTACAGTTACAGGTTATTTTTGCTTGGACTTGCAAGAGCCCTTGAGATATTGATAAAAACTTGACCCTTTTTTCTTAGAGTAGTATGAAGAGGAAACGGGAAACTTGTTAAAATCGTTTCATGTATCCTTTTTAGAATATCACAACAATGATCTTGTTATTGTTTCGCGCGACCGACTCCATAAGTGGACAGGACTCCAAACTAATTACAGTAGCGACGCTCTTTATTTGATGCGAACAAGAGTTGCATAAAGTATTTAATGTGTGATAGAGAATCGAAAACTAAAAAATCAAGTAGATATTTTAGGAAATACCGCAGCAAGCACGGCTACCTTGATTGACAATATGGCTACCGCGTGATGGGCATAAATCTGATTAATTCAACAGGCCGTTAGTGCTATTAGGCACCGTTGGATGAATCCCGATTGCCAGTCAGCAGTACGTAATGCCACTTATCGGCCGGTCCGATGATCTAACGGTCTTAATTCGGCGGGCTGGACGCGACAGGAGGATAGGGGCGGCTTGTTTGCCGAGCCGTGCCCAGCCGTGGGCGATGATAGGCTGGGCGCATTTATCGGGCGCCGATAGCGATATTGGTTTAACGCTGTCACCGGATTAGATCTCGTCCTGAAATGGCATTCGCAGATGTCTGCCCATTTAAAATTGAAACGTTAAAAGTTATAGACTAAGAGCTAGTGAACGCCGGACCTACGCCATTTTATAAAAGCTGAAAGTTTGTCAGATAGGTTGATAGAATGTTGGTGAATCATGAAGTTTGGGTCATCGTGGCTTTGGTAGCTATCCTAAAAAAACTATCTGGCAAGGTGTTAGAACTGTCAAAACTGTCTGGCTGATGAGGAATCTACTTCTAATTATTGCCCAAATATTACATATAAAAATCAGCTTTTATGGTATTCTAGTCTATTACGGTATTATTGGTATTTTAGTGTATTACGTCAGTATAATGTGGATGCTCTGTATCCTAATCTATGGCGTCGCATACGCAGTTGCATTGATTAAACCGCGCGGCACCGGGATCCGTCCCCTAGTTGTGGCATTGACGCGCATTATTGTTTATTGTAACAACTGTCGTCTGAAATGATTGTGTGAACATAGTCTAGGTGTGATATAACCTTTGTCTGTCTTTATTGTCTTATTATGTACTTACAGTATGTGTACCCATTTAAAGTTTAATCTAGAGCGTTTACATTGGGGGACCGAGGAAAGTTGTGATATTGTCGATTTTTGGAAACTTATTAACTATCAGCGAGCTCGCAACAGCGCGCATTTGTTAGCTCGAGAATTGAACTAAAAACGCGCATTTTTACGAGCTCGCTAGCAGTTAGTAAGTTCCCAAAAATCGACAATGTCTCAACTCTAATCTGTCACAACTTTACTCTCCTCGGTCTCCTCTAATATCTATCTGTCTAATAAATGCTCAAGCTTTCGGTATAAATTGCTAATCTTGATGTGGAGAATAATTTATTCATCACAAGACTAACTTAGGGGTAAAACGACACAAGTAATTGGTTATTTGAGAATGCAAATGTCAATATTGCACATGCCCTTAGATGTTCCACGAATATGCAAATTGAAATGCTCAGCTTAGCGCTCAACGCTCAGGTACGATAATATTAATATTGTTAAGTGAATGAATGAATGGTTGTAGCGGCAAGTGATTGAAATTAGGGTATCTACTCGTAGTCTTCTTGATATCCTAATAAGATATGTATATTTATATTTTATTTATAAGATATACGTCTAAAAGATTAACAAATATCATTAAACATTTGGGAAAATGTAATAACCTATAGGTGAATTTGAAAATATTCAGTTCTGGTATAAATGTGTTGTAGAAGATTCAACTCTCAAAGATATTCAAATCGGAATTTAATTCGGTTTGCATCTATTTCAAAGCTACTTGCAAATGCATTCAGAGTTTCAAACTTGAGTTGAATAGTGCCAGTGCTGTGACTGCCCGTAGATGGGACGGTAACCTCTCATTCACGGATCCCAACAATACCTACTGCCATGCAAAGTAATCTGGGGTCTGCCAGACGCTGCAGTTGTATTTATCTGTCTAGACTACAGAGTAACGATGCCCCAGACCCATAGCTGTGTTCCAGGTATTGTCAATTTGTTCCAAAGTTCGGGACATGGTATGGTGGAGAATGTGACCTTTTAAATCTAAAATTAGCGACGAAGGGATTTAACAATATCTGAAATTTATTTTCCCTGAACTATTCTTGGTGAAAACCCTTGATCCGATAAGTGAGCGGTTATACCAATAAACCTTAATATAAAATTTGATACCTACTTTTATATTTTGACATGACTAACTTATAAAATACCCTGGAAACATGATTCATTCAGAAAATCCTATACATACAGCCCTCGTGGCTTAGAATTCGATCTGCCTACGATGCTTAGATGGGACTTACAAAGTACTAAAGGACTCCCTTTATAGTGACTCTAAGGCCCGATTCGGCCAAACTTTTATCCGAGAATAACTCCTGGTATAACTGGCACATTGACAGTTTCAGTATGGGAAATATGTCAAAACTGACGATTTGTTCTGAGATTAATATTTACTCTTGTTTAGTTGATACCACCCTTAGTCAGATTAAATCGTGACATACATATTTTGAACACACTGTATATGTGGATTTGGTTGCAAAAACATGAGTAAGGCCTTTAGACCCTCTCGTACAAATAAGTTATTTAATTGATTCCATGACGCAGTGCCGCCCACAAAGCTAGGATTGCATCATCATGTAAATACATAATTAGAGTTACAAATTACGTTATGTGAGTACATGGAATACGTCTGCAGTTAGACGCCACTAATAAAACAACTAAATCTGCGATGACGTTATAGTTTTTGTGTACCTTAATTACAGATTTTGTCTTTTTGCGACTGTTTACATGTTTTTGCGCAAACAATATGAGATTGTTGAACTCTTGGAATGTTTCTTTATAATAAGAAATATCAGATTAGATACTTTTAAAATTCAGCAAGTGTGCTATCATATATTTTTAATGAAAAATAGCTGCATTTGACCTCAGTCTCAACTGATGGTAATTGACGATGAGGTCTCAGACGCGCTCACTCAGACTTAGTTACGGCTTTTGAACTTTTATTTGGGCTCTGAGTTTGCAAAGTGAGCCAAATGGACGAGCTGTAGCGTGTGGGTCATCGGTCGGGGCGTTTACCTTATTTTACGAGTGGAGCCGCCAGAGGTCGCCGTCTGCGCCCCTCTCCCTTCCACACTCATTAGGGGCAGTCTCTCCTCGCACGGCTGTTCTGCTCCAAGTCAGCAAAGCCGTAAAAGTACGGTCCTACAACTCAAAGCAAACTAGATAACAATGTACAGTCGCGGAATGAAAAGGTTCGTCACCTTAGTGTCGGTTTTCGCTTGCACTAGGTACTGTAAGAGTCAAACCTGCCAACATAACAGTGCAAGAAACAGTGCTGCTAACATTTATATAAATATGACGTTTGCTAACGAATAAGGTTTTGCTTGTTTATTTTTCTAATCCCATCAGTGCAATGCAATGATGACATTGACCAATTGACAATAGTTTTTTTTTATTTAATAGAAATAATAATGGCAGGTTGAACCAACAAGAAGGTTTTAGTTTATCAATCATAATAATCTTCTTGACAAGATAAATCGTCAAACAACTTTGACATCAACATCTGAATAATTTTGAACTTTACTGACGAACAGTTAAAGATTATTTTCTCTAACTCAAGATTATTCTGTAACATAGTTTCAAAAGGTAATATGTGCTCGCGATTCGTTGAAGGAATCAATTTGAAAACTGACGAACCTTTTCATTCCGTGACTGTACTAAACTTTGACTAGATCTGCGACGGCTGATGCTCAAGAATTCATATTAATAACTCTGTCAACTTGAGTCTCTCTATAATATTAGAAACTTATCCGTATCTGTAACTTGTACCCGTATCCTAAGTTACTCATACATTCTTACAACTCCAACGCTAACTCTACTAACTTCTTGTAGTCTACAGTAATAAATAATACATTTTACGATAGCTTGTTTTTTATTCTTTATGAAAAGCCAATACTTAAAGGTATTTTTTTCTTTCCAGGTGATATCACACAGAAAGGCTATGAGAAGAAGCGATCGCGGCTCCTCACGCCATACATTCCACAACAACCGCCCCAAGGTAAGCGCGCGGTTCGACTGAAACGCAATCGCTGCTAACACCGCCTCAACTAAACACAGGGCCACCTGTCATGACCCGCGAGTACTGGCTTCGCTTTCCAATTCGAATTAATCACTGACATCATGTTCTAATGAGCTTCCCAGTACTTACGAGTCCAAGGTCGCGACAGAAGCGTCGCCGGGGTCAAGTGTCAATTGGTCGCCGTCGATGGACGCTGGACGTTCGCGAAACGATCGTCGCCGCATCGGCACTGCTCCGATTCCGCAACGAGGGTCAAACGGAAAGGCCATCTTGAATCTGGACCCTCGACTGTACAAATTTAGAACGCCCAGTTCAATGAACCGCATTTATTTTAATCTTTCTAGAATAATTCAGACTTTCGTTTGTTATTAGTCTCGTGTCACAACGATCTATTTTAAAAGGCCATTATTATTTTTTCGGTCGAGCGGTCTAAATTATCAAAATAATGAGGTTGGCCTTCAGAGTATACTCGTATCTACATAAAAACAGTCCGAGTAATTTATCCTTATGAACAAACGTCCAGCGTGAATTGATTGCGATTTTTTATTTCGTTTTTGTTTTTATTTTATATCCTTAGTTATTATTTAAATATGGTTTAGTTAGTCGGTTGGCCACTAGCACTTCAACCACACTTTATCACCATGGTACTAAACTCGACTTATTGCACGTAATGTTAAATCATAGCACTGTTGGACAGCTTACCTGCTTTCGGTGCATCTGGCTAACGAAGCCCGAGGTGAAACGTGATTAAACGTTTATGAAATTAAAACGGTTGCTGAGTACTTCCTTAATACTCGAAGCGTCGGGCAGTTAGTTTTTGTACGCATTGGCAAATGATTGTAATCAGTTTTTGGTTATGGTTTGTAACCCTGACCTTTGCGGAAATGCTCTATTTAAATTCAAAACGTTGTTTTTATTTTGTGACAATTACGGACTGAACGCTAGCGATATAATGTACAAATGTTGTTAGCTGTTTAAGGTTTTACTTCGTATTTAGTTGTTTCTGAATTCATTGGATTAATTGCACGTTCGTCATTGCAGGCCGTATTCATATTTTCCGAACGATGTGAGATGCGGCGATTCAAACGAGCCGTTAACAATTAATCGATCCTCGATTAAGCGGCGCGTGGTATTGTGCTTGTGAAGGTATTATCACATCGCGCGGCCACAATAACCCCTAAACTTTAACTACATAATAATTCATAGAACATACACTATTCCTTAAAAAATTAACCCTTTTGTCTTTAACCCTTTTGCCTCTATATCATCCTTAATTGGTGAGAGCCGGATCCGACTTTTCAGCATTTTTTAAACATTTCTGTTATCAAGTAAAAAAACTGGTTACAAAAAGCTTAACAAAGTACGGAAAGTTAGTTTGCAGGAATCTTTCTACAAATTCAAAATACCGGCAGAGCTAAGGCAAATCGTAATAGTAGATGAAGATTAGGGTATCTGGATCCAACCATTCAGGATCCAGATACCCTAATCTTCATCTTTTCAACAACATTTACTTATTTTATGATCGGACTACAACAGCATATATTTTATGATCAGACTAGATCAGAAAATTAAAATCTCTTTAATGTATACTTGAATCATGAGTTTGNTGTGACTCCTTGTAGACTTGAGTGTCTAGAGCGTCCCTTCCTCCACCATGCGTAAGAATGTTTCAAAAATACTGTCTAAGGTCTGTAGCTAAAGGTCTAAGCTGCAAGATAGAAGAATCTTTTAGTCAAAAAGATGGCAGATGCAGCAGATGTCAACGGATTTAAAACTGGAGTTCATGTGACTCCTTGTAGACTTGAGTGTCTAGAGCGTCCCTTCCTCCACCATGCGTAAGAATGTTTCAAAAATACTGTCTAAGGTCTGTAGCTAAAGGTCTAAGCTGCAAGATAGAAGAATCTTTTAGTCAAAAAGATGGCAGATGCAGCAGATGTCAACGGATTTAAAACTGGAGTTCATGTGACTCCTTGTAGACTTGAGTGTCTAGAGCGTCCCTTCCTCCACCATGCGTAAGAATTTTCACAAAAATACTGTGTAAGGTCTGTAGCTAAAGGTCTACGCTGCAAGATGGAAGAATCTTCTAACCAAAAAGATGGCAGATGCAGCAGATGTCAACGGATTTAAAACTGGAGTTATAAATAAATAAATAAATAAATAAATCTTTATTTGAAACCAGAAACAATTTTACACAATCATTTTAGCGTTAACATATGCAGTAGTCTAAGACTGTGTCGCAGATGTTAGCGCCCACCTCTAAGTAGACGGACGTTTTAGACAAAGACATTAACAAATAACATTAAGTTGGTATACATTTAACTAAGAACAAAAATAGCAGTGTGTGAGTAATGTGTAGTGTATGATGTGTAGTGTATGACGTGTAGTGTTTGATGTGTAGTGTGTGATGTGTTGTGTGTGATGTATTGTGTGTGATGTGAGTGTTAGTTTATGTATGTGAAATTACTTAACCAGGGCTTCCACCTCATCATAACCAAGGGCAAGCAGCCATTTACTCAGAAGGGCTTTACACTTATGTGATGTTAGAGGGTAAATGTTCAGTACTTTATTAACCTTGTTGTAAAGTTTGGGACTTATATAATCATAATGATGATTTGCCAATACCAACCTACACCCCACTGTAACACATACTATGTCTTTTCTTCTTTTAGTCAGCGATATAACTATTTGGATCAAAGACAAGGTCTTTATGTTAACGCAAAACAACACTTACGATAAACAATTTTCGGACAGAAAGAACCTCCCAGAAGCAGAAAATATCTATGGTGGGATATCTGATTGGCTTCGATGCCATTACTTTCAGAACTGCCCTTTGAGCCCGTTCAAGCTGTATTAACTTTGTTTTACCAACGGCTCCCCAAACTGTAATGCAATAAGTAATTATTGCCTGGGAGTAGATGAAGATTAGGGTATCTGGATCCATCCATTCAGGATCCAGATACCCTAATCTTCATCTTTTCAACAACATTTACTTATTTTATGATCAGACTACAACAGCATATATTTTATGATCAGACTAGATCAGAAAATTAAAATCCCATCAAAAACAATACTTGTCAAAAAAACCAAGTCTCGCAACTCAGTTGTTCTACGGTAAAAAGTTGTGAGATCCATGTAATACCAAGTCCAATCCAGGAAATCTTTAACGTTTTACATAAATTATTGACTTGGCCATCGCATGAAAACACGTGTAAATTAAATTATTTAGTGCGATGGCCAAGTCAATAAATCTCATTTCTTTTTGTATTTTGTAGACAGCAGTTATGTATCTAGAAAACTGGACCGAAATTGAAAAATTTTACTCGACTTGGCGGTTGCACTACCGTGCCCCCAAATCTCTNACTTGGCACGCAACTCTAGCGAAGCGAGAGCTAGTGAAATTTCATTTTTATGTGTTCAGGTATTCTGACACGATTAAAGTAAAAAAATAATAATAAGTTTCATATGTATAACATATTATTTCCAAGATAGAAAGTAGCCTATAACATGTTATTCCATTCCATCTCTATATCAAGTTCATATACGTTCAGCCGTTCTAACGTAATTGAGTCAGCTAAATATAATATGTTGTTAAAGTAGCCTATGCGTTGTTTTAGACTATATTCTATATTTTATGAAATTTCATCCATATAACTATCCGTTTAACTGTAAATGTGTAAAAAAACATAAAATCATATCTAAACCTTTAGACTTTTATTACGAATATGAAACTGATTTATAAGATATAATATCTAGGTATTTGTTGTTAATAGTATTCAATTCAGCTTAAATAAGAGGTTTATGTTTAGTTAAGTTCTTAATAAAATTGAATACATTTACACTTTTTTTTATTAAATAATTTAGGTTTTGCTAAAATGAAACAGTTTATTGATTAAACACATAACACATTTATTTATCATTTAAAATATTTTTAAAACAGTAATTAGCTCTCATTATTTACATAATAATTAAAGTAACACTAAACTAATAATAAGTACAGTACAATCATATTGCTACATTTTTTTCAACACACCATTTCTTTATACATATTACATTTTTTAATGCACATACTTTTTCATGGTTAACACAGTTAAATAATTTGGGATTATCTAAACAATAAAGATTGTAAAGAGTATTTAAACTAGGAGCACCTAGACAAGTTACATCCATTACACTATTTTGATTACATAAATTATGCACCCATTTAATCTTTTCATCTCCTTTCACAAGAATATGTTTACCTTTTAAATAAGGTACGATAATTCTTTGAAACTCTCTGTAGTCAATATGTCCTTCGTTCCACCGATAGCCTCTGTTCTTTTCGATCCAGCAAACTTGTCTTTTCTCTTCAATAGTTAATGAACAGAATGGGTATGGAGGTTTGATTAAAAATAGATGGGTATGCTCTTGAGTAGCTATAGCAAATTCTTTTATTATAAATTCATTTCTATTATTTTTAAATCCTTGCAGATCGACAACTATATTGCTATTCATGATATTTTCTTAACGATGTTACTCAAAGGTTTGTATTCGAATATACAATCGTTTAAAATCAAACAATAAGCAGATGTCTGATCTGGTATTTCTTGGTCTGTTTCGATTTCAACTCTCACATCGATTGAACCTTTTAAAGTTTCGTGTTGTCTCGAACAGTCGATAACAATTAAAGGAGCTACGTCTCTGAATTCTTTCAAACTTAACAACGGCTCTGACCGACGTCCGTGATATGACTGTTGAAATCTTGCATACTGTTCGTATAATAAAGAAAACCTATCTTCTGAAAAACTAATATTTAGACCTTCATACGGATAATATGATGAATTTAAAAAGACTCTTACATCACGGACGTGACAATGATCAAACTCTGCCATTGACAATGCAACGTTATGTTTGCGGTTGGTTTGTAAGGCAATGACAACAAATCGCGGTTTCTCTACTTGTGAAGAAGTTTTTATAGACCAGGTATGCTTACGTGTTTTAGGCAGTAATGGGTATTCATACAGATCCCAATTACGAAACGTTAATGGAATAGCTCGATCTTTCTCTAAATGTTTTAATAGGTTAATTCTTTCTCGGTCCGAAACTTTGATGTGTGGAACTCGCCATATAATTTTATTTATTATAATGTCATCTACAACTTCACCCGCGTTTAACTTGACCGCATTAAGATTAGTATTACTTCTCAGTAATACTAACTCGTGTTTAGAGTTAATAATAATTTTTTCGTAGTCTTCGGCAAATCCTAGTATCCTGTTTAATGGTATGGATGCAGAAAATGATCCACCACTGGCATTGTTTGTTCCTGCGGTTGACCAGCCCCAAACTCGACCACACTTAGATTCATTGTCATTTAATGATAGGTAAGATTTTAAAAACAAGTTTTGTCAAGTATAACCTAAGTGACGCCACATGGAGAAACTGCATAATCTACCTATCCTGCGGGAAGGAGAATCGTTCTCAAATTGGAGATTCAGACTGGAAATGATCCTCAGAGAAAGAGAACTACATAACACCATAAGTGTGAAATACCGAAAGGAAGATGATAAAGAATTCGCACAGAAGGACATGAGGGCGAAATGCGCCATCGTGCAATGTCTAGACGACAAGTATTTAGAGACGGTAAAGAACTGTGAAAGCGCTTTAGACATGTTAACAGCGTTAGAAAATCTACTTGAGAGAAAAAGTATTATAAATAAACTGCACTTGAGAAGGAAACTAATAAACCTAAAATGTCCATCAGGCACAAAACTTCAAGATTTCTTTATGAAATTTGATGGAATCATAGGAGACCTAAATGGAATCGGCACTATTATTGATGAAGAAGAGCAAGTATGCTATTTACTGGCTGCTATGCCACCGGAATACGACGCCATAATAACCTCTATTGAGACTATGTCGACGAACACCAGCTTGGGAATAGACTTCATCAAGTCAAGATTGTTGGATACGGAGATAAAATTTGCTGACAAGGAAGTGACACCGGAGCAAGCATTCTCATGCTACACATGTGGAAAGAAGGGACACAAGTCTTATGAATGCCCGACCACCAAGGACAAGGACAACTACCAGGTGCGGAACTACCGAGGAAATCGAGGACGTGGAACCCGAGGAAGATCATGGCAAAGGAGACCAAGGATGCGAGGACGGGGAAGAGCAACCTGCGCGGTGAACACCGAGGAAAAAGAGGAGAAGGAGCAATGGGCATTCACGGCTTTCGGAGCAAATGAAGGGAATTATGACATGCAAGGTATTGGTAAAAATTGTATTAAATTCATAATAGATTCCGGAGCTACTGAGCATTTAATTAAAGATTGTTATAAAAGTTTGATGTATGACATTGAAAAGATAGATGAAATTAAAATATATGTAGCTAATGGTGAATATTTAACTAGCAATGAAAAAGGTAAAATTAATGTAACTTGGCAAAATGAAAATATTACTATTAACTGTTTAATAGTTCACAACTTGTCTTATAATTTACTGTCTGTAAGGCAATTATTAAATAAAGGTTTGAAAGTGCAATTTGAAAATAATACTGTATCTATTTTCAGGGGACAGAAAGTAATTCAAGGTCAATTGCAAAAACGTTTGTATGTAATTACATTAAATATTACTGAGAATTGTATGCTGAACCAAGTGAAAGATATTGACACCTCTCTTTGGCACAGACGGCTAGGACATCTAAATAGAAACGGACTAAAAGTATTAGGTTTGCCAGTATCAAGTGAAAAATGTGATAGTTGCACAGAAGGAAAAAGCACTAGAAGGTCATTTACTGAAACAGGAAAATATTCAAAACAAATTGGAGATTTAATTCATTCGGATGTGTGTGGCCCGATAGGTCCAGCAAATATTAATGGAGAAAAATATTTTCAGGTTATAATTGATGACTATTCGCATTTTCTTACAGTAAAGTTATTGAAGCAGAAAAATGAAGCAGAACAGAACTTAATTGATTACATAAAACAAGTGAAAACACAGCTGGGATACAAAACTAAAAGGTTGAGACTGGATAATGGAGGTGAGTTTACATCAAACTACTTCAAAAACTATTGTCGTCAAAAGGGAATAATACTACAGTATACTTCACCACACACACCAATGCAGAATGGTACCAGTGAAAGGATGAACAGGACATTATTGGAGAGAACAAGAACTAAATTTGTTGAAACTAAACTTCCAAGACATTTGTGGGGAGAAGCAGTATGTTGCTCAGCATTTGAGTTGAACAGATGTCCAAGCAGAGTACTACAGTATAATACACCGGCAATGATATGGTTTGGAGCTAATAAAATAGACAGAATGAAAGTATTTGGCTCAAGAGCATGGAGAGTGGTTATACCTAAACCAAGTAAGTTGGATGCTCGTGCAACACCCATGATTATGGTAGGATACACACAATCTGGATATAGGCTATGGGATCCTGAAAATGACAAAATAATATTATCAACGGATGTTATATTTGATGAAAGCAGAACTAAATATGAGAAAAAAGAAAACAGCGAAAATGAAGGTGACTATGAGAAAAAGATATGGTATGAGGAAAAGGAAAAGATCAATGAGTACGAGGAAAAGGAAAAGTTCAATGAAGATGAGGAAAAAGAAAGGATTCAGCCAGATGAGGAATGTGGAGAAGAACAGGCAACGGGTGAAGAAGGAAAATTTAAGACTAAATATGGAAGGACAATTAATAAACCAGGACACTTACAAGAATATGAGATGTACATGGCATATTGTCTAGTAACTAATTCACAGGATGAGACACCACAAACCTATGAAGAAGCGATGAAAGACAAGGACTGGAGAAAAGCTATAAACAAGGAAATAGAGTCATTAGAAAAATTAGAAACATGGACAGTAATTGAAAATAAACCAGGAATGAGAGCTATCGACACAAAATGGATTTTTAATATTAAAGAAAATGGAATTAAGAAAGCAAGATTGGTAGCAAAAGGCTTCCAAATACCAGATAAATATTTTGAGACAAACTATGCGCCAGTAGCGAGGATGGCGACTGTAAGAGGATTCTTAGCGCATTCAGTAGAAGAAGGTCTGCCAATTTACCAACTGGATATACCAACAGCATTTTTAAACGGAATATTGGAATCTAATGTTTACATAAAAGTACCACAAGGAATTAAAAGTAATGGAAACAACATATTGAAACTCAGAAGAAGTTTGTATGGCCTTAAGGAAAGTCCTAAGTGTTGGAATGTACAGTTCAATAAAGTTATGCTCAAAACAGGATTGAAACGGTCAAGTCACGATTTTTGTTTGTACTTCAATGAAGATGTAAAACTTTTAGTTTACGTAGACGACATTTTGTTAATGGGAAAAGAAAAAGAAATAATAAGAATTAAGATGATATTACAACAGGAATTTAACACAAAGGATCTAGGAAAAATCAAGAAATTTTTGGGAATGGAAATTGAAGAAATAGAGAATGGAATTAAAATAAGTCAAACTAAACAGATAGAGAAAATTATAGAAAAATTCAAAATGACCGATTGCAGAGAAGTTTCAACTCCAATGGAAGCAGGATTCAATGTGGATTCAAAGGAAGTGATTATTGACAATGTACCTTACAGAGAACTTGTTGGAACATTGTTGTTTGTATCATCAAATAGTAGACCTGATATAACTTTTGCAGTATCATACTTAAGCCGCTTTTTAGATAAACCTACAGAAAGTGCATGGAAAGCAGGAAAGAGGATAATCAGATACTTGAAGGGGACTAAAAATAAAGGACTAGTGTACAAGAAGAAAGGAGGATTCAAGGAATTGACAACTTTTTCGGATGCAGACTGGGCTGCTGATAAAGCTGACAGGAAAAGTACCAGCGGGTGTGCGGTTTTCTATAGTGGGAAACTAATTTCTTGGTATGCAAAGAAACAAAATTCTGTTGCCTTATCTACAGCCGAGGCGGAATACTTAGCAGGGGCTCAAGCTGTTACTGAGATAGTAAACTTGAAAGGTGTCATATCAGATCTTGGATCAGTAAACATTTCATGTAAATTATTGATAGATAACCAAAGTACTTTAAAACTTATTGAAAGTTATGAAAATAGCAAACGTTCAAAGCATATTGACATTAAAGCACATTACATTAAAGATATTATATCTAAGAAAGTAGCTTCACTAGCTTATGTTGAAAGTAATAAGAATATATCTGATATTTTTACTAAAGCTTTGACTACTAACCAACATTCTTATTTAACATACAAAATGAATGTATTGTAAAGNTATAACTATCACGGCGTGCCCGTCCAGTTCCCGTCACTACTAAAAACGTGTCACTGTTACTCACAACATATGCCGGTTTCCCCATTAAACTCCATAACGACACTAGTCATATCTGCCGAACTATTTGAGTTTTAAGCGTGGGATTTTTACAGCATGCACTTTTCGCGGAGCTCTGATAGATGGCGTTGTTAACTCAATTTCTCCCAATTTCGTATAGTGACGGTTTGATTATGAACGTGCGAATGACAATGAAGTCAATAAAAATACAACCAATTTGTAAAAATAAACTATTAACTATTCACGAGTAAAAAAGGAGTAAAAATAACTTTCGGCTTTCATTTCCCGGAAAAAAGGCTCTATATCGAAGGGGATAGTGATCTACATTCCTTGTTTCAGCTTTTGACGAGCCGTCGCCTATCCTATTTGTTTAATCGTTCATTAAAAGATGAATGGATGTGCGTAGATTTTTGAAGAACATGAGACTGTTCTAATAAAAATGTTTAGTACTTTATACATAATTATGCTGCCAGCCTTTTGGGCACCATTCCTGACTGCGGCGCTGGGGTCGAAGTATTTTTTATTTTGTAAATAGTTTTTATCATTAGTAGGTAATTTTTAAATTTTAGTTTTTAAGTGATTTTAAGTTTATGTAAATATATTATAAAATTATTGTTTATTGAATAAAGATTTTATTATTATGTTAGCATTTATTATCTCCAACTATAAACATTTTTGACGGTCACTGAAAAATCACAATGAGTCAGCGATGCAATAAGTAGGTAATATCTACTTATTGCATCCCTGACTCTATCGAGTTAGACCAGTAATTGTGTGACTAGAAGCAAAAAATAAATATATTCTTACAATATCAATTAGTTTCAACGACTGCACATAGCCTTTAAGATTGTAATAAAAAAAATATTGATTATTTTTAAATATTTTACCTCGGATTTAAAGCCGGTTATCTAAACGTCTAATTTTGAACAAAAGCCTGCGCACTGTAGATATAAGCACTCGTTACACCCTTTACTTCCGATACAGTATACTGTTATGGGCTGTCTAAACCCGCCATTATAGACAAAGGAAGCCTGATACCAAGGGTCAGAGGTAGGTAAATAATCAGCGACCGTACCCGCCAGTAAATCGAGTCTTTCTCCCAAGTTCAAGACCTCAATAATAGCGTGTTCGTACGAAATGTGGCTCTGAATGTACCATTTTACCCAACCCGGCCCTCGGCCCTTACATGGTACAGGGAAGACAAACAGTCCATATAAGAAAAGGACTCGTTTGTTTATGAAAAATCTACTTGATTTTTTAAAATTAAGTCATAATTCAAATCGTGGGCGGGGCACATAGCTCGTAGAGCTGATGGTCGCTGGGGCAGGAAAGCTCTTGAGTGGCGACCACGAGCCGGAAGACGTAGCGTGGGCAGGCCTCCCACTAGGTGGACCGATTATCTGGTGAAGGTTGCGGGAAGTGCCCGGATGCGAGCGGCGCTGGACCGATCTTTGTGGAAATCCTTGGGGNGGGCTTTGTCCAGCCAGCCGTGGACGTCTTTCGGCTGAAACGAACGAATGAACGAACGAAATCAAATCATTAGCACGAGTTTAAATTTCAAATTATGTTGTAAGTAAGCGTTTTGATTTTAGAGAGTTCTTCATTTATCAATTTAGTTCTTGTACATGTTTTGTCATTTTATACTCGTAGTCTATGAAAATTCTCGCTAATTCCTGTTACGCCATAATAACTAACTTCTAAACTCCTCGCGCAATTTAACTTTGCCAACTGATTTATTCTGAACAGTAGGTACATAGTTACCTAAAAAGTGGAAGAATTCTGAAATAACGGGTAATAGGTTTGCTTTTTAAGACGTCTTCATTTTTTAGACTGGCTTTCCGTATTCTTCTACTTTCAGTTTTTCGGCGGAGTAAGTCAGCCCTATTTTTTTCGTAACTCCCAAACAACACGTGTCGCGACCGAGACACCATGTATTTTTCAACTGGAGTGAGTAGGTTGTTCTCCTTAGGCTGTAGTTCAGGGTATCTTCGGGTAAAGAGGCCATCCAATCCCCGGTTTACCGGAAGGGTGCGTTATTTTTAAATGAAACGCTCCAGCGATCGCCTTACCGGAGGTGGGCTCGAAGCCGTGGTTGATGGATCATTAACATTTCTTGGCGTTTAAAGGGTTATTAACAAATTGTCTTTTGTTACTTGTTAGTCTGAATTTAAAAGTGCTAACTCACAATGACACACTTTGAAATGAAAACAAAATAACAAGTTAAATTAGTTGATGGTAGTTCGATAGAAGCTTAGAACAAATATTTTTTAAATGATGGTTTTGCTTAATAAAGATTCTCTTGGGTTCAAAATGCGTTGACTGAGACAGGAGGCAAACGAAATAGAAATATTGTAGTATCTAAGGTTTGGCCTCAACTTTCGAATTTCGAAAATTCGAAGGCCGAGGGTATTACAGTAATTTCTAAATTCATTATAAAACTTTAATAACTTCAATACGCTTAGGAACTTTTTTTGTGAACTTTTTGTAAGTCTCTTTCTAAAAATAGTGAAATCTAATCACCACTATTACCCAAAGCTGAATGAAATTTACAAAGACCTACCTACCTATACCCTGATTTTTTAGAATCCAGCAGAGATGTAAACAAACACTTTCATACACAATTACACCATAATCACTTACGTGTTCATAATATCATACACATTATTTGACAAGCCCATGAAACCAACTTTATTTTCACGTAGGGTAAACCGTATAGCTATTGCCCACTTAAAGATTTCAAACACATTGAGATGAAAAATTAAAGAAAGTATTTTAATTATGGACCATTTATGACTTTTTTCTTATAACTCAATAAACTGTTAAACAGAATATTAACAGTTTTTAGTTAAAACTTACGTAACTTAGAAAATATTAAAATAAATTTAAAATCCTCCAAAAAGTAGGTACAGTCATNACTGTACGTAGTTACAAAGTTACCCGGGAATAAAAAAGAAATTCCAAAATCAAATAGCGCAGCGCAAATGCAATATGCATCCCGTTTTAAAATGAAAAAGGAGCGAGACACGAGCACAAGGGTGAATAACGGGGAATTTGAATTTTGTAACCTGGTTACCAAATTGCTTAACAAGCTGTTACATGCGTAGGTGGCACTTTGCGTTCGGCGCGGAAAAAATTCCGCAGAATTTCTGTGGAAGGGAAATTGTATGAGCTTTTTGTGTCCGCATTGTATGGTCACTCGGGTACGGCTTATCGATATTTCAAGTGAGAGGGATAATGAGGGAAATTTTAGTTTTTGATGAAATATTACTAAAAATGCTTACACTATTTTTACTATTATAAAGTTCGGTAAAATGAAAATGTGCCTAATAGTAATATTATACTCTATATTAATGTTATAATAATTTTAACACAAAAAAAATGTTAAGTTATATGAACATGTTAGTTATTGTGTTCTGTTGTTGTTAATTATTAAAATAAGCCGAATTATTATATTTTTTTTTAAATAAGCTGAAGCGAGAATTGGGATGAAAATTATTAACATCCGTTGTATGTAGGCCAACAAGTTGAAAGATCGTCATCATACATTCGAAGTACTGAAAGAGTAGGGAGGCACTTTCCTCGAAATCCAAACAGACAAAAAAAGTAAATGATATTTCACAGTAAGTTTATAGAAAATCAGGAAAAAGGAGTACTTTTACATGAAAACGAGCCGGCTATATTTCCTGTTAAGTCAACTAGCGGTGAAGCATTTTTCTTTGTTAAAATCTCGGAAACTTTCAATATTAAAAGTTAAACGGTTCGAGTCAACACCAGACCTTCGCCCGCTTAAATGCACAATACTAAAAAGCGGACAAGAGCTATAGAAGATTAACTAAGTTGATAACTATAATAGAGTACAGAAAAAGTAGCAGCCCCACTTTGTTCTCACTTTTAAACAAAGATCTTTTAAAGAAATGTATTCACGGTTTCTTGAAACATACGAGTAAGTATTAGCACGGTAAACTATTTTTGTAGCGTAACGTTCAGATTGTGTTTATATCTGGGTTGCTTACCTTTTAAAGTTCTACCAATTACCTATTTCAGCACATTCACTGAGGTTAGATTAGATTGCAATGTAGGTAGGTACGTCAAACTATAATTTGCCGGAATATAATATACTTACATACCTAATGAAAGCAGGATTCATGCCGAGAAGCGTATGCGTTGTAGAGTCAATGGGCCGCTTATTTATAACAAAGCAAACCCACCTTATCAAGGCTTTCATGTAACATGGCGTAATCTTCTACACCTACTGTTATAATTCTCGCTGTGCTAAATACACTCGCCTTTTCGTAAAACAACGGGGAAAACTTAAACTTGGTTAGCTGGACGTAATTGCGAGCCCTCGCCAAGATAAGCCGCTTCTTTTTAATTTTCCTGAAGAAATTACTTCAATTCCCCCGTTGAATAAATGAGGACTGTTGCACTACCTACGCTTAGTACTTTTTTTAATTTATTTTATTACCACCAAAGTACAGTGGGGGAAACTGCAGTGAGTGCGCTAAGTAACGTAATTGTTTTTGTAAAGGATTTATGCCCGTTTTCACCATCAATCCCTAATTTTTAGGTGACACCTATGTACCTAAACAATATTCCTGTTATGTGTAACCATAGGCGTCACTTTAAAATTAGGAATCGATGGTGAAAACGGGCATTAGTCAGTTCACAAGAGGCTCCTATCAAAGATATCAATGGTTTTTATACTGCAGTATCTTAGTGTTATACTTGCAGCACATCTTTAGAGAATCTTGAGACCTCGATCTTAAAACCTTCCCTATATAGGACGCATAATGTTGTAGGCACTTACGCGTTCATAGTGACTTAATCTATAATCCTTAAGCAAATCTTTAATCCTTAATATCTTTATTTATTCTAACTAAAATCATACAAGAAACATAGACTATATTAAAAGGAACATTTTGCCGATTATGGCGGGTTGATACCTGAACTAGGAAAGATCCTGTATCTCAGGTCAAATCTTACTTATTTTTGAAAAACTTAAAACCACTTTTTTTGGAGCCAGTGAGCTTACTATCTCTGTTTATAGTGCAACTGGAGAGATCTTGCAAAGTTTCTCTCTTAGAGAAAGGTTTGATTAAGTACGTGGATCCTGAGAGAAAAAGCTCTAGTGCAAACGGAGACTCGAAACAAAATAGAATGCTAGTTTGGTATTCTGCACTGAATCGCGGAATGAACAAGCTTTACTAAGTAGTTGGTAATTAACAAGAACAATTAATCACTTCAGTTTAAAAGGCAAAAGGAAGGGAAAAGTATTTATTGTAAACTAGCTTTTGCCCGCGGTTTCACCCGCGTGAAATTCACATATCGTCATAAATTATAGCCTATGTGTTATTCTGGGTTACAAAATTTAAAACTGTAAAGTTTCATCAAAATCCGTTAATTAGTTTTTGCTTGAAAGAGTAACAAATATACACCCATCCAAACATCCAAAATGTCGCATAATATTAGTAGGATACAGGCTGATTATTTTTTGTTTCTGTTGAACAGTTAATGCAGAAGTGATCCTTCAAATTAATTAATAAAATCAAAATCTTTATCAGTATTCGGGCCCATTTCAGGGCACTTTTACACACGTTCCGAATATAGCTTGCGCTACTACCACTTCGAGAAAACATTATGGACTGATGGTGCTGAGAACAACTGGCGGAAGAAACCCAATCACTTAAGTCTAAATGCCAAAGATGTTTTAACTTTTATCTTACTTATGAATGAGAATATAATTAAGGTACCTAAAATAGACGTTTTATAGTAATTAGGTCTAACAATAATTATCAAGTTTTCAGACTTAGCAAACACTTAAGCACCTCCAAACTTAAATTAAGGAAAAGTTTAAATAGGTTCATGAGTTATTAAATTTTGTGTAGGTAATAGGATAATATATGAAAATCTGCGTAGGCAGTTTAGGAAGTAGCTAAAAGTATCCCTAATTACATATTCTTATAAGTAAGTATCCTTCGGTACTTACTTAAGTACATTAGGGAAGCATAATGTCTACTTTGTCTCACAGAAAGATAATGAAAATGTAATAAAGAGGTTTTATGAGCTTACATCGGTTATTCGATTAGGAATATTCTTTCCGACTTTACTTCCTTATAATAAAAGGAAATAAACTAAAGGACATCATGCATTATAAAATGTTTCGTCAACTTCAAAACTAACACAAGTGTTGAAACTTGTATACAGGATGTCCCAGAATGGGTGAAACTGCTATGGGAGGTTTACTTCTGACCTACCCCTAAAAAGAACCCTTATTTCAAATGTTGTATTTTATGTAACTGTAACTGCTACATATTTGATCTTTTTGCTCAATCATCTCACTGAAGCCCTATACTGGATGAGACGAGAAGAGGCGAGATGTGTTCAAGCTCCCAATAGAATTTCGTTATTTCGTTCTCACGTTCGGCCGGATCATCACTTACCAACAGGTGAGATACAAGCCAAGAGCTTCCTCGTCGTGGTTAAAAAAAATCTCCAAAACGCTTTGATGTAAAACGGCCCTGAAACTAACATACGGAGAAGAGAAATGAAATAATCTTATTAAATTGTTTCCTTGCACACATCTCTTCTAGTTCACACATTGGTGGAAAACCGACCTTATTGTTTAACATGCGGAGAAGTAGAAATATCCAATGTTATACAGTATACATAGTATAATTGGTTGCTTGCACACATCTCTTCTGATCTCCTCTAGTCTACACATCATGGAAAACCGACCTTATTGTTATGCTTTACCATTTGGGATTCAATTCAGTCCCCGCAGCGTCGCTCGGAATCGGTTGTTTGCGGTAACAAAGCATGCGAATTGTGATGCAGGATCATACACAGATTCCAGAATACAAAACGCAGCTTGTTCTGGCGAGGCTTTGAATAGAGAGAAGATGATTTTAGATGATAATATGCTGTAGGTACTTTTAATTACTTGGTATTTTTTCCCATTTTCGTTTTCATTTGCAGATTAACCAGGTGGAGATAAAAATGGAAAACCTATTTAAATACCTACCTATGACATTTCTACACTAATATTATAAAGAGGAAAACTTTGTTTGTTTGGTTGTAATGAATAGGCTCAATCACTACCGTTTCTAAAAATTCTTTCACCATTCGAAAGCTACATTATCCACGAGTAACGTAGGCTAAATTTTATTTTGGAAAAAAATAGGGTTCCGTAAAATAAGTAGATAATGTAGTCCACGCGCGCGAAGCTGCGGGCGGAAAGCTAGTAACTAAATAAAAATATACCTACTTATCTGTGGTNCATTATCAAAACCAACCACTAGCTTTTACTACTCGTATGTTAACGATATTGGATTTTCGAATGTGATTTACTTCTTCATACAAAATTAGACCAACGTTATCGTATGGTTAATCTCACGGGTCGTTTTGATAAGGGTTAAACTTATAAAATTCTGGTAACTAAATGCCGCCCAGTATACAGGGTGTTCTATTGAATATCTTGTAATTTAACTAGTGTAGGTGGTTAGATAATTGAATTGCCCTGTTAGATTCCTAGATGTATGATGTCCATATGACGTAAGACACTACTGTATCATTTTGATAAGCAATTACCGCTAAAGTGGGGTTGACATTTCTTTAAGTTCATAAAAACAACGACATTAAAGTAAAATTTTAATATCGAACACGAAAAAAGCGAAGGTCAAACAAGCTTAAGAATAACACCATAAAATTAAAGAAAAAACAATTTAAAAACATTAAGGCTGGGTTGCACCATCTTACTTTAATTTTGACCAACGTCAAAAATCTGTCAAACTCAATACAAAAACCACCGGTTATCGTTATAGTTACCGTTAAAGTTTGGTGGTGCTACTAAGCCTAACTGCTGGATTGTTACTGATAACGGGAGTAGTAGCTACTGACTCTAGGTCCGTAGTATGGCTGGCTGTGGTAGTTTCCGTAGGGTTTGTAGTCGTTTCCATAGGGTTTGTAGTCGTGGCTGTGGTGGCAGGAGTCGTCGTACCATTTCGATAGGTCAGCCTTGGCTAACTTGTTGCACGGTACATGCTCGTTTCTGAAATTAATTGTATCTAGTTAATTATATTTCCTTGGATGTTACTTGTTTATATTATTAGCTTAGAGAACACAGGAAAAAGTTTTCAATATGAAAAGACACCTCGGCAATTTATTTGCCTACGTTGCCTACAGACAACAGTAGGTACATTAGACATTTTTTGCACCTATTGGTTAGACGACAAAACTAATGCAGCAGCTGCAGTGAAGGGCTCGTTCAGTGATTTACTTTTATTTTTTTTCCAAAATGGAGCAAGAATACAAAATACAAAAAATACAAAATATTTTATTTCATTACAAAAGTACTTAAATAATATACAGGGTTTGGAGTAAGAATATTGCTAACGAAAGGTTCTCTATCCTTTATAACTCTATGATTGTATGTAATTCGTTTACGTCTTATTAATTTTCATAATACTGTGATAAAGTAGATCCTATTTTGTGCTCCAAATATCAAAAAGGTCAAATTAATGGTAACGAATGCTGAACATCCAACAAACAGGCATCGAGCGGTCAAAATTAAGAGAACACTAAAGGGCGGCCATCTTTAAATTCCTTTGATGTAAGCCCGATTCAATTTTGAGCACTCTTTGCCTCTTGTCCTGAATAATAAATGATCCTTCCTTAATTGCATTCCTCCATTCCATTGCAACCAAGAGGAGATGGTGTCTCACTTAATTTTCGCTTTTAAATGCAACGCCCAGAATTCAACGAGATAGAGCTTATATATTTTGTAAGTGGACAAGGGATTTTGGCGCTTAATACAGAGAAATGTCGTTGTTTTTCTGCGAAAGTTGCCAGTACTTGCTTACAAATGGTGTAATTTGTGCTCGTTGAATTTTTCCTGCTTCATAAACTAGGCTGTTTGAAATACTTTGATGTTTGAATGTTAAAAATAAAGAGGTAAAGCGAAGTTTAGAAATAAATACATTATTTTGTAAAGGTACAGTCGACATCACTTGACGTTTTGTTTATATTTTTTAGAGTATAAACGATTACTAGCTCTAGCCCGCGAGTATTAAAGAGTATTAGCTTTTTTATCAGTCACAGAAATACTTTGCGCGCTTCATGTACCGCTTTTTTCAATAAAAAAAAAATAAAGATAAAGAGATCCAGGTGGATCTCTTTATCAAACATCAATCGGTTCAGTGGTATAAAAACGTACCTATATGTAGATAGACAGACATAGTTACTTTCGTATTTATGATATTACTCGTAGTATGGAAGTATATCCATACTTTCGAACGATACTATTCGTATACATAGTACGAATAGGACGGATAATAATGATAGTACGGATAGTATGATTACTAAGAATAAAAGTAATGTTTTTGTAACTAGCAACACAATATACCCATGTCCGACGTTGAGTAGCGCCTGCGGCTGGATATGCGTGATGCCCTCTGCGTTGTCGCACGCCAGGCGCGCCATGTTTGTCTTCCTGATCTCGTGCAGTTGAGCTGCGAACATAATATTCGTTGACAATAAGCGGAAAAGCTAAGGCTGGGTTGCACCATCTTACTTTAACTTTATCAAACGTCAAAAATCTGTCAAACTCCATACAAAAGCAGCACCGGTTGTCGTCATAGTTACCGTTAAAGTTAGGTGGTGCAACTCAGCCTAAGTAACGAAACAACTATTGTAACAGGGTGGAAACGATAAGTGATCTCACTCGATTATTTCTAAACTATACGTGATATTGAAAAACTGATTACTGATCCTGAAAGTGCTTCAGGAGCTCTATCAAACGGTATCAATAATAGATTATAGAATACACTGCATCCATTCAAAAAATCAATGTTTTCAGCTAAAAATGTATTTTTATCATAACTATTGTTGAACAAATTCATTTGGTTATTTATCAAGTTTCATACACCTACCCACTGGGTACTATAAACCAAACTTTTGGTAAAACGTTGGTAATTGGTTACAATCGATTTTATCATTTTTATTTTTATATTATTTTGATTGATCAAAAACTTAAACGCGAGAGATAACAAGCTTTGTTCTCCAATTTCCATGGAAGTTAATATCGTCTATTCAAGTTATTTGCAGAAAGGACACCGCTGTAGCAATATTGATACCTCCTTCCTTTAGTAAGACTAAGTTCATTTCAAAGGACCAAAGCAAAGTTTAGTAGTTCAGCGCGGAATCAGACAAAAGAGGCAGCCGTTAGATTTGCCCGCTTGCCTGGTTCCGTTGCAAGTTACGACTAGGCTGACCACAGTTTTTTAAATTAAATAGGACTAAATTATTATGAGAGTATTCACTCTGGATAAGTGGGGGGAGTATAGCACTTGAGCGAGGCATTTACATCTATGCCCGGAGAGGCAGACGGGGATAGCAGTGTGGGGCCTGACCTGGACTAGACTGCATGTTATGCACTTGAAAAAATACTTCAGATAGTTTCAAGTAGAATATGTATTTAGTGACCCCTATGAAAACAAAATTCATGTTATATGTTACCATAGGGGTCACTTAAAAATTAGGGATTGATGGTGAAAATGGGCAAAGGACTGTCTCATTTTAGACTGTGATATTTGGTTACTATACTTACAACCCATAGCTAATATTTCAAGCGAATATTATTTACATAGAACTTTAAAGTGTAACACCTCGCGGACAGATAATAATTTATTTTTTGATTCGTGGTTAAGAGCTTAGGTCTTGTTACAAACTAAGTACTTGTATAATACAAATGTCCGTATTTACAAAGAACTATGAGGTCTCACAGTGCGCGTGGACGTACAGGGTCACACACGAACCAATCACATACCCCTATTCAACGCTGCACTGTGCGTTCGATTTGCTGCTTCACTTAAGCCAGCATCGTTTGAGAATACGGGTGTTACTTATTTCAATTATGTACTTACGTAGAGTAAAGCTGGTGTACTGCTGACCCCTCTCGAACCAATTCGCGGGAAGAACCTGGATGCGGGCAGCGCAGGACCGTTCATTATGGAAAGCCTTGGGGGAGGCCTTCGTCCAGCAGTGGACGTCATTTGGCTGAAACGAACGAATTTAGAGGAGAAAGGAATTTATTTAAATATTTGAATAAAGGGGGAGTTTTAAGGACAGACAAGTATTTTAGGTAAAGTAAACGGGTTTAGCTAAATAAACAGTACTAAAATAACCAAGGTTGTTAATACATTATTCATTCGTCAGGAATTGCTGGAGAATTGAATTCTCTTCACTCGTAGGTTCGTAATTCTTCGGTTATTGTTTGTGGTCAATAAAGCAATTCGCTTGCAATTGGCGTTTAGTTAATACATTGAAGGATTCAACAGAAATAAAAATAAAATATTCTGTGAACCTTCAAGTACCAGCAAATTGAGGCATAATAGAAATCAATATTGTTATTGTTGGTCTCATGCGATCGCTTAGGGTTCCACGAGATAAAGTTGGATAACATCACAAAGTTTAATGGCCGTCAAAGTAATGTTGTCGAAAGTGATACCATCAGAATATTTCAGACAAAAACTACAGTGCAAATGAAAACTACAGTAAATGCATAATAAATAAAAATGTAATTGAACTGGGAAACTTACCTCAGCGCTCATAACATCCAAAAGGTCGTGGAAATGCTTAACTGGTTTGAGACCACACACGTGTCTGTAGCTGGTGTAGCCTGGTAGACCGAAGTCTCTGCCTCTCTGGATGTCTACCGCCACATGGTCGTGGGCCTTGAGTATCTCTCCGTAAGCCTTTTCGGAAAACTGAAATGGAAACAATTGGGTAAGTGATTATGTCATGCGACGATGCTACGAATATATCGAGATTTGAAAGATAGTGGTAACAATTAAAATTTTAATTATTTATCAGGTGTTGAAGGCTAGTCCTAAAATTACAGATAAAATTTCTTGCTGTTACTTATGTCTACCTACTCTTTACAGAAAAAAAATCACACGATACATTATGATGGTATACCTGATTGGCGTCTATTTAATTAATCCTAAGCCTTATCAGAGTATACCGTATCGAACGGTACATTTCCCATTTTCGGATGAGTAGGTACTTTTTTTTGTATCTCATATTAAATTGTCTAAACAAAATTACGCTAGGTACGAGTATTATGACATATTCGTTTAGGTACTTACATCAGGGTCTTGTATGTCATCAATCTGAGCGGCATTCTGGTAGAAAAGACCACGGTTCAGCTCTTCGAAGTTCGAGTGCTGTTCAATGAGCTCTTGTCTGAAGAACGTGTCACTGTACGATAATTCGCCAACGTAGTGGTAGTCGTCGTTGTATTTCCTAAAAAAAACTAAATATTTTAGATTCGATTTAGATCCATCCGGTGGGATATACAGGGTGTCCCAAAAAGTAGTGTCAAGCCGAAGCCCAGAGGTAGAGCATCACCAGGGCTACCCGAATCATACCCATGTATGTTCCGAGATTTTTTATAGTTTAGGAGTCAATACTTTTTGAGACTCCCTTTATGTATCTATAGCATTTTTTTTATAGAGCCGAGATATTTATTATTATAATGGGTATTTATTTATTATTATTATAATTATAAGAGTGACGCCACTCTAATATAAATTCTACATCGTCATTATTAACTGCGATAATAATGAAGATGGGATTGGCCTTTTCTTATGCCAAATACATGAGTCTTTAGTGATACTTTAACTTATTATTTAAATAATAACTAAAAAATAGAAAGAGATCGAATTAAACTATACTTTTCGTTTCCACAAATTGACGAATATCTTCACTTTTACCAATAACCCTGTTACAAAAAGTTACTCGTACTTACTTCAGCCTTCCATCCCAGATGGTACGGAAGAATCGTTTGGCCAGCTCGAACTCGGCGTACACAAGCGGCTCCATGCTCTCGTCGTAAGCGTTTACGTACTCCACATGTTCAGACATAAGGCCGTTGTGCACCAAGTTCTTGCGACCTGCAAAAGGTGGTGAACTTTGTTCATGGTATAGTTCGTTTCATCCACGAAGATGCACGTAGTTTGCGTGCGAACTCACGGACAACTAACCAATTGCAACGCTGCCGATGCCAACAATGACGCTGGGATTGGTCGGATTAAACTCCCCACACTCGTGGTTGAAACGAACTATAGCAATAGTTTCGAATTGCTGTAGTCAATGTGAGGTATGAATAGATAAAGGGTGTAAGGAGTTAGTACAAATTGAAACAAACCACCTTAGTTGAATACCAGTAAATTTTCAACTAGACAATACCAAGTTACTATTTTGAGATCATCATGATGGTTTCAGCCTATAGTAATCCACTGGCAAACGCCAATATAGCTACTGCTGTATTTTCATGAGTTTGACCATCCTCCAGCTCCATTAATATCGATATCCCTTGACAAATTTGACAGTCATTTGTCTCGTTCCAGGAAACGTCAAACGAAATCTAATATTAATTTGATGCAAATTCGAATGGAATTTTAACACATTGCTGCATTGTGCCAATTCACGCATGCCCCAACATCCGTCTATTATTACCATCTAGAAGTGTAAAAGTCTACGTACCCATCAGAAATGGTAGAAGCTCGTAAAGCATGATGTTGGCGAAGGTGGCAATGTTGATCTGCCGCGCCACTTGGAAGAGTTTCTCGTCCTTCCAGCACGGGTTCAGTTCGTGCAACTCCCGAGAGATCCTGTTGTGCTATTCTATTACTACTTTTATTACTATTAAGCGTAAGGTCTACATACCCATCAGAACTGGCAGAAGCTCGTAAAGCATGATGTTGGTAAAGGTAGCAATGTTGATCTGCCTCGCCACTTGGAAGAGTTTCTCGTCCTTCCAGCACGGGTTCAGTTCGTGCAACTCCCGAGAGATCCTGTTGTGCTATTCTATTACTACTTTTATTACTATTAAGCGCAAGATCTACGTACCCATCAGAACTGGCAGAAGCTCGTAAAGCATGATGTTGGCAAAAGTGGCAATGTTGATCTGCCGCGCCACTTGGAAGAGTTTCTCGTCCTTCCAGCACGGGTTGAGCTCGTGCAACTCCCGAGCGATCCTGTTGTGCTCCCGGTAGAAGTAGATGCTTAGCATTGTTCTTGGTAAGTCGAAGTTGGCGACCTCAGAGTTACCTGCAGAAAAGATTTTTATTGTTGGTTATACCATCGAATTCGCGTGGATTAAGGCCCACGCTGGATTCAATGGCAACGAAGAAGCAGACTTGGCAGCAAAGGCTGCTGCAAGAATGCGCAGAATACTAGACTTCCAAAGAGTACCCATCAGCCTCGTTAAATATCAAAATAGGCAAAAATGCAAAGAATCGGCCAAAACTTTGTATATGGACCCGAACACCTGCGTCCATACAAGATCTCTCCTGCCAACATACAACACCTTGCAGGAGTTCATAAAGATCGTTCGGCCGGACTTTGCCACCACCCAGGTCTTAACCAACCACGGTTATCATAAGGAATACCTACATCGTTTCCATATCGTCGCAGATGACCGCTGTCCCTGCGATGACTCCACAGACTTGGAAACACCTTTTAACACAGTGCCCTAGATTTGCTTCAGCCCGATATAATCATGAAATGATATCCCGTTTGTTAAACATCGATCCATACAATCTCTCAGAAATAATCAGAAAAGAAGATACAGCAAAAAGTTTTAAAGCCTACATTACCAATATAGTCGATCATTTAAAAGAATTCAACCAAACATAAGCAGCCAACACATTACAACAATAAAAATCACAAACTAAATCACCGCACTGCAATTGGAGTACTCCACTAGCTCCAATTGCAGGTGCATATCAATTGCACTCATTAAAAAAAAATTGTAGTATTATCAATTATTCTACAATATTGAGAGCTTAGTGTGAGTTTATATCAAACGTCCTCACTAGTGAGAAACTCACAGTACGCCCACTGTAGTCTTTGTCGCTTGCAACTTGATCCTAAAGTTCAATTCCCAAGGCAATTGAAAAGTCATTTTGTATAAAATACCTACTCCCACTTTGGGTAGAATAGGCATGCCTGATTTTCCGAAATAAATGTATTTGAGAGTGAACATTACGCTCTATCGAATCAATCCAATTGGGACTTGTCAGACGTTACTTGTATGTGGCTCTAAATTTCTTTTTATTTATCGTGTAGGTGTTATTTGAAGTGTTTTATGGCACAAATCGTTAAGACATTATGTAGTTTTGAACAATTATAGATCTAGCAATTAATTCAGCCAGTGCCTGAGGTACCTATTGGGAGTGACACGGGAGGGGAGATTTTGACATATTATGACGTGACAGAGCATACGAATTGAAGTCTCACTGACATTAATTTCCACGTTGATCGATTGGTAAGAAACGTGGAAAGCATTAGGGGAGGCCTATGTTCAGCAGTGGACGTCCTATGGCTGAAATGATGATGATGATGATATTAATTTGACGTAACGAAAAATAGCCTCCCGTGCTTCTCTCATACCTAGAGTAATGCACTAGACTAGATCTATAGTCTCCCATTTTAATGAATAACTTCAAATCTATATAGGTATATAAAAGAAAGTCGTGTTAGTTACTTCGCTTATAACTCAAGAACGGATGAACCGATTTAGCTGAAAATTGTCAGGGAGGTAGTTTAGAGCCAGGAGAAGGACATAGGATACTTTTTATCCCGTTATTTATTGCCATTAAGGCGGAACAAAGTTCGCCGGGTCAGCTAGTCTACTATATAAAAATAAGTCGGGTTTACCTTCCTGACGCTATAACTCCAGAACGCACGAACCGATTTCCACGGTTTTGCATTCGTTGGAAAGGTCTCGGGCTCCGTGAGGTTTATAGCAAAGTAAATTCGGGAAAAGGGGGTAAAACGGGATCCACGCGTAAGAAGTCGCGGGCGGCCGCTAGTCTCATATAAAAATACTTACCAAACTTATAACAAATGGGATGGTGCCCTCTGTTCTGGAAACATACATCTCGCGTCTCGTTGGTGGGTACATGGCGGTCTCTTCTCTTCTCCTCCTTCAGTAAACCATGCTCGTACATCCGAATAGAATTAAGGTGTTCGTCGTCAACTCCATAAATCGTTGAGAGGTCCAGCAACGGTGTTTGCTCGTTTATCTAGATGAAAAGATATAAAATTTTTCAAAATATTAAAGTTGAATAGATTTTTATTATTGAAAACATTGAAAATGTATTCAAATTGAATTGGTGTGAACTTATTTTGCGCCCTCGTGAGAGGGTCTCTTTAAGAAGAAAATGTCTTCTGCTAGAAATATTTACCTGGTGAACTTTGATCAAAATTTGGTATAGACAAAATTAAAATTTTACCTGATACACTATTTTCTCAATTTCATCGACACTACTCTAGCTTAATTGAAATCCAAACTCTGTATTATGCACCAAAATCAAAAAGCGCGATACAGCATCTTAAATAAAACCGTGCAAATTCGAGCTTAAGCTACGGAAAACATAAATAATAAAATGGAATTTCATCAAAACGTTTTCCCAATATGATTCCAGTATTTCCAGAGTTGATACAGTTCGGCACTTATAACAAGCTCGTAGCAAACGTTCAAGTTGTAAAAGTGGAGTGTTGAAAGGTGGTGTGAGAGAATTTTCTTCGCGCCCCGATAGCGTGTGTTGTGAGATAGGGAATTTATATTTTGATATAATCATTGAACATAGCTTTTCAAGGTAATCTTCTGACTATTTATTTAGTTTTTATGTCAATCTCTAATGCAATACACTGACTAATATTGTCAAGGAAAAGCTAACTGTAATGTGAATGTTGAATTAACATTGTTAAAGTTTTAGCACAATTTTCCAGTACACAGTTGGTAAAAAGTATGAGGACGTATTCCTTGTTATAATATCTTGATTAATTCATAACAAAAAATGACATGTTAAAGTGGTATCTTAAGTAGTTGAAATAAATGTTATTTTGCAACAAACATACGAGAATTTTTGTCTGCTGTGCTGTCGACGAACAGAATCACGTTTTAGAGTATTAATGCATAAATTCGAAATAGATTAATCACTTCGTGGTTTGAATATTTCCGCCCACGTTTGTAGGATTAATTAAAGGATTAAGTGCCGATTTCACTACTGACATTAAACTAAACGCTAAACTGGGTTCAAGCTCATACATTTTCACTCGATAGCCAAAATCGGTTTAGTACGGTTTAAACCAGTTCAAGAGCATTGTCTTAGCAACATAGAATTTATTGTTGTTTCTTTACGTTGTTTTTTTTTTCAATATCTACGTAATTTATAGTAAAGTAATTTTCTATCGTGACAGCAATTCCATTGGTCATGGTAATAATGAATCAGCTCTTAAACTAGGTTTAGCTGGTTTAATGGTGAAATCCTCTTTTAAACTACTCACTTGTTCTGGTTGCGTATCATGAGGAATGCAGCCGATGTCTTGGAACGTTTCGATCCTTGAGTAGTTCATGCAGTGTAGGTCTGTCACGCGAAGGTAGGGGTCATCGTGGGGAATGGGTATGGGCGCGCATCGAGGGTCCTTTTTGCCTTCATGGTGGCAGCAGTAAGTCCTCTTCCTTAGATAGTCCACTGGTGGGAAAAATGCATTAGTTGTGTGAAGAAAAACCAATCGAAGACTTGTTCAAGTATGTATTTCTACACCACTGATTTACATAATTACAACATTACTTCTTACTAATAAGTACATCTTGTTTGAAAGCTCAAATCGAACTGTCTGTCCGGTGGCATGCCAGCAAAAGGTAGCTTCCCCTTCCATTCGTCAAATTCAAACGACTTATCGACGGCATGCCCCGGAAGTAGTCAATTGCATTACCTAATTATTAATTTAGTTTATTTTTATTTCTAAAATAGCAAATTATATACAATAAAAATTCTAAAATTAATGTAAATTAAACAATAATATGAGACAATCGAATACAATACAGAATTAATTTAAAAAAAATCGTTCTAATATCTGTAACATGTCCAGGAAGTAATCAAATAAAGTATTTTAATTTAATAATGGGTTTCTAAATTCTACTAAAGTTGTTACAATAACTATTTATAAGCAACCAATCGTACCTATAAAATACGATATACATTCTAAAATCATTACAGTTGTATGAAAAAACAGTTTTCATAAATCACGATCACAATGGAGAAAAACGCGTAATGAAAAGGCACTTAGAATTTTTTTCTTCTTCTGCGCCTTTTTTATTTCGATTGGGGTTGAGAACGCTACTTAAAACATTTCTAATAAATGAGTTCTATAAACAACTACGAGTTAACGATACAGCTACGTCGATAACTTAGGTCTCCTTTGGATAATGTTTTACGCTGGTCTTGTTTTTGGAAGCACTTGCTAACTATCCGCAATAAGTTTTCAATATATTTGGATTATGCGCCTCTTCTTTCCCACTGTGTGTCAGAGAGTTCTCTGGCTGAGTTCTACTGACAACTACTGTGTACTGGCTACACAGAAGTTCCAGCGGTGGGAACGAAACGTGGGAATAGTCCCGTACTGTTGCTCCTGACTTTACCTGAGCTGTCAGCGTTGGGAACGACTGGTGAAATCAACAGTGAGTCCTAACCTATCCTACTAGCACTGAGCTAGATGCAGTCTTTTATTTGAATAAGAAATCTTACATGGCCCATTGATCTGGCTGACATCGCTACCGACGAACTCCATGAAGGTGGCAGCGGCCATGTTGAAGGTCTTCTTGTCCACCACCCGACCAGTAGTCTGCAGGGTGGTTCTGACCTTCCTCGCTGAGGGAAGAGAACCTCCATGTTTGTTCTCTCGAAGTGTACCCACTGAAATTGAAGAATATTGTCAAATATGAAATTTAAAATTTGTATTTTAATCCTCACCACTAAGCTTCGGCCAAACCAACGCGCGCAGCTTGCGTTATCGATGGCTATCATTGCGCGTATAAATATCCTAACACGTGCTTAAATCGCCGCGACCAATGACAGGACGCTTTGTTGTGAACTTACCGCTACAAATTCACACGACATCTGATCGCCATCGCCATCGCTCAGGCAGGCTGCACGCATTGGTTTGCCCGAACCCTTACAGAATATTTTTCACCGTATTCATACAGCTTAGTTAATAGGAAAATGTTTTTCTTTTGCCTGAAATATAAATTCACTCACATTTAGCCGAAGGCATACGAGACATGAATAGCTACGTCTGTTCGCAGAATATTATAATAATGTCTCACCCGATCTAGATATATAAATTTAGAGCAGTCGCCCTATATTTGGGGCATTTTCACTGTAAATACTATAATGGAATTACAGTACTTACATAGAATACCACTTATTTAGGAAAAATACAGCTGCAACGAGTAATAGATGTTCCCTGTACCAGCCTTTAAATAACGAAGAAATTATAGTGGGTTGATATAAGCTCTTCTATACCCTATGAAATGTCTGAGAGATCTTAAGTTTTTATATCAGCAGCAGGTAAACTACTACTAGAACTAGATTTGATTAATTGTTATTATTTTAGTATGGTGATTACGATGCCAGTTACCTATGTAGGTATGTCCCACACACGTGGATGTAATAATAATAGAAATCGGTTTTATGAGACTTGAGTAATTGCAAAATGAGTTAAAAGCATTAAATTATTTAACACCAGTTATTACCAGTTTCGTAATAGAAATAATTAATGATTCCGCTGCATTTTCAAGTTGAGTAAGATTTTTTATTATTGAAGTAATAAAGGATAATGACGACTAAACACACTAAACTAGAACATAATTTTACGTAATTTAACATGTCTTGTATTAGAAATCAGTATTTGTTTTATGCTCGGGATTTTTTTAATTTTCAACCTTTGTTAATTAACTAATCGTTCATAAACTTTCATTTTTTAAAACATTTCCTTCTAAATTAATTGTTGTTTTTATTGAGCAAAAATATATTTGATGAAATAAATTTACCGCCTCTGTGGTCTAGTGGTAAGACCACCTGCTTCAGACGCAGAGGTCCCGGGTTCGATTCCCAGTGGGGGCAGATTTTTCTGTTCGGTTTGGTTGGTGGTAGGGCTTGTTCTAAGCCCGCCTGGCTAGCTACCACCATCTTACCTAAGTCTGACGCCATAACAACAATGTTAACAGCATTATTGTGTTCCGGCAGTTAGAGGTAAGATAGCCAGTTCCTCCGTGGTTGAGGATTCCGGGTGAAGCTCGCTTCCACCTTCGGCCTGATCGTCACTTACCATCAGGTGAGATACAGGCCAAGAGCTTCCTCGTTGTGGATAAAAAAAAAAAATATATTTCATTGAAAACAACGAACGAATTCTTCGGAAACAACGAAAAAAATATTAATTTATATAAGTACGCTGTATGTACGCAACTGGTTTTCATTGGTTAATTTTAGAAGTAGGTTGGTCACTAATCAATTTGGCGTTTTTATACCTTCGTAAATTGGATGTTTATTAGTTACCTATAAAATATTTATATCTTATACTTCTTCCATCTTCGGCCTGACCATCACTTTCCATCACGTGAGATGCAGGCCAAGAGCTTCCTCTTGTAGATGGAAAAAACCTAACCTCATTAAAAACATAAATTCTCGTATCGACAAATGACTTGGATTGACACTTTGGATCGAGCCTCACCACTGTTGCTTTATCTAAATACTAAAATACAACTAATTTCAGCTAAAGTTTCAAAGTTATGAGCGTCGTCGTTTCATCAGTCGAGACTCGAGTGTTGTCCTAAAACTTACTATGTCCATAATCCGGCGTGAGCATCCTCAAGTACGGTCCTCTAGCGGAGCCTCTTGTGGGTGTTTATAATAGTTGTTACAAGTGCATCCTATCATATCTTAAGCTATCTAGGTTCTAAATATTGAAATGCAACTAATATAAACTTGAGTTTTTATGGTTATGAGCAACGTTTCATTACACAAGGCCTATCCCAAAACAATAAACGATTATGAGACATATTAATGGTCCTTACGGGCAACGCTTGATTTTTTTGTTAGTTCATATTTTATTTCTATAGTTTTCTTTGAAATGTTTACGGTGGTCTAGGTTGTCTGGAAGAAATCGCTTTACAGCAGGAAGACCGCCTATGCCGTATTTTTTGTATATTTCCTTCTTTTTTTTCTGGTCTTGTGTATTGTACAATAAAGTAAGTCTTTCCACCTTATTGATAAAAGTTACACCCCAGTTGAACTCTGGCTTAAATTGTCATTTAGTATGGAAATTACTTTTAATCCAAGGTTCGTCCTAGGTGTAACTTTTTATTAATAAGGGGGTTTGAGTTTAACTTACTATGTCCATAATCCGGCTTGAGCATCCTCAAGTAGGGGCCTCTGGCGGAGCCCCTTGTGGGGTGTTTATACAGGGTGTTTGGCGCATCGTGTGCCAAAATGATTTGGCGGATAAAATGGGCCATTTCCTATATTTTCAGCCCCCATAACACGTTCCATGTCAGGCGGCTACTTTTATATTAAGTTTTTTAGTAATTCACCAAAATACCCAAATCGCATCATTTAATTTCGATTTTAAAAAAAACTACTAAGCGTAGCCTCAAAGTAAATATTTTGTTTTGACGTGCATTGATATAGGGTTGCATCAAATCTAAATTTACTGGCAAATATCATCTAGTTTTTTTTTAATTCAGCTTTGAACTTTTCCGAAAAGTTAAAAATGGACTGAACATTTAAGTTTACATGGCTGTAAAATTTTTTTTAAAAGAGATAGCGGTCTTCGGATTTTATCAAAACTTTTCTAGTCTATCCCCATTCAAACGGTATACTAATCTTGTTTAAATAATAACAACAACTNGGCACACGATGCGCCAAACACCCTGTATAGTTGTTGCACGTGCCATCGACGCGGCTGCCCTCGTGTGGGGTGCACGGCTTCACCTCGATTGAACATTGCCTGGGAAAACATTAGGGTACGTTCACACATAGGCGAGACTTAGAGAGGGGGACAAAGCGGGGATTATTGCCCCTTATAAGATATTCTGCAATTAGAATAGAATAGAATATTTTTTTATTTGATAGAAAGACACAAGCAGGAAAAACATAGGTACACAATGAAGGACATACACAAATTATCGTAATCACTTTCAATCTGTCTTGTGCTTCAACCACACCAACGCGTGCAGATAGGCCAATTACAGGTCGCGGCAACTGTCTTGGGTCGCGAGACCTGACATTGGTCTATGATCGCGCCGGCGATGCAGATCTGCAAGCGTTGGTGTGGTTGATACTTATAGTTGTTGCAATTCACCAAGGCGAGTGAGCTTTACATGTGTGGTGGCTACTATCGTTATGTGCATGTACACATACACACACAAGTGAAGCTCACTCGCCTTCGTGAGTTGCAAGAACTTTAATAAATTATGTTTTGTCTGCAAACAGGCGGAAATTAGAGCGAAGATACATGTCTGGTGCACGTGAAACTGCCCCTGATTATATTATTCAATGTAAATTATTCTGACATCGATCTTTATGTGCATAAAGTATTTGACATCTAGTTTTGGCATGCATTTTTCAATCATGTTAGGGCATCATGTAATCATATAATCGGCGGATTGGAGGTGTTTGAAGTTCAATTTGTTATGGTGGAGTAGGGATTAGAGAAATTACGATATTAAAGTTCTCTCGCGCGGAACTAGCGCGCACTTTATTAAAGGAGCTTAAAGGTTTACCTACAACAAGCTCTATGCGGGAACCTCAGTCTATGAGTGCTTTGTTATGCTGGCATATTAAATTAATTTTCTTGCCTAGGATCTGCTACGCTCCGCGCTAAGCGTTTTGTGTGTATGCACCCTTACTTACTGGTTAGCGTTATGCAAGCAAAAGTCACAAAGGTGTGAAATATTATGCAACGCCGTACTTGTTATACAAACCCTTTGTATTGGCGTGTTCTTTACTTTTTTTATTTGCTATAAATACAAAATTGAAGCTTTAATTTTATTGAAACGTACTCGTACTTGCCTTAAAGCATTTAACTGTATCGCTTTATTATTGAAATCAACAAAGAAAATTCAGCCAAATTTTCAGGCGGTTCACGATTATTCGATTTCATAGTACGTACCTACTTATCGTCAAATATTTTTTGTTGTCAATAATACTATGTATAAAGTTGGCATGAAAGTGCTTATATTAAACCGAACAAAAGAAAATGGAGAAATATAACTAATAAATATGTTTCTCGTACTAATTCTTTTAGGGATAAAGAAATACATAATTATATTTTTCAGATAGTTCTGGATGTCCATTTACCTGTTTCTTTTACGTTTAACTATCAATCGAATTGTAAAGAGTCTCTTAGCCAAGATTCGTATTTTGTGGATTGTTAAGTCAATAAATCATATTAAATTATACCTTGCACAGTCCGGTTCGTGTATTTTCTTTCCACTATGTCTATCAAAGAGTTCCCCGCACTCTACGAGAAACACTATAGACATGAAAACGAAAAACGCGTTAAAACAATTCATTTTGTGCCACCACCGTTTGCTCGGACCTCTGAAGCACTTGTGCTCCAAGGGATGTTAACTATCCAATACCGATGCGGTTGTTACGAAATCATATCATTTCATAATTTCATAATTATATTTTCCTGCAGTGTGAACAATTTGTAAACTAGAGTAATAAAACTCGAGGTTCTTGTTTTACGCGTCAATTACTAGGAATAAAAAATAAAATAATAATAAAATAATAAATATCCTTGGACATTTTTACACTGCGCCGCTAGTCCCAAACTAAGCAAAGCTTGTACTATGGGTACTAGACAACGGATATAAACATACTTAAATACTTTTTTTTTGTAAATACATACATATTATACATAGAAACACCCAGACCCGTCACAGAAATTAAAATTCATCATTTCAATTTCTGCCCGACCGGGAATCGAACCCGGGACCTCTCGGCATAGTAGTCCGTTCTGAACCACTACACCAAACGGCCGACAAATAAAGGCTTATTAATGTCAATAACGTTTGTAATAACAATAGTTTTGTCGAAATACCGATATTTTGGCTATCGATAGTATGCAGGGTGGAAACGATAAGTGATCTCACTCGATTTATAAACTATACAAGATATCGAATAACTGGGTTACTAATCCTGAAAGTGCTTCACGCACGAGCTCTATCAAATTATACTAAAATAGGTTACAGAATAACTTCATTTTTCTAATCAATCGGACTTACTATAAGACTGGGTTGGACCATCTTATTTCTTTGACAAACTTCTAAATAATCTGTCATACTCCATACAAAAACTCCGGTCATCGTTAAAGTTGCGGTCAAAGTTAGGTGGTGCAACTCAGCCTTAGTCTATCGATTTTTGGATTTTCTCAATCGCGAACGAGGTAAAAAAATAATTGGATGAAACAGGCCTATTTATTATAAATGGTTGATAAGTAATAGGTGTAATTAAAATTATTAATTATTTTTATTTTACAGGATGTGCCCAATCAAAAATAATTCACCACATTCAAAGGCAATTTATCGCTACATCAGTTTCGTGGGGTTAAAAAAACTGGTTATGTGTTTTAAAAATAGGCTACTAGTATTTTAAAGCAATCAGTATTTGGTAAATACTTACTTAGGCTGAGTTGCACCACCTATAACTTTGACCGAAACTATAACGATGACAGGTGTTATGGTATGGAGTTTGACAGATTTTTGACGTTTGTCAAAGTTAAAGTAAGATGGTGCGACTCAGCCTTACAAAATTATGTAAATATCTTACGCTGATTCCGGATATAAATGTAGGTTGTTCCGGATATACCTACATGAACATTTTGTCACAAACGCTCATAGTTATTGAAGTCCGCTCTGCAAGCCACTGAGCCACGTCGATAGTGTTTAGTTTATTATTTATTTACTATCCTGGGTTGAACCATCGTACTTTAATTACAACATAGTCAAAAGCCTGTCAAACTCCAAACAAAACACCGGTTAAAGTTATAGTTACGGTTAAAGGACATAATTTTGCTAATTTCATTTGTTTCAACTATTTACTCAAAAACCCGGTTTCTTGATTCGTAGTTAAAATAACCAATGGTCAAATTTGACAGATGTCAAATGACAAGTGGTTAAATATCAGAAAAAAATGTTTTTCGAACAATGGTTAGCTTGACTTTTAGTACATTTTTAACTATCTGTTTACATTTTGTTAATATTTAACCATTAGTAGCGGACAATGTTCGTTCTCCATACATTGTTCGCCTAAGAACCAACAATTTTGACATATTACTACCCGAAAGCGAAATAATACGATTCTGTGTGTAAGAACAATGATTCCTGANGACAATTGGTTATTTTAACTAAGAATCAAAAAACTGGGCCTAAGTAACGTATTAACTAAACCCAATCAAGTGGGGAAAACATGCTTTCAGAGCACTTCTTAACGTCAAGTGTTCTATTAAGGACGGATACGTGTCTAGTTTAGTGATTTTGCTGTTAAAGTTTCCTCAACACGCCATTATAAGTAAGTATTTACTACTCCTGAATAATAAATAGTATGTTTCAGTTTAACCCAGTTCGAGGTATTCCTTAAAGTGTATCAATTTTGAGGCGCACCTAAACTTTTCCTCGAATCGCACCTTTGTTATGTTACCCTGGTACTTTTTATTCATCTTAGTTGACACAAAATAATATTATTATTAGTAAAAACCGACATAAAAAAATAGAAACAAAAAAATGCACTGAAAAAAAGGAAAATAATTACGTTATTTATTTATTAGGACACATTATTACCATGATTGATATTCTCGGAGTCGGTGCCAGTCTGCCAAATGCCAAGCTCAAAAAATGTAAATTTAGCGCGTCGAAGAATACTTCCCCAGAACACAATGTCTTAAATGTGTATTGCTGTTGGTGTACCTTTATCAATAAATAAATAAATAAATAAATAAACACACATTGTAAAGTTCTCAAACAAAATGTAAAATTACAAGTAGCTCCTAATATTATTGTACTTAATGAAATTACGGGCGTAATCTTCGTCTAATTTTCATCTTTATCCCTATTTTCGTGTTAAGCTCATTAGAATATTAAGCTTTAAGTAATGAAGTTTATATTAAATTAAGCAACATTCGCCTTAAATAAAACGAAAATTAGAAAATGGATATAAACTTTAACCTCGACTAGTTTCTTTTGGAGGCGATAAAAATAAATAAGTGTTGTTGTACGGTTGTAAACTAAATAGTTTTAAAGATCATGACCTAATTACCAAAAGCAAAAAAGATTGAAATTGATACCTTAGGTAAGTACTTTATATTTGGAACTGATTATATTTTATTATTAAAACAAACTGTATTGCATAGAAATAGAGAAAACTTTATTTTGTTGCACCGTTTTGTGGTAGAAGCATACGCCCGTATTCACAATTACTCAGAGTAATACGCACAGGGTCACACATGAACCAATCACAGAGCTCTGTTCAAACGTGGCTCAACGCTGTGCGGTCGATTTGCTGCTTCACTTAAACAAGTATCGTTTGTGAATACGGGTGATAGTATGCTGAGAGCATTTTTTGAGCGATCCAAAACAAATGCCAAACCTGCAATGACGTATTAATAACAATATTTAAGTAATTCTATAAATTGGGGCTTCTAAAATACAATGGCGGTTGGTTCAAACCTTAAACTACGTTAAAGTCAGATTATCGGAATACGGTAGCTAAAGCTGTCCGAAACAAATGACCTTTTACGTCTGACCTCGATTGGCTCCGGTAAAATGTTGCACCGAATACACTTTTCCCAGATCTCGTGGATCCATTTAGCGCCAATTTTTGGGTATAATCCGGAAAATCCGAAATATCCACTTGGGTTATAGCACACTGGAGAGGGATGGTTTTTCAATATTATTTTTGTAATTGGCCTTATTTTTAACTTAGTTTATGGTATTAACAATCGATGATTAAAAATGCTAAGCTACGATTCGGACACGTGAACTGAGAGCTTCATCCTCTCTCTCTTTATAAATAAATAAAAAACTTTTATTCTCACCATACTCAAAATAAAGGTTTATACTCTTTCCTACGTCTGATTATCTAAACGTGTATAGTAAATAAAGAATAAATACCTACCACTTATTCATTAAATTGAAAGGTAAAAAGATAGATCATATTAAATAAATAACGGTATTCAAAATAACTTTATTGCTACTTTTATTATTCCTATAACATTATAAATATTTACTCTTTGGACAAGGAAAGCAAAATGAAAGCTAATGATAAAAGGCTTGGTAAAAACAGAAAAAAAATTGGGTTAATACAATTAATAAAAGAGAGGAACATAATTAAAGTGTTTTCTTTGGTTTTTTAATTATTATTGTGACCGAAAAGATAGTTAAAATAAGAGTTTCCGTGTTGCTTGTGCCCTTGAGCGTGGCAGGAGTCGTCGTGCCACTTTGACAGGTCAGCGCCAGGAATCCGAGAACATGGCAATGGTTCGTTTCTGAAATAAGAAAAAAGTTTTGAATTTATAATCTTCATCATCATCATCATGTCTCCACTTCAGGAACACAGGAAGAACTCTAATTTACCAGAGCGGCTAAGGATCAAATAAATAAACATCAGAGGTGGAATTGTGTAAAGCAATCGTAATCATTTGACAGTTCATAATGTACGATAAAGTCAGTTAAACAACGCGTGTGACAGAATAATCGTACGTTATGAACTGTCAAATAATAACGATTGCTTTACACAATTCAAACCTCAGGTCTCTCCAGCCCGTTTGGCCACCGCGTGGGCCAAATCCTCCATTTTGGCTCTGACAAATTAGAGGGTTGTGTTCCTGCTGTGGAGACTAAGGCTTGGTTGCACCATCTTACTTTAACTTTAACAAACGTCAAAAATCTGTCAAAATTCATACAAAAATACCGGTTATCGTTAAAGTTACGGTCAAAGTTAGGTGGTGCAACTCAGCCCTAGAACCTATCAGTAAACATTCAAATTGGTTCTAAAGTCAATCGCAAAGAGAGTTATTTCATTTTTGTGTCGAAGTAGGTACTGTAACTGGAATAACACTCGTAGTTTAAAAGCAATTTATTTATTTTTTCTGTGATAATAATAATTTGACTTATGTACGAGTAATAGTACAGCACTGATTAAATATCCAAAAAGCGGAATCGAGGCGCTAAAAATAAGTTAGCACCATAAATGGCACCCGAATTTAAATTCTTTTGATGTAGCCCCGATTCTATTTAGAGCTCTTTGCTTCTTGTTCTGAATAATAAATGGGACCTTTCTAATTGCATTCTCCCATTCCATTGCAACCAAGAGGAAATGGTGTATCACTTAATTTTCATTTTTCTTTCACTTAAGAGCACGTCATTAAAAGAACGTTAAAATTAAAAAAAAAGAAAGAAAAAAGATGGACATTATTATCACGGTAATACTATCTATACAGTATTCCAACTCGGCCATATTTTTGAAATAAATGTCAACAGCCCCGCGGTACGTCACGGTATGACAACATGCGATAGGGCTGCTCACCTACAGTACCCATTCTAATTACATCTGTCTACTTAGAATTTCTATCTAGTATTGTGATTGTAATTTTTTTTTATTTAGACAAACAAAATACTTTTTGAATGGAATTGGATAAAAATGCGTGTTGTTTTGTGGTTAGTAGATTTAATTTAAAAAAATATACTAAAATAATTTTGAATCTACTAATCATAATGAACCGGTTACTTTAATTTCAGGCGGGTGAAGTCGTGGGCCAAAGCTGGTTTTAAATACAATATAATTTTCATTTCAAATCAAACTGACTGAAAATGACCATTTCTGACAGTTAATGACTAGGTAGTTTTTGAAAAATTTGACCGTTTAAGACGGTAAGTCAAATTCAATCAACTTAGTCATTTTCAACACTAGGCCATCGACGTCCGTTCGGCACCTTCGCGACACCCCTAACTTTTACTTTCGACCGCGTACCGAAATTTGAAATTCGAAGGAATGCTCGCGTTTCGTCGGTTTATATGAAGTTACAATACTGTATGATATTATTACCGTGTTATTATGTTGTGGCCACTAGCCAGCCAGTACTCGTAACATACTTATAACTTTTTTCGAGTTCTTTATTTGAATTAATTGAATTTTGTCGCAGAATTACACCAAATTGGTACCTACGACGATTTTAGCCAATACGAGTACATCTTTGCACTCTGCAAAAGTATTAATTGTCATCATAGAGCGTAACGTTTTGTGTGAAAAAGTGAAGTTCTTCATAAAATCTACTTATCTTAAAGATAAGTATAATATACCGTCTCTTGGGCCATGGACAGAATTTCCATTGGTGAACAACAATGTAAATTGAAAACCGATCTGTAAATGTATTGTCACTGACCATAAAAATGTAGTCTACCCACAATACATCTCAAGTTGAAGTCGGAATTTTTGAAGAGTTTTTGTTATTGTTTTAAAAACGTAACCATGTCGCAAGTTGATTGGACTTTTTATGCATTTTTATTACTGTTTATAAAAAAACATACCCATGCCCGACGTTGAGTAACGCCTGCGGCTGGATATGCGTGATGCCCTCTGCGTTGTCGCACGCCAGGCGCGCCATGTTGGTCTTCCTGATCTCATGCAGTTGAGCTGCGAACATTTTTGTTGACAATAAGTGCGGAATTGATTGAGACAGATAGTAAACATGCATTTCAATACCTCTAGCATGAACAACTTTCGTCTTCGAATCGTTTGCGTATTCGACAAAATTCGATACTCAACCTTCGAATTTAACGATAACGTGACAATTTTGATTCTCAAAATAAGTTTCATGCAACCATTTCTCATTTTAAGTTCACTAACACGTTCACAAGGGTGCTGTTGTAGTTTTCGTATTAAATATTTTGATGGCGAGTCGAATACGCAAACGATTCAAACTCGAAAGTTTTTCGTGCTAGCCGTTCAGTTTGTTAATTATTTCGCCCATCAGTGTGCGTATTATCGTTTTATGCTTACCATGAGTTTATGTTAGGTGTGATCGCTAGCGAATGCGTCATTAAATGCATGAAAAATTGTACAGCGCGCCTACTGTCTACTTTCAAAAACAAAAACCTTATAGAATTTTTTGACGCACTCGCTAGCGAGTACACCTAACGTAAACTCATGGTAAGCACTGTTCGACCAATGTCCCGCATATACATTTTTGTTTGTTGACAATGAGCGGGAACCGACTGCAATCTGCCATTCGACCCGTTTTGAATACAGTTTGAGCCGCATTTAACTTACGTGAAAACGGACTGTTTCGGGTTACTTTTTCGTTGGTTTTACCAGTTTTACTGCTAACTGTTTGATATGCGATTGGTTAAATAAAGTTTTACAAATACGAGCTGCATATTCGTAGAAAGATCGAGTGGTTTACTCTATCAGTTTTAATTTGGCTTAAAAAGATTAAGCATAAATCTATATGCAATGTTTAATATTTCAAAGTAAAATAGATCAAATCAAATTACATTTCATAGAATTGAAATAATCTATAAAAAAGTAATTTGTATATCAAATTCTCAGAGCTTAATTTTTACAAACGATTGTTATAACTATTACCATTTTTTTCAAATAACTTTTGTTAATTACTAGCATAATTTACTGTAAATTTTCGTCAAACTATTAACAGATTTGCTTTAATTCAATTAAACCTGCTACCTACAAAGACAAGTTCTGCCGTAGTTGGGAGCGTGGGTGAAACAAAAGGGGCAGTCTGGTAGATTTGCTCGCTCGCTTGGTTCCGTTGCAAGTTACACCCCATGGCACTAAATGGGTAATTAAACTCTTACGGTGAACCCTATTCCTATAATTACGATAATTTCAACCTTACTGGCTCATTGTAGGTTCCTTTGAATTTTATTTGCTGAGAACTTAGGACTAGGCTGAGGTATCGTCTGCACTAACAATTTGTTTCATAAGGGTATGATACAAGTCTTAACAAAATTTCATTGATCTAATATTGTTTTGCCGAATCACGTCCAATGCTGGACAAAGGTCTCCCCCAAGGATATCCACAACGAGCGGTCCTGCGCCGCCCGTATCGAGGCATCTCCCGCGACCTTCATTGGCCGATCGGATCCGACCTTGTAATAAATGTATCTTTCTTTCTTTCTTTCTTTCTTTACTAGATCATGGGCCTACCTACACTACGTCTTCGGCCCGTGGTCGCCACTCGAGAACTTTTCTACAACTTAACTTACCGGTAGAATATTCAAGAATAAAACTCACGCAAAGTAAGGCTGTGGTACTGCTTCCCCCTCTCAAACCAGAACCGGTCGCTGAATCGGAACAGGTACAGCTGTTTAGCCATGATGCAGTACAGGGTGGGCCCTACGAAGGAGCCGGGCACTGGGTCTTCGGCCATGATGCCGGCTAGCAGGTCTACGTCATCGATGTGCTGGTACAGGTCCATTAGGGCTTCCATTTTCTATAAATATTTAAGAAGACCAGGCATTGGAAGATTATAATTATGCAACTTGTTGGTTTAATTCACATGTAAAGATTCATATTTGTATCCCCGTAATTTCATAACAAGAGTTAGGTTTTACCCATATTCCCACCGCTGCAACAGTTGTTGGCAGTTGATGATCAAAAATGGAAAAGGTAGAAGTGAGCTTCAACCAGAATCTTCGCCCACTTGAGATAAATATTAAAAAGGTGTAACAACATTCAAATTCGGCTGACGGACGGGAGACGCCCGCACCTACATTTTTGTGCCTGCCCCGTACTTTGCAATAAAGTACCCATTTTGGCTACACACCGGCCTTCTTATTTGGACCCTGGACCTCGAGCTTGTCAGCCGAGAACTTCACACCTTTTATAAAGGTTACTTACCTCAGGACTCATCACATCCAAAAGATCATGGAACTTCTTAGCTGGGCTTAGACCGCATACATGTCTGTAGCTGATGTAGCCCGGCAGACCAAGGTCTCTTCCTCTCTGTATATCTACTGCAGGTCGATCATGAGCTTTGAGCAGTTCTCCATAGTACTTATCAGCAAGCTACAAGGAAAATAATGTTAATTAATTTAGTACTTTTTGATCGCGGTTTAACCCTCGTAGATTTCGATAAATTATAGCCTATATAAGCTATTCTGATGTGTAATTGTGTAAGCTACAAAATTGTAAATCTTCTTCAAAATCCGACAAGTAGGTACTTCTTGCTTGAGGGTGTAACAAACATCCATCGATTCATCCTCATAAACTTCTGTTTTTATAATAAGTATAGATACATTTTAGTTTAAAGGTTTAAATTTAAAAGCACATTTCTTACGTCTGGGTCTTGTATATCGTCGATACTGGCTGCTTTCTGGTAGAACAGCCCACGGTTCATCTCTTCAAAGTTGGATTTTTCTTCAATGAGCTCTTGTCTGAAGAAAGTGTCGCTGAACGAATACTGTCCGGCGTAGTGGTATTTCTCATCATATTTCCTAAAATAAGAATAAGAACGGACTATTGCAAACTAACTAGCCTACAGGACTGTTTTTAGAATTCACAGCCCGGTCTAGTTAACTGCGCACTTGGCAGTCGTGACGTCACATCGACGCTCTGGTACGGCCGGACGGGGCGAACGCGGGGAAACGCGTGTGCGGAAAAGTGGGAGGGAAAGTCGCATTCCAGCGATGTGCGCACTTAGCTTGATCGGTACGTCAAGGTTAATATTATGCCGTCTTAATTACAACCCTGTCACGTTTACTGCGCACTTGGCAGCCGCATTCCAGCGATGTGCGCACTTAGTTTGACGTCAAGGTTAATATTATGCCGTCTTAATTACAACCCTGTCACGTTTACTGCGCACTTGGCAGCCGCATTCCAGCGATGTGCGCACTTAGTTTGACGTCAAGGTTAATATTATGCCGTCTTAATTACAACCCTGTCACGTTTACTGCGCACTTGGCAGCCGCATTCCAGCGATGTGCGCACTTAGTTTGACGTCAAGGTTAATATTATGCCGTCTTAATTACAACCCTGTCACGTTTACTGCGCACTTGGCAGCCGCATTCCAGCGATGTGCGCACTTAGTTTGACGTCAAGGTTAATATTATGCCGTCTTAATTACAACCCTGTCACGTTTACTGCGCACTTGGCAGCCGCATTCCAGCGATGTGCGCACTTAGTTTGACGTCAAGGTTAATATTATGCCGTCTTAATTACAACCCTGTCACGTTTACTGCGCACTTGGCAGCCGCATTCCAGCGATGTGCGCACTTAGTTTGACGTCAAGGTTAATATTATGCCGTCTTAATTACAACCCTGTCACGTTTACTGCGCACTTGGCAGCCGCATTCCAGCGATGTGCGCACTTAGTTTGACGTCAAGGTTAATATTATGCCGTCTTAATTACAACCCTGTCACGTTTACTGCGCACTTGGCAGCCGCATTCCAGCGATGTGCGCACTTAGTTTGACGTCAAGGTTAATATTATGCCGTCTTAATTACAACCCTGTCACGTTTACTGCGCACTTGGCAGCCGCATTCCAGCGATGTGCGCACTTAGTTTGATCGGTACGTCAAGATTAATATTATGCCGTCTTAATTACAACCCTGTCACGTTTACTGCGCACTTGGCAGCCGCATTCCAGCTAGGTGCGCAGTTCACTTGACCAGGTTGTAGTTTTAATTTTGCAATAAAAATGTCCTTCTTTACTTCGCTTCAATGCATTATGTAGGCTTACTTGATCCGTCCATCCCACATTGTTTGGAAGTATCGTCTTGCCAGTTCATACTCCGCGAACACAAGGGGTACCAGGCTCTCGTCGTATGCATTTACGTACTCCACGTTTTTGGATATAAGGCCGCTGTGCAACAAATGTTTGTACCCTGGAAAAAGGTAGGACATTTGTATCATGTATGAATGAATATTTTATGTTTATGCTACCGGAAGGGTGTTATAATAAGAAATCGCTCGGTGGTAATGCAGAGTTAAGCTACCATGATTTAAAAAAATACGTTATTATAATTCCTTGCCCTGGCTGGTAAATTAATGCCCATTTTTACCATACATCCCTAATTTTTAAGTGACCCCCATGGGAACACATAACAGAAATTTTGTTTACATATGGTGAAAATGGGCATAAGTCTCTAGAACGATTTAGTACTGTTAGAGGCTAATCAAATTGTCGTGCACAAGCCACGTAATTAGAAGAAAAAGTGAGATTAATCAATAGAAATGGTTCTCTATTAACAAAATGCTATAGTATTTACACAAAACTATTATCACTCCGCTTATCTCCGCCACAACGGCAATCGTCGCGCATGAAACGTAATACGGCCGAATAAATCGAGTCGGCACTCACATAAAGACTTAACGGGTATATTAAGTTTTCTCAGCGATAATTAGTTGTTTTTGGGCTTCCTACCCCGAGGGGCCAGAGTAGGGTTGCCAGAAATCCGGGATTGTCCCGGAATTCTGCGTCTTGTCCCGTGTCCAATAATTAGACCTTATTGTCTCGGATATCCGAAAACCTACTAGTTTTGTGACAAAACAAACTAACTAATGACACGGAGGGACTACCTGTTTGTCCTACTAAGTATGTTTTAATAAAAGTGAATAGACACAGAGCACATGACTGCATCCCACTTAACATCAGGTGCGATTGTGGTTAAATAACTGCCTTGTTATGCATAAGAAAAAAAAAGTGTATTAGAAAATAAATTTTCTTTTTCCTTTCTAATAAAAATAAAATCTTTTGTGGATAAAAGAAAACCGTCGTCCTAGTAGAATTTTCCAGGATTTGTTATGTATCTATCTGGCAACCCTAGGCCGAAGGCTCCTATTAGTCACGCTCGTTTGTCCTCTCTGTTCATATGTGCAGGCGATTGTGAAGCCTGTCACGTTGTGTTAAGGATCAATTTGAGGTTTTCACCGGTATAACTATTCTCACATCTTTCAACAGTATCTGGGGTGTTTATAGATTTTCTTGCTCTTTTATGTTATGTACGGATAATAGAACATACCGTTATTGAAATTAATTGTCTAACTCTCGAAATGAAAATATTATATTTAGGTACTTTTATGATATGGAGTCTAAACTCAAGCAGTAATAAAATTCAAGCTTTTACTTGTAAGTTGCACTTCGAAAATTCGACTGTCGAGTTCAAGTGCAAATTTGTTTAAAAAATCTAAAACAATGAATAACGATTTCTCAGGGGAATTTCAGGACCGATTTTGGTAACTATTAGATTTTTCTTACAGCGTTTTTTTTGTTTTCAAAGTATCTAATTTGACTAGTTAGTCACTAATAAGCGGACTAACAAACTTTGAAAATTACAAGTTCAAGTTATTTTTTTAACATCAAGAGGGTGAAAATGATTTGGTAAGGATATAATATGGTTCCTGGTCCACTACATTTCTAGTCTACACAGTCAACATAAAATCAACATACCCATCAATACCGGTAGGAGCTCATACAAGAATATGTTCGATGCAGTCGCAATATTGATCTGGCGCGCCACTTTGAACAGCCTGTCGTCTTTCCAACACGGGTTCAGTTTGCCCAACTCCCGTGCGATCCTGTTGTGCTCCCGGTAGAAGTAGATAGTCATAATTGTTGTGGTCAGATCTATGTTGCCAGCTTCTGGGTAACCTATGGATAAACAATCAAATAGTTTATTCAGTACATAAGGCCCTTTCCAGGGCGCTTATATGTCATAAAAAAGCTTGCCCTACCACCACTTCGCGACAACATATGGGCTGATGCTGAGAAGTGGCGGAAGAAACTCAGTCACAGAGATTCGTCAATCGATTAAAGTTTATCTTTTCATGTCAAATGTTAATGATGTTCGTCTTAAAAAGGTATCACAGCAAGATTAGCTATGAAGATAAACCGACCCCCGGTTTCCAAATTGAGGTTTTTCCCTTGAGTGTGCACATTGTCTACTTAAGCATGAACTTAAGTCTATTTTTGTTACTGAACATGCCGTAGAGAGAGAGAAATCAGAAACTATGAGGTACAAATGGCTTCAAAGTTATGAACTGTTTTCACCTTGTTTTCATCGACATCCAGCGTCTTCATTAATTTACACTCGTACTATTAACTTGTATTAAATTATATTGCTCATCCACTTTGGTATATTGAAAGCTAGTATTGCTTCTATTGTCATACGATATTATAATTCTATGAACACGATGGGCCACTTAATAGTAATTATTTCGGAGGAAATATTGGGCAAATTAATATAATTGAGTTGTAATGATCCTTCATTTTGGAGTTAATCATACTTCCTGATTATGGGGTTTGGTATCACGGAGGTTCCTTTACAAGTATTTATTGATAATAATATTACTGGTACATTTCCTATATATACCATAACATTTTTTGAATTAATTCAAGTTCAAAATAATTTGGGAAAGTTTACCCCATCATTTAATTGTTATTTTTATCCGCAGTTAAGTTTTCCATAGTTTTTACGAGAACACTAAGCAAAACTAAGCACTGGTAGACTTCTGACTGCCACAAGTATTTACTGTTTACTTGAAGGTTTAGGGTATAAACGGAGTTGGTGCTTATGATATTGGAGCGACACGGGAGAAGTGACATTGACATAATATTATGACTTGACAGAGCATGCAAACATGAAGCAGCCCCCCTAGACAAAACTCACTTTTAGATCGAATCGAAAATCGAATCCGTCAAAACTCCATACAAAAAAGGAGCTTTTCGACCACTTTTCGAATGGTATGCGATTATAATTTGCACTTTGTCTAGACCCACTGATCTGAAGTCTTACTGACGTTAGACGTCTCAAAAACACCCTCCCGTGCTACTCCCCTACCTCAGGCACCAACTCAGATAAGCGCTACAACCTTAATTCAAACTACTTGTTTAAGTATTTACCAAACTTATAACAAACAGGGTCAGGCCCTCTGTTCTGGAAGCAGACATCTTCCGTTTCATTCAACGGCACGTGGCGGCCTCCTCTCTTTTCCTCTCATAATAATCCATGTTCAAACATCCGGATGGCCTTAAGGGCTTCCTCGTCTACTCCGTAAATTGTTGACAGATCTAGCAAAGGCGTTTGATTGTTTACCTGAAAAAAGGTTAGGGTTAATTGTTTAGTCAATTCATCATCATCATCTGGCTATTGACGCCAGTATTCACAAACGATGCTTTCTTAAGTGAAGCAGCAAATCGAGCGCACAGCGTTGAATAGAACTATGTGATTGGTTCGTGTGTCACCCTGTGCGTCCACGCGCACTGTGAGACCTCATAGTAATGTTTGTAATTACGGGAGTGAGTCTCTACAGCAGAACCACCAAACTGTAAATTACGAGTGCCAAATGGAAGGATTCGCCTTTATTCAATAATATAAATCATTTTTTTTATGAGGTAGCTTATGAGTAAGTATGAGGTGTATAAAGAGGAATAAGTATCTACACATGAAAGGTTAATAAACTCTACCGCGGTCGCTTCAAGAAATTTAGCGACGATAATAATTTCATACTGGCATCTTCTCAGAAAGTTGGTTTCAGTTAATATTTCTTGGTAACATAAATATTAAAGTATTTCTTGTAGCTTCAGGATTATGCCTACGAGAGTTCATTAAACTCGTTCAGTGACATTAGGAATCCAAACCGGATCTAACGAATTCTTTAGCTAATTAATTACCGAGTCACCTGCGTATTAATGGTTACCGTATCCGGGTTACCTGAACCATTCGGAATCTGGCAAAAAAACCACGATAATGTATTTCTGACATCTCTATTCTCCTGCCAAGTTACAGTTAGAATAAATTAACCTTGTTAGAATTTTATTTCACGAAGAGTTCTTGAGCCAATACTTAACTAGGAAAGCGTTTGAAATTTTTATACCTATCTATTTAAATTTTAATACACGTACGTAAGTTTATCGATTACCTTCTGAAATGTTTGAATATTCAGAGGTATAACAACAAGCCTGTCCAAACGTGAAAGTTGTGAAAGTTGGCGTTGAAGTGCGATGTTAGGATACTTTCCTTGCCCGCCATGCTTCTGCTAATGTGTTACAGCGAGATAGAAAACTTCGTCTTTAGGTGAGTTGCTTCATTATTCAATGAATCATAATTTAAAAACAAATAATTTTGAAAAAAATAAGGTTGAAAAAAATTGGAATTTACAAATTTTTCAAACAGACAAACCCTTAGTTAGTTGAATTGAAAAACCTCTTGTAATTTGTGAATTGAAACACAAATTACAAGAGGTAAAGTTAAATTTCCATTTCCCTGAACCTAAGAATCGATTATAATGGGTTTAATTTGAAAGACCCGTGTCTCACGCAGAAAGATCGAAAAAGTATCTACTCGTAAAACTCTTCGAATCACCAAAAGAATTGCAAAAATTTCCAGTTAAATTGCAGGCTGATTTATTTATTTATTTAGGAAACGCCAAGGTTTTACCACAAAATATTACAGTGTATAATAATGTACACGTATTAGTTAAATAGGTAACTTTTAAACTTAATTTTATGTCTATGTCCAAACATATGTAGTCAAGCTCTTGTTTGCTATGTAACTGCTTGTCAAAACATGTCAAGTGACAAGCCCCGCCCACCAACATACCTACCCGAAAAATTAAGTTAAAAAGTTACCTACCTACTTAACTACTTAATACGTGTAAATCAGCCATAACGGATGTTTTCACCATCTATCTGCAGCCTAAATAATGTCAGACAAAGTTACGAAGTACTTACTTGCTCTGGTAGCGTATCTTTAGGTATACAGCCATTGTCTTGGAAGGTTTCGATCCTGGAGTACTTCATGCAGTGTAAACCTGTGACCCGGAGGTAGGGGTCATCGTCGGGAATGGGTATGGGGTCACATCGAGGGTCATTGGCGCCTTCTGGGTAACAGCAGTAGGTTCTTTCGCGGAGGTAGTCCACTGGAGAAATAGATATTGAGAAAAAAAAACGCCCTTTTAGGCTGAGTTGCACCACCTAACTTTGACCATAACTATTATGATCACCGGCGTTTTTTCTATGGAGTTTGACAGATTTTTGATGTTTGTCAAAGTTAAAGTAAGATGGTGGAATCCAGCCTTAGATTTAAATGAATCTTACGGATCGAAGATCAAAAGTTTATTCAATCTCAAGGGTAGATTGAGGCTTTTGCGTTGAATTTGAAATTCTGAATACTGAGATCAAATTATAGGACAGTTTATATCTTTAGTTTTAGTGTTATGATTCTTGTTCTTGAAATGGGTTTCAAAATTACATTAGGCATAAAAATAGAACAATCTTTTTAAAGGCCTTTAAAAGTCTTGTCATCTTTTTCTCACAACTGAAAATCACAAATCTCTTCGCTATTTAATTGAAATCGATTGTTACAAGTCAATAGGTCAAAATTGTGTGTGCATTTTAAAGTTCTTTACAAATCTTACACGGGCCAGTGACTAAACTGATGTCCACGTTGATGAACTCCAGAAAGGCAGCAGCTGCCAGGTTGAAGGTCTTATCCACAACTCGGCCGTTGGACTGCAAGGCTGTTCTGACCTTCCGAGCTGAGGGTAATGGCTCCCCATGCTTGGTTTCCCGAAGACCCCCCACTGAAATATTTTGTCAAATTAAGAATGCGGCGTTCAGGCTCTTTTCAATAATAGTCACAAGAGCATTAAAGATACAAAAAAGTAATTAAACGTGTAAATACATTTAGTTTCTATGTCGAGAGTGTACAGACAATTTTTAACATTCATAACGCCGAGTAATGTGTTATTTAATAAATAATTTATAAAACCTTACCTAAATACTCCGGTTGAAATAATAAATAACGCAAGAAAATGTTTATATTAAATACCTAATCATAACAAAAGTTAAATTGCTGAAGTTAGACTAAAAAGATTTAAAACTTTGATGTAAACTTAAACTTTGACGTAAAACTTTATTCCTGAAAAAGCTTATTGCGTGGGCAATAAAAACGTTCAAACTCAGCCCCAAGCAGAGTGGGCCCTGGATCATGATTGTTAGCTTAATAACAAAAAAATAAAAATGTATTAGATAGACTAAAGAAGTACGAGTCCATGCGTCCCTTATACTTCAACACCGCGAAACTGCACGTTCGTAACATTACAGGAGAGAAAAAAAACCTCCTCTAAAGTTACGAAAGTGCAGTTTCGCGGTGTTAAAGTATGAGGGACGATAGGTATGTATATAAGTAGGTAAATAAATATCGTTTTCAAGATTCTCCGAGGGAAAAAGAGAACTGTCTTTGGATACATAGAGTAATACAGCAGATAAAAGACTGCTTAAAGAAATCATCTTTCACTATATGCCAGCCGTTTAGGTACTTCTCCTAAACTTACTATGTCCATATTCCGGCTTGAGCAGCCTCAAGTATGGTCCTTTAGCAGACCCTCTAGTTGGGTGCTTGTAGTTGTTGCACGTGCCATCGATCCGACTACCCTCATGAGGAGTGCATGGTTTCACCTCGATTGCACATTGTCTGCGAACATAAACAGGGTTATTGATGTACGGATTATTTTAACGCAGTTACTTGCTAGGAAAAAAAACGAACGTCTTTCTATATTCATCATCATCATCAAAAGGACTCCACTACATCATGACGTGTGTAAGCCGTTCCTAAAAATCATCACATAGCACGATCTCTTGATTTTCTTTATCCAGTTACTGTCATCATTATTTCAGCCATAGGACGCACTGCTGCCTCCCTCAATGATTTCTATAATGACCGGTTGGTAGCGGCCAGCATCCAGTGCCTTCCTGCTTTTAATGATCTACAGAAAAAGTTTCAATCACAGTATACCTTTCACAATTTCTTGTCTTGAATTATTTTTCACAATTTAAATGAAAATATTGTAATTTCTTTATTATATTTAACGTTGGAAAACTCAGACTTTAATATTCATCAACTATTTCAAATGGTAGAGAACATATTTTACAGCGTACTAAATGCTCATTATAATAAACACGTTGGCGTTAAACTTCACGGGCCAATTTATGTAAATTGCAATTATATGTAATGTACCTACTCATGCATATTACAATATGAGTCATTACGCTAATATTTCATCGAATATGGTAATTTAACGCCTTTTATTACGTGTTATTAAGTCTTTTTAATGTTCACTAATTTTCAGCCGTTACAGGAACAATGACTGCAAAAGTGGCATCGATTGGGTTGCGTAAGATGGTTCTTCACATTCAAATAAAAAATAATTAATTGGTAAAATTTGCATCTATCGGGATTCGAATCCCAATCCCAACTAATATTATAAATGCGAAAGTAACTCTGTCTGTCTGTCTGTCTGTCTGTCTGTCTGTCTGTCTGTCTGTCTGTCTGTTACGCTTTCCCGCTTAAACCTCGCAACCGATTTTGATGAAATTTGGCATAGAGATAGTTTGAGTCCCGGGAAAGAACATAGGTTAGTTTTTATCCCGGTTTTTGAAACAGGGACGCGCGCGATAAAGTTTTTCTGTGACAGACAAAAATCCACGCGGGCGAAGCCGCGGGCGGAAAGCTAGTATAAATATAAATATCCTTGGACACTATGGGTACTAGACAACGAATATAAACAACATACTTAAATACTTTTTTTTTATAAATACATACATAATAAACAGAAATTAAAATTCATCATTTCAATTTCTGCCCGGCCGGGAATCGAACACGGGACCTCTCGGCATAGTAGTCCGTTCTAAACCACTACACCAAACGGTCGAATGTGCATCTACAGCTGGTGATGTAATTCAGCATGTCATCTACCTAGTTACGAGTAGACACAGCGGGTTTTTCATCGAACTAATTAAATGAAGACAATTTTGTTTCTTTCACCACTGTAATTTGCTAGAAAGGTACGATATTATTCCGATTTATGTAACAGTATGTTAGATTATATACCTTGCACAATCAGCTTCAGGAACTATTTTTCCACTGACTCTATCAAAAACTTCCCCGCCATTGACATGTAAAACGAACGTAAATATCAAAACCACTAACAAATACTTCATTTTGGCTCACTACCGCTAGACAGGACCTCTAAACACTGTAAAGGATATTTAGTAACTCATACAATACTGCTGAAATCATTGCGAAATAGGTACGTAGGTATGTTTCGTAAATACGCCTTCCTTCAGTAAACACAAATTGTGTTAGGTCAGTATTTAGCTGTTTATTGCGTGTTTTTTCTGTTTATAACGAACACGCTTTTCAATGTTAACTACGCGTTAATCTCTTTTTAATTATTTAGTGTAATTTAATACCTGTTGTTAAATCACTCATTGGATAATTATGAAAGCTGTGCATTACGTGGTTTTAGTGAATTTATGTTGCGTTTATTTTATTATGTTTTACGTATTAAACAGTCGTCAAATTCAAACCCTGTCACAGTAATTTATAATGTCCCAAAATAATAGTATACCCTAACATCACTTTGGGACAATATATCTGGCTGGTGCTGAGTGAGAATACGAGGCGTAAAAAAACTCAGTCACCATTGTAAGCCTTTTTTTTATTACAAGAAATTTTAATACTGAACAAGATACTTGTATGTAATAAGTATGAACTAGGCACCACCCACCCACTCTTGTCAACATAATATTAACGTAATTATGAGATTAAGGTTGACATGGCTCTGGGTCATCATGGCTGTTAACTTAAAAATTACGAGTACCTAAGAGCACACCGATTAGCATCTATTTTAATGTAATATTTTTAAATAAGAAATCATAATTATAACAAGTAGGAGGACTTTAGGCTGAGTTGCACCATTTTACTATAACTGTAACAAACGTAAAAATCTGTCAAACTCCATACAAAAAATACCAGCTATTATTAAAGTTACGGTTAAAGTTAGTTGTTGCATGTCAGCTTGAGAGTGTCTCATGTTTTATTTATAAAATTATGTCGTTTATTCTTCAAAATTTTCCAAATTCGGTCAATGTTCTGATTAAAACAGCCCTTGATTTTAAGTGGACGTGTACACGGTCATTGTCCCAATGTAAATTCCAACATAAATATTCAACGGGCATCAGACAAAGATGGCAATTATTCATCAACTTTGAAATGGATAAAGTTTTATTTATATTGTAAAGACGTCACGGGATGATACGGGATATATCACGGAGAAGTTTTAATGGGATGCTTTTTGCTTCGCCCGCGTAATGAGGAGCGTGGACAGCGATGTAAACATCCCCGGGAATCAAGGATGAGGTAAAAACGTAGGGTTGGCACGAACGAATTATTTTTAACGTCAAAACATAATTGCCACTTAGAAAAAAGTAGAAATGGAAATTTCTTAATGTCAACTCTCAAATAATAAATTGGGTTATCAAAAATGTACTTGGGTTTGTAATTAGCTGTTAATACTGTATTTTGGGCAGTATCAAGAGAAATCTAACGAACAAGTCTTATCACTATTTCACCTTAGTGTATTTGTATCTGTCTTTGCTCGTTAATCCATGCTTTGCCGCTGCCTACTCTTTTAAGGTATTCCAAATAAAATTAAGGATTATTTTGCACTCTGCCTACTTCGCAGAAAACTACACTATTTGTAGAGGTCTAAGCAGAGTCAGTTGTGTCACTTCTACTTCTTATCGTAGGTATCGACAACAAACCTACACAGTGTCAGCCCAAAACTCCGCTACAAGAATGGCGTTGTCAGCAGCATTCATTAAATCCTCCTGCGTGCAGTTGCTCGGGCACGACATCATGTACTTCATCAACTGAGGAACAAAACCGCACCTGCAATTGTGTCACTTTTAAATTAGGTCTTGGTCCTTCGTGTGCTAACCCTACAAAAACCAGTCTTTTGATCCCAAACGTACCGCAACTAATTATCCATCGGTTTAGTTCTCATGGAGGACTCTGACTTTTGTAAAGATATCTTGGCCCCGATAAGTAGCAGATTTTTGTCGTTGCTATTTTTATCATTCAAAGCTTAAAGTTTATTTTTCTAAATTCGATGGAGTCAGTCTCACTTAACCCGTCTGGCCAGTGTTGGAGTGTGACCCAAAAACTCCATAATTATTAAGAGACGATATATTTTCTCCTGTAGTAGAGACTAAATGTTAGGCATGATGATGGATTTCAATAACAAACGATTCAAATTCAAAATAAAAATTATCTTTATTTGTTTTTTTTACAAATTAAATTACTACTTACAAATCGTCAAATGTTCTTAATGAGCCTATACATGTCTCATTCTTTTTTGCCCTACCAGCTGCAAGAAAGGATTTTTTCCTGGCGGCTTGGTGACTGGAATTGAACCGCCACCGGTGCAGACGTGAGACGATGGTGAATTGTCTGCACGTGAAAAAGAGGTTGTCCGGCTTGCAGAAATTTATATAAGTTACCGTTCCTTGTGTGAAATTAAAAAATATAAATAAAACAGCTCCCTCTCAATTGACACAATTTATTTTTATCTCGTATGCTCCTATATAGTTAACAATTACGATATTATAATAACTACTGTAATAGTGCCAATCTCAAGGGATTCAGGGTCGTTAATTAGGTTCGGTTTGGTGAATATTATTGCCACTACAAATTTCTTAAAACTCAGCCTAAATATTAAAAGACTCTAATAGTTAAGATAACTGCACGATGTCAGGTCGGAAAGACTCCTACTTGAAGGATGGAAAAGTGGGTACCTTGGAAGCCATGCGGTTATAAGCCGTTACCCTGAACGTTCCTCTCTTCTTCCGGGGTCCAACGGGTCTCGCACACTTTTAAAAAAAAAAAAAAAAAAAAAAAAAAACATACGGGTCGAATTGAGAACCTCCTCCTTTTTTTGAAGTCGGTTGAAAATCACCTTCTCGTGCTGCTCCCACACCTCAGGGCACAGATCAGGTCTGTGCCTCAGGAACTGAGTTAAGCGCTAAGCTAGCGTATATTAGTAGTGCGACATTACCTTACATAATAATATTTCAAAGAACAACAGGGGCCATTTTAGTTTCTAAGCTTAAAGTCTTAATAACAAACACACCCTAAAAGCCGTACTCATCGCTCACCCTTGCCAGTTTTTACGTCGCCAATGGATTTCGAAAAGTCGATCACGTCAAGCTTTTTTAAACGGATAATCCTGTAGTTGATTCAGCAGACAAAATGGGCTTAGGAAAAAATACAATTTGGGTGTGTTGATGGGAAAATTATGTAAATAAAGTCACGTAAGTTTGTAACCGTGAAATCTTGCTTTATTTATTTTAGCGATATTTATTAATCTACCGACGGATTAGCAAGCTGAAGTAGCATTGGGCAGGGCACATAGTACGCAGAACTGACGGCCGATGTGGCAGCAACGTTCTGGAGTGGAGGCCGCGTACCGGTAAACGCAGCGTGGGACGTCCACCCACAAGGTAGACCGACGACATCATAAAGGTAGCAGGAAGGCGCTGGACGCAAGCCGCTACCAACCGGGCAGCATGGAAAGCATTGGGGGAGGCCTATGTTCAGCAGTGGACGTCCTATGGCTGATATGATGATGATGATGATGATGATATTAATCTTCATGCCCCCTAAGAAATGAACTCGGTTTTTAGTTGCAACATGAAAGAAATCCATCGATCAACATGGAAAGCATTGGGGGAGGCCTATGTTCAGCAGTGGACGTCCTATGGCTGAAATGATAATGATAATGATAATGATGATGATGATGAAATAAATCATCAAACCAAAGTACTATTGCTGTGTCATAGCAGTGCCTCTTGCCCTTCGAGTATCCACGGAAGTCCAGGGTCGTGGTGTTCCTTACGACACCTCGGCATGATGCTGAGTGGATACCGTTTCGGTGACACACAAAATACCTACTCTATTTAGTTCTAGTTCTTTTTAATGTTGTTTTGTGTCGCTGAATAAAATATTTAATTTTCTTTTTGAAACTTCGAATTTTAAAATACCATTGTTAGTACAACAAAATCTGAGGTAATTTCCTAACCAAATACAACAAATCGGTAGAAATAAACCCGACCGCACGATGTTCCAGTACTTTCCCGATACTAATGCGTCTCAGTCGATTTCATCTGGCCACAGCGTGTTTTAAGTGAACCGTGGGCGAATGGAGCAGGGGTCATAATGGCGTGGCGTTTGTAAGCAACGCGGTGTTCTGTAGTGGGTGTTGGCCTTGCTTGTACAGAACGGCCATGTCATTTCACATAAAATGTTAGGAATATAAATTCGAGTGTAAAGAGGCACAAAGATGTTTTCCTTGAAAACAGTTAGCGAAGAACATATCTGTGTCAAAATCCCTAAAAGATAGATTAATTTATTAGTAGGTATAGTTTACAAAAGTTCTCGAACTCAAAAATGAGATTGTAAAAATTTTCAATCATCCCTACCTTTTGACTCTATCTTGCAATGTTTCTCTGTTCTACGTCTTTCTCAGGCCTACAATGATTAAGTATCGCCCATGATGAAGCGGTAAGCATCCAAAACCCCATAAAATATTTTGATATTTTGAACCGTCTAAATAAAAAAATCCTTATTTTAGGCAGAGCTGACCTTTTTAAACTTTTGTACACCAGACATATTTTTTATGAAGAAAACTATTACTGGAATTGTTCAAAGCTGGTGTTTCGCAGATTTTGAATTTGAATACTAATTTACTTTACTTCACAAAAGTCAAACCCACATTTTGAATACCTACCTAAAAATGGATGTTGCTTTCATTTGGGCTACGGCGCAAGGTAAGATCGTGGTGCATTCGAGTGTATCGGTCCACTTTGTGCACCAATGTGAGTGCGGTCTGCGCCTGACTGTGAGGGCCGTAAGAGGATCGGTTTACGAATAACGAGCTTTGCTTTATGAAAGAGGGAAAATTGAGGAAAGAGTTGGAATGCGAGAAATGCAGAATTTTTCGGTTGCTTAGATGCTGATATGATGAAGGTTGGAGAGCTTTATTTCGGAAATAAATAGGTACGAGTGTATTTACAGCATATCATAATAAATAATCATTTCAGCCACAGGATGTCCACTGCTGAACATAGGCCTCCCCCAATGACTTCCACATCGCACGGTTGGTAGCGGCCTGCATCCAGCGCCTTCCTGCTACCTTTATCAGGTCGTCGCTCCACCTTGTGGACTTTACAGCATAGATATAGATAAAATCTAGGTATAGTTGTAGAGGTTTTGGTAGTTATTAATCCATTTGTTGGATACAGTTAGACTCAGTGTGAAAACCACTTTGTGTAATTGTTTCCAGTTTCGATGAAAAGCAATATGATTCCGTGTTTTAGAGGGCACGTCAAGCCATCAGTCCGATGAGTTATATCTATCAGACTAGAGTAAGAGCCTATAACGGCTCATAAAGATTGACTTTAGTTTCCGCCTCAGTTGTTAAGAGACTACTTAAGTAGTATTCTCTCGTTTTTTTCTAACTAGGGAAAAGATAATTTAATATCGTAACTGGGTAGGTAATACGTAAATAGTTAAATTATATTTTCCCTGTTAATTTCCTAAGAAACAAAGAACAGCTTTTGAATTTCTTAGGCATTCTTAGTCGATTGATTTTTAGTTGTTAACATTTATTATATTTACAGCACGCCACATCAAACTCTTTCTTTTAAAATATCACAGCACCACGGTTTTCAAGCTTGATGTGCTGTAATCTGCCCTAGCTATAAGATATTAGATAAGAGATGTGTCTAAAAACAAAGTTTCTGCTGTCAGAAACAAACTAAGTATTATGTCCCTGATGCAAATGGTGACTAATACCCCCGAGCTTACTATGATGGATGACGTTTTTACGTTCAAGATGATGAATGCACGCGAGTGCCGAGTCTTGTTACTGTAGAAAATGCAGGAAGATTCCTTACTCTATCCTCTTAAAGTTATTATAAAGACTCATGTGCGAATTTTACCTTCAAATGCAAATAGCAAAATGTTAGTTTGTACCTATTTTTAAAGTATGGGGTTGTATCAGTACTACAAGAAAAAAGTAGAAAAATGATTGACTGACTGAAATTCATTTTATTTTTTGCTAGTCTTTTCAAAAGCACTTTTACACGTCCCATTATTAGGTACTTTACAACTGCTCCGGGACAATAAATGGGCTTGTTCTTAAGTAGAAATGTTATTTAAAACTTAACTGTATTATTCTGTAATATAGATTCCTTAGCGACTTATAATACAGTTCTTAGAGGACGTTAAATGTAGCATTGTGAAACTTTATTCTGGAAATATCTAATAGGTACCTTCTATTTGAATCTTTGATTACCAAAGTTACCAAGCTGGCAATGCTTTTATAAACAATATCCTGTTGGACTAAAAAAAAAGTAAAAATATTCTCTCGCCACTAAAATAAAATAAATCGTCCAGTGTCCGTTTCGAAAAAGAAAAAAAATATTTAATACACTATGGGTTGGTAATAAAACAGCTGAAACGCAAAATAAAATATCCGAGCGCTTTAAAAACACATTTTCAAGTTACCGCACGTTGTTTAATGTTGGGTAAAGTTATGGCTCCCGGAGGACTGTTAATTTTCTATTCTTTTCATTTGTATCTGTTAAAAAGGCAGATTTTCAGCCGAGTTTTTAGTGAAATACTAGTTAACGAACTTTCAAAATGGATTAGCAAGTTTGAATGAGCTATGTTAATTAAAGACTTTAGATTTAGGTTAGATTTAGATTGTTTAAGATTCAAAATTAATTTAATTAAATTCCATTTAAACTTCAAAGATAGATTATGTTCAGTGATTGGTACAAATATTGTAGTTCACAAAAGCCTCATTGTACTTGACATTGAATCGAGTTTTAAAGTTCGTTAAATAGCACGCACATAAATATTGATAAAACTGTTAGAATAGTTTTTGTTCGGAGTTTCAATCACGTAGTTTGGTTTCGGTCATTCATTCATCCTTCACGCAGTTAATTAATTTTTGATTAATTCACGATGTACAAATATTCCTAAAAATTCCATCCAAGACTTAAATCGCATTTAAAATAAGAGGCACGTACTCACACTTCATCATTGTCTACAGATGCTTGAGAAAAGTTAAACATTTTCCTAAGGGGCGTTGACTCTGAAAGTTGGCCTGTCCAACATCAGATTAATTGACAAATATTAAGGTTAATGATCCTTCAAAAAGAAGTCTACTACACAAAGATACAGTAGGATCACTCATTGATGTACGGACGAGACATAGATTATAACACTGTAATAGTAAGAGGCATTTTATAATAAAAATGTATAGGCAAACGAACGACATCATTTTATCCAGACATAGCTAAGGCCAATTAATGGGACAATGACAGCTGCCACATGTTTTCGATTTTACTAGCACTCTATCCATTTTGGAAAGCACACTACCTATAATATTTATAAGGAATGTCAATGTCATGACAATGACAATCAATGACATCGTGATTAATGTGTGTTAGTCACAGCAAACGCGGTTCCTATAGTAATGTATGCCCTGCGTTCCCAAACAACTGCACGCAGGAAGATTTAATGAGTGCTACTGACAACGCCACTCTTGGGGCTGAGTTTTGGGCTGACACTGTGTAGGTTTGTTGTCGACACAACAAGAAGAAGATAGTAGGAAGGATGAAAACCACAGATTAGAGAGTATGTCTAAAGATGAAAACAATGCGTATCAGCTGTGTAGAGAGCCGACAAGGTACGTTTTGCTACCATCGGTCAGCCATTGCTTTTGTAGGTTGGAAATAGCTTCATACATACAACATCCAGGCCAGGCGCATCCTAAAGCAAATTTTTCAGTTTGCATCGACATCTAACACCCGTATTCACAAATATTACTATGAGGTCTCACAGTGCGCGTGGACGCACAGGGTCACAAAAACCTATTTGTAGATAAATACTTGAGTAGCAGAGTGACACCCACGAATCAATCACAGAGCTCTATTCAACGCTGTGCGTTTGTCTTCGCATAGCGTTGCTGCGTCACATAAGCAAGCATCGCTAGAGAATACGGGTGTAAGAGGAGGTAGCTGTGGACTGTGCCTTCTTTCTGTTCGTGTATTGTGTTTGACATCTAAACAAATTGTGTACTTCACTGTAATTAGTTGGCGGGACTGTCCTCCTTAGGTCTACCCTCAACGCCTACGCGTTTCCGCAGTAATCAACGTGTCAATGTTATTTATAGCTACGCCCGAAGCTTTGAAAGCTCCAATAAAACTTTTAACTTTGACGAAAGTTTTCTTTGGGAAAGAGTTTTTTGCTATTCTAGTCATAATTGGAGTTATGAACTTCGTAATTTTAAGTGTTTGATATAATAAAAAGTTACATAAATGTCTGAAAAGTGCGCTTGTACTGGTTTAATCAAATGTGAAGTAAAGTTTCTTTGTCAAAATTGGTTTTTCATTTTGCTTTCTGAATATCTGCAATTATTATTAGTGCCTCGCGATTCATAAAGGTGTGTATAGATTAGAGCATTTCTATGTAATGTAAGGTTCTTATGAATGGTACAAAACAGGTTAAATGTACCACGTTTGGTTCGGGAAAGGGACTCACACACAGGACATATCATAAAGCTCACTGTTATGTTACAAATAAATGCTCTATTACCTTTAAAGTAACATGTTAATGATTGTGATGTAAAAGTTTGCAGTAGGTATACCTAGTGGGCCAAATCGTGGGACCAAGCACTTACACACTCGTAGTTCATAATTTTGTGTATCACACGAAAACAATTTAAAGAATTGAATACAGAAAAATCTGAGCAATTTATTAATATCTGACAGGCACGCAAGGGGATCCGAACCGTCGGACTGGCCACTTATAAATTCTAGAGGCGTTTTTTTCTTTAATTTCACTAAAATATTCATAGAGAAATATGAATGGAAATATACGATCCGGAGAAGTGTCAGCGGTGTTTTCGTGAGGGGCATTTCAAAGCAAAAATGCTGGATGTGGGAGAAAATGGCTGTATTTTATTTAGATCCGGATGATAAGCAGTCGTTTATTATGATACTGTCTGAGGCACGGGTATGAATGCCTGAGCTATGTCTGGCAATCATTCACGCGGTTTTGTGCTGGGTACATTTTTATGGGGTCTAATGGTCGGAGGGGCTTTTAGTGAGGAGATAGGATCCGGGCTGTTTCTTTATGGCTATCTTGTAGTCCTAAACTATCGCCTGCGAGATTTTGGTACGTTCGTGAAAGTTGCTTTACGACTGAATAGATTTAAAAAGAAAAAACTTCTAGATCTCTAATAGTGAAGGATAAATGTTCGACACAAAAATTAAAAATGTAATAGGATGATGCTATTGATCATATTAAAATCCGAAGCGGGAAAAGCCGCGGGTTTGAGCAAGTTCTGTATAAAGAGAAAAGTAAAGTCTGACATTACAAAAAGAATAACATAATAACTTCTAAAAATACTCGTGTTTAACTAACCCAGTTTTTCGTTGTTTATCTTATTTATCGTTCCGTTTCAGTCTATTAAAATTCCCTCCACAGTATGTTTTGCTCTTTCAATAAATTTCAGGTTACAGAAATTTTTATGCCTGGATTTTTCTCGATATTTGAAAGCCTAGCATATTTGAGACGGCAGTCTTTGCTACAAGCAGACACCTGAATTTATAGGGAGGCTGCTTCCTAAAATTTATAGCTTATTAAATTTTACAACAGCCTGGAAGTGTCGTGTTTTAAAATACTGGTTACGCAGATGTACGCTTAACTTTAGTTTATTTTTAATTCCCAAATAGTTTTGTCTGCAGGTAGAAAACTGTTTGGTTTCCACATCTCTGTGGTCATTCTTGGCGTTTCTGAACGTCAAGCTTTGACACACTTCACCGTAAGAACTTAAACGCAACGCACATCTTCGCAGTTTCGCGAGTGAAAAAACCGCACTTTTATCTCCCGCAAATCGCATCATAACGCACAACGCATTCGCATCAAACCATCTCCGCATTCAAAGCCCAAATTGCTCGTGACCTGAACCCCCTGCAGGGGAAGTGAAGCCGATCCATCTTCATCCCGGAGTGTCCCGGTGCCCAGCAGTGGTCGAGCTGACGGAAGGGGACCCGAGATTGGCTCAGAGGTTAGTGGGACCAACTATTTCTCCTCTGCAGGCAAAATCATTTGGGAAACGTAATTTGGACTTCCGATTAAGATCCCGCCTGGTGTGGCTATTTACACGCCACACCAAATACCGACATGTATAACCATAAATGAGGCGTTGTAAGCTTCAAACATGGACTCTATTTGCTTTGGTTTAACTTATAATATCGTGTAAAGGGAACATAAAGAAAGCATTATAATTAACGGCTCAAGGACTCGTTTGGTGTATGTTGAAATAGAAAAATTCCTTATGAATCAGCTTCGGAAGGAGGTTGTTTGACTTCGCAATAAAAAGTCGGGATTGACGAATTTCGCGTAATAAAGATAATTTTGTTTAGCCGTCGTCATTCGTCAAGCACGTGTATCGGTAATTTTCATTTCATTTGCGTACAACATGCTTACGAAAAGCAATCAGTTCTAGTATTTATCATAAATTTTTGGAAGAAGTACTTAGTACAAATAATAAAATTGAGAAAGTACATAAATCATTTCCATATAGCCAGATTCTTAGATGTAGGATTTGTAACGTTCAGAGTGCTTATCATGAGTTTACGTTAGGTGTGCTCGCTAGCGAGTGCGTCAAAAAATTCTATGAAGATTTTAGTTTTTGAAAGTAAGCTAAGGGCGCTGTACAATTTGTCATACATTTAATATCAATTTTATTACACAGTCGCTAGCACCCCTAACGTAAAGTCATGGTAGGTAAGCACACAGAAATACTTATTTAGCGACTTGTAAAAATCGATTGAACAATATAATTATTGAGTAAATATATTGTGGTTTATGTCAGAACTAATTAGATCTTTCATACACAATACAATACATAATTAATTTAATTCGCATTAGTGTACCTAATTAGACTAATTAAAAACGTTACTTCACGCATTAAAACCATAGTTAGTACTTTAGCAGAATTACAAGCCCTATTTAACTAGCTCGTTAGAAAAGAGCATTAATTTTATAAAGATGATTAAAATTTTGGTTTACTAATTTATCTACCTCATCATACTTTCTTATTTATCTTCTTACTATAATATTGAAGTTTCAGTTTGAGAAAATTAATTATGATTCCTTTCGGCTTTGATTTTAGCCCGAAATTAAAATTAAAATGGCTTTTTATGAAGGTTATTAAAATTAATTGAGGAATAAATGAAACATGAAATCGGATTTTTAAAATATAAAACTTCACCAACCCTTCACTCTTTATGTAAATGTACTGCACAACTAGGTACCTACGTATAATAAAATTCAGCCTCATAAGAGTGCTAATTATTTAAAAATGTTTTGCTCTTAATTTGTCAACAATCGCTCATTGTTTGATTAAGGCTGCACACTTTCAACCGCCTCTAGAATGTCCGCACAGTTAATTATTTTCAATTTGTTAACGAAGCTGACATAAACATTTAGTAATAACTAAGCGAATCCCTTAACCTATTTACCGCAAGTGGGTTGAGTGTGAACCACATTTAGCCTCTTATGAATCGCTAAAGATTAACGGTGCACCACTCCTAATCCAACTTGCTGAGTAGATTTGAGTCACTTTCAGTCTACTCTAACATAGCGTCAACTAAGGCTGGGTTGCACCATCTTACTTTAACTTTGACAAACGTCAGAAATCTGTCAAACTCCATATAAAATACACCGGTTATTGTCAAAGTTACGGTCAAAGTTAGGTGGTGCAACTCAGCCTTAATTTTAATTATTTTGTTCAATTTGTTTACGAAGCTGACACAAACATCTAGCTAAGCGGATCCCCTAACCTATTTACCGCAAGTGGGTTGAGTGTGAACCACATTCAGCCTCATAAGAGTGCTAGTGTGGCGCGAGCGCGGCGTCACCCGCCTTTGTGACCCCTCTGTTCGCTGCAACTTAATTATTTAGTTCAACGAGGCCTTTGAAGGTAAACTGCGATAGTTTTAAACTAGTGTTGTGGAAAATAAAACGATTGCCAGCCACCATTGCTGTTGGGTGTTTAAGGTTAAATGGAATGTTATTATTCAAAAGCTTTTTAGTTACTTTTATAAACTAAAAGAATATTTAAGTATATTCCGATGAAAACATACCCTTTGAAAGACGCGTAGGTAGTAAAGTTTTTCTTCGAAATAATTGCCCAATATTTTTGTAAAGTTCGCAATAAATTAGATTTTTTACCTGCTAATAGGTACTGAAGAGTGGCAATGTCGATATTTGACCGATTTTGTTTGCAGATAGCTTCTAAATGAAAAGATATTTTAGCAAACAAAAAATTGTACGAGTAAGTTAATGTCTTTAACTAGGGCGACAACTTTTCCAAAACACGATATTGCATAGTTTGTCCGATAAAAAAAAATCCCAAAGAAGTACGTCGACGGCTTTTTTGTTTTACTCTCATATATTCATTTTTAACATTTTACACTTAAAATATATACTAATAGATAGGACTTTGTATTTTCTAGGTCGACAACTTTTCAAACTTTTGTTATTGCGTCTTATTTAGTTACTATGTTGAAAAAATGTGAAAAAATCGGCCATGACGGCTTGGACAATCTTAATCAGTCGCGCGGTGGCGCTTACGGAGGACGGACGCGTGTCAGTTTTATTCCTGTGANCCTTAAAGTGGCAAAGCAAAATCCGTGCGCATTCCAAAAAGCGGTCGCATTGTGAAACCGTGGCTTCTCTATTGTCATCAGGACACAAACCATAAGCCTTCCAAACAAATTGCCTTAAGAATTCAGTTTGAATGTGGAGGCAAATAAGGCTGCCGCGGACGGCTGTCGACATCTCGAGGGTTGGGATTCCTGCAATGAAATATGCAGGAGGCACCCCGGCGCAGATGACTTGGGCACGGGACTGGCCGCTGCGAAACTAAGGTAAAGGTCTATACAGAAAGACACACTTTTACCTTTGTGAAAGTTTGAGATACTTATAGAGGTGTGACAAATAGATATTTTTATTACACACCACATACAGCTGGAAATTATGGAAGGAAACTTAAAATTCTTCTTTTCCTCTTGCCACGGGAGCCCCCGAAAAGATATGGAATGGAATGAAAGTCTCTATAACCCATCTGGCCAACGTAGTTAAAGTCCTTCATTAGCCTCTGGCAATACTCTCTAAGGCGATTATCACACTGCACCGCGCTCCGCCGCGGTACGCGAGACGACAGATTTAATCATTGTATGCAAGTACCTCAGTTTGTATAGAAAACACGCGCGGCATAACACACTGACACCGCGTCTGCGCGCGGGATTCGTTATGTAATCACGCGGACCGCGGCGGAGCGCGGTGCAGTGTGATAATCGTCTAAATGCGAGCTAAAAAGACTAAATTGTTTTATTTTGTGGGTGCTAATAAAATTGTCATGATAATGATTGATTGTGTAAATATGACCTTTCCGCCACGAATAAAGAAACATTTAGTTACCATTAGGTACATTATCCATTTCATAAAAAGAGAGACAATGTAAAAAATACTTCCTTATTCTTTACGAAATTTTTATGGGCGACGAATTCACAAGTTATACTTTATTATTCCATAATTGTAATTTCTATCGAATTTTCATTTAATTGTACGTATTGTGAACATCCCCTACGTTCACATTTAAGCACCGCGGTGCGGACGTGTGCGGATTTTGTATTGCTTATTTTTATTCAAATAGCAATAGAAACTTCGAATTGAGTTGTGTGGTTTTAGTTTGAAAATAAAGTTCACGAAGAACGTATAATTTAAAATTTAATAGCACCAAAACTAGTATTTCAAGCACGTTATGTTACTACAAAATGCGACGATACTGATTGTGAGTTATATGACGATGTTGAGTTTGAATTACAACACGAATGGAATATGGATAGAAAATTACTTTTACTGAAATATTTTCTTGAAAATCTGTTTCAGAGTAAAGGATATTTTTTCCACGAATATCGAATTAACAAGTACGATCATAAACTCAAATAAATATAATCCCATTATGTAAAATATCTAGCGAGATTCAAACCGATGCTGACTTTGAAGGGTCGCTAGGTAGATTAATCAATTCGAGTTACATTTTTGATGCAAAATAACCAGCACTCAACTTTTTTAAGGGGATTCTTGTCAAATTAAGATTGGCCTGACGTCATTCTGATGATAATATTAACAACCTACAAATCGTCAGTCAAGTTTTAACAGTGCGTAAGCAGAGTAAATACAAATGAGTAGGCCGCGCCGCGCTCGGGCGTTTCTATGAAGATGACCTATTCATTTATATTTACTCTGGCGTAAGTCAAAAATATGCATTTCACAGGAGATTGGTCGGAACAAGCACGCGATCCTTCTTCATCCAACGCCATCAAAATGTTAAAACCGCCAAAAATGACTTACGCACTGTTAAAACTTCACTGACGAATTGGAAATATGAGTGGGAATGAAATTCGTCTTCATAAAGTTCTGAGAATCAGAAATCTTTTCAAATTGAAATGTATTTAATTAAGATTAATTTGAATTGCCCTATTTCCTCTAATGGAAGTACTTGAAGCCATAAATGTGTTAGCAAGTGAAAAGTTTCCAGGGAGACCTACCAAATAAAACTAATTAAAAAGTTACGGACTTTCGATGTTCTTGTTTATTTCATAATTAATGAGAGGAAAACTTTGGTTGTAAGATATCACGGATCTCTTGTATTGGATTGCCAATTAAGTCTGATATAGCAATCAGTAAATTTACCCAAACAGTATAAGACATTGTAGGTTAGATAAATTTGTGATTTGATTATTTAATAAAATACGTTATTGGATAATTTAATTGGACGGCCGCGGCTTTAATCGTCCGAAGTATAAAATTAAATTTCATAATTTTGTAGCCTTATAAGTAAAATGCAGACTTCACCTCCTCAAAATTTTTATTTAGATCCCTCAGAAGTTTTTCTCGGAAAATGAACAATCATTCAAACATCCTTAAAAAAATTGTATTTTTAATTAATCACGTGCCACTAAGGTATAACGAAGCAAACACTGCAGCATCTTGCAGATCTAAAAGGTGCTATTCTGTTACAAAATAAACGAATGTTACATGTAATTTACTGTGCTGTCAATAGTAGTCATACTTGTATTTATGTTTTCTTAAAAAAGAAAATAAATAAAAATACTAACATGTTTGAATAAAAATACAACGCCTTATGTTCAAATTTATTTTGGCATAAAAGTTTAAATAAATAAAAAAATAACATATAACAACTTCTGAAAAATAAGTAAATATTGTTGCAGTTCATTGCCACTTTGGTGTGTGAATAAAAATATATATTTCCCTGGCATTGGAATTATTATGGTCAACAGTGGTTTTGGTGCCAAGGAACTGTATATAGTTTTTGATTGAGGACCTTATCCTGGTTGCTTTAGTAGCAAATTTGTTGATTTCCTACGTGTGGTTTTCTAGATTTTGACGTGTATAGAAAAATACAAAATTTCACCAAAATCAGCGTTTATAATATTTTGAAGTTAGAAACTTTCAAAAGGTGTGAAAAACGTGGGCCTTGCCCTGTACCTGCCACCTTGGAGATTCAAGATACGATCAAACAGGTCATCTAATCAACTATGTCAGTAAGATTCTAAAATGCAAAATATGTAAAAAAAATGTAATTACATTTGTGTGAAGTGCAACATACATTTACATCCTGAAGAATGTTTTTTTAACTATCACACAATATAAAAATACTGTTACAGACTAACATAATTATCATAAAATAAATAAAAATACGTTTTCAAACTAATACATACATGTTTCATTGATAAAAAGTGTTTTATTTTAATATCTATTTATTGATCTTAACAGGTAAGTAAAATGCAGTATTTGTGCCGACCGACCCATGTATGGGTCATCATTTTCCCGCTTTCCCGGGGGTGACTAATTTTTTTAATTATTTTTCGTAGGGTACTGGGATCATAATAAACCGTATATCCAAAAATGTCAAAATTCTAAAGTAAAAATAGTTTCAGGCTCATCTGGGTTAACAGAACAGAATGGTATCTACTAAATTCAATCAAAATAATTAATATGTAGGCCCTTTTCTGAGCACTTACACACGTCCCTAATATAGCTTGCCCTACCACCATTTCGGGGCAACATTTATGGGTATGGGCTGGTCACCTTTAACCAAATAGTTACATGGTCAAGATTCCGGGCCTGTTTTCTCGCCGTTCTGTAAAGTTGTTAATTTTATAAACATACTGGCGGCCCTCCCGTGACTTCGTACGCGTGAATCCCGTTTTACCCGCTTAGGGGTTGAATTTTGTAAATTCCCGTCTTAGTTAAACTTACGTTCTAAAAGGATCCCCGATGCAAAAATTTAAACTCCTAGCATAGCACTTGTAGTTTCTGAGATTTCGTGCTGAGAGAGTGAGTCAGTGACCTTTCGCTTTTATATATATAGATAGATTGTAATAAATAAGACAGTGTGTTTATCAAACATAATAAAAAATAATACGACTGCCTGGGTACATAGTGAACGATGCCAGCGACCCCGACTTTATTGATGTTGTTCCAGACGCAAACATTAGACTTCCCGCTCAGTTTGCTAAACTATGGTGTGTTAATTAAAGTCTAGATAAACCAATAACATTGTTTGCAGGGTTATGTAAGTGAAGAAACCGATATTAGGTACAGGATTGTTACTTGTTTAGCAATAGCCAGTATAGTTAATGAATTAATAGCAGAGTTATGAAGTTGAAACAAAATCGTATAGAGGTGTGTTTTAACTTCACATTATTTCGCCATGAAATAATGTGAAGTTAAAACAAGGAGATTGTAATAAAAGTAATGGACAATTAGAATTTTGGGGGTTGAAAAGTGGGGTTCACCACAATAAAATAGTAAGACACGGGTCTTAACGCGACGTTTATTAATGAGTTACATTATGTACTCACGGCTTGACGTTTCGGCTGCGATGCTACAGCCGTGGTCACAAGCAGACTGGCGGTTCGCGGCGTCGTCCGTTCGGGCGGGCTTGAAGATTTTCAACTACCCTCATATTGTCATTTGTTACACTACCACTACTGCCGTCTATAAGCTAAAAGGCCGCTAAATGACAAAATCTAATTTTGAGCTAGAGCAGAAAAAAGCGGCAATATTTTCAAACCGATGCTGCTCAGTATCTATAAACATTTTGTCATGTTGTCATATACCAAAAAAAAGGTATTTTTTTCAACTTTCCTATGAAGTAAGTTGATTTTGTAAAATATTAATAATTAATTCAATAAATACACATTTTCCTTTCTAACCTTGTAAAATTTTAAGGCTTGCTTCAAGTGTGCAGAACTAAATGGCGGCTAAAGAATCATGACTGCTTTTAAGTTATGGATTTATTAATAACTGCCAGAAAAAAACAGGAAGTTATTAACATATCCATAACAAAAAAGCAGCTAATTACACATAACCGCCTTTTAGCCAAGTAGATATCGCTTAACTGCTCTTCCAAAATTTTTTAACAACTTTTAATACAGTTATGCATAACTTAATGGCAGTTAATTACTAAACTTTTTCATATAACTGCTTTTTAGGCTAGCACTATCCACATCTGTATTTTTCGAATCCTGCAAAATTAAACGTTAACTTATAAAATCAAACTAAGTTTTTGCAAAGAAAAGTTCTTTTTTTCCACAAAACTATCGGGAATGGTGATTACAAAATAAAATAGTCCATTCTCTTAGGGTAACATTTTAAAAATTGTCTTTATTCTAGTTCTAACAACCTTATTTGCATGTGTGGGGTATCAAATTAAATGTAATTAAGTGGTGTATAATGCTGTAATATGTGTAATAACCTCAGCTGAATTACAATTACGAAAATATTTATCAAAATAAAATCTTAAGTCCATATTTTCAATTAAGTAAATCACACATAACGAGCAACTCATTATCTATTCAGGTTTTTTTAACTCAATNTTGTAAAGTCCGTGATTGGAGTAGTGGTTTTGTTTAAAACAAGTATTTTTGTAAAATTTAAAGATACTAAATAAATATTTTGTATTTTCATAAACTCTTGATTAAATTTAATAACAATCTATTGACTATTGCAGTAAAAGTACATATTATAACTAAGGTAAATGTTTAACTAAAGTAAATTAAATGTAACAATATAAATAAGTTGTGTCATAAGCTTACCTAATGATGTATTAGTTAAATATCATGTAATAAATAATACAGACTTAAGAAAATAATAGTTTAACATAAGATCTGACTAAATATGTAAGATAAAATATTTAAGTATTGGTATAAAATGTAAGTAAATACATTATTTAAAAGGATAATGGATAAAGTTCATAGTTAGTTTTCAAATACATACATTACGTTTATGTAAGAACATAGTACTTAAATAATTTAAATAAGTAAATACTTAGTAACAATCTAGTGTAACAACTTTATAACTCTGTGTAATTAACAAGTAATTATTTTTAAGGATTTCTGTAAGACAATTTCGAAAGTTGAAATTGAGAGGGGGTGTTGAATATTTAAAAGTTAATTATTTCTGAACGTTATGTGTCTATGGCCAAAGTGTGGATTTTGGTGTTACTCTGTTGTCTATGATCGAAAATAAAAAAAAAAGATGGCTGCGGTCAAAAGTATTGTTTCATTGTGCTCCTGAAAAAGTTCAAAACTCTAAGTAAAATACTCGTCCTTCGCTAGTAGAAATCCCAACAATACTTTCACGACCTGGTTTTTCTTGTATTCAATTTGTCCCTATCACTACGCCCTTGATCACTAGGTACTTATCCGGACACACTGTATAAAATTTAACATACCCATGGTGTTAAAAATTGAATAAAAATGAAAATTTCTGTTTTTTGTTTATTTGGGTGATCTCCGAACTTATTTACGTGGAGTTTTACAAGGTTTTTCGGAAAAGATGTAGGGTTTTTTGGAAAGCCGAAAATAAGCCAAAATAATATTAGCGAATTTGCTAATTTACTTGGTCTACTGTAAAATAAAAATAAATAATTGAAATGCGGCACACTCACACCTAAATAGCGCACGATCTTTTTAAGTTGGATTATTAGGCCCAAAATGTTCATTCCATTAAAAATAATTAAAACCTATTGATATTGAGTATTGGTGATGATGAGTAGTGCAAACAACATACCTTCACAAGTCCTATTATCCGTCAGCTTGTAACCCTTATCACAGTCACAGTAGTACCCGACTGGGGTGTCCACGCATCTCTGTGTGCATCCTCCGTTGTTCTTCTCACATTCATTCTCGCCGCATTTGTCCCGCGGCTCATCCTCGAAGTTGGGACAGTCTGGTTTCTTGTCGCAAACTTTGGACAGTGGGATGCACATGCCTTCGCCGCAGTCAAACTCCGTTTTCTTGTCGCAAACTGGTTTCGGGCGCGCTGTAAAGAATAATGAGGAAGTGAAGTTCCGTTTGTTTCTGTTGGGGTTTTTAGGTAGAGTTGTAAGAAAAGGTGTGTTGTTGTTACAGGTAATCGTTTTAGGAGACGTTCCTTTGCTTTTTGGGGATAATACTTGAATAGTATGTATGTACAGAATGAAGAAAAGATACAGTCGGCTAGAATATGAACAATTTATACAAAAAATAATGTCGATCCAATGTCTATAGGTAGACCCTAAAGTTAGAGTTACTAGAGTAACTACCTAAGTAGTAGTTGCAACTTTTACTGCGTCACTTAAAAAATCTAAAATATTATCGAAAACAAAATACCCATGTAAGTGGAAACAGTACCTATTACTTGACGAAAATACCCATGTAATTGTATTTAAGATTATAAAATCAGTGTCATAGATAATGTAAATGTGCAGGTGTTGTTGTTAGTAATTAAATATTTGGTAGTCATAATTGTCGATTAAAGCAATTAGCAATCAGAAAAATTCAAATAAGCTAAGTCACGCCGATTATAAAACAAAAACATTTATTGACTAAGCTGATGTGATTCGGCTAATCACATCATAATAGTTTTACGTATCTATGAATCATTGTAGAGACAGCTTATCGAGGGAAATGAATAAATTAATCCAATCGGTCAATCATCAGCTGAATTCAGCTGGCGATTAAGATATTTTAGATAAAGAAAAATTCACATTAATTTGCAGGTGTTCATTAAAATCAGTTTGACGTGTAAGTAAGGCCCAGAACAGACGGTGAAACGCAACTGCAACGAACTCAATGTCTGATCATAGACATATACGTTTTGATATTTCAGGGCTGGTAGAAGCTCAATATCCAAGAGTAAGAAATCCAAAAGACACCTCCTGGGATATGTATATAACCCTGCTCAGTGAGAATCTAAAGGATATACCCAAAACTATCAAAACACCGGACTCTCTAAATGCCGCGGTCAAAATGCTCAATAATGGCATAATCAATGCCTACGAACGAAGCTGCCCCGAAAAAGAAGTAAAATCTAACAAATCACCAATGTGGTGGAACAAGAAGCTAGAAAAGCTCAGAGCCATCACACGTCGTATATTCAACCGTGCCAAACCGTGCGACTGGGACAAGTACGGAAAGGCCCTAACAGAATATAACAAACAAATCAGAAAAGCTAAAAGAGCCTCTTGGCGACGCTTCTGNTTGGCGCAAATAAAGGCCCAAAAACCAATAATAAAAAAATAAAAAACTGCAACGAAACTGCAACTTTCTGATGATTCTTATGAATGAAACTGAAACTGAAAGTTTCAAACTGGTCGCGTCATGTGTGGTCTCTCAACGGACGCTATGGCAGAAACTTAGATGCATGCAACTCAAAAGTAACTAGCAGTTGCAGTTTCGTTGCAGTTGCGTTTCATCGTCTGTTCTGGGCCTAATGGTCCCTGACGCCACAAACAGAAACATTTTTGAAGTTTAGTTCTTCTAATTTTATTATAACAATAACAATGTCCAAAACTGAAAAGAGCTTAGGTAATATTATGTAAACTCCAAAAGTGAACTGCTCATGTTAGTCGCGTCACTAAAATCATACCTTTAAGATTGCAAATAGGTACCTACTCTCACAGTATGTTTTCCGGCCAGTAATCGCTACTTAAAATCATGTCAATCATAGTCGCAAAAATGTACTTACTGCAGTTAAACTCATCGCTGCCATCCGGGCAGTCCTTATCGCCGTTGCAGTACAGCGCACCAGGTATACAGCTGTGGTCCTTACACTGGAACTGGTCTGGTCTGCACGTTATGTTCCCTCTGCATATCTCGGGAGCCTCGTCACCTCCGTCCGGGCAGTCCCGGTCTCCATCGCACACCCAGGCCTTGTGGACGCACGTCATGCGGTCCTTGCACTCGAATTCAGATGATATGCATGGTGATGTCACTTTCGGCGTGGTCGCACAACCCTGGAATTAAGTAGCGTAAAATACATTTTGTGACACGATTGCGTAAAACTGGTAAAACTAGTGAAGTATTTTCAATCTGCAATATTTTCGCTGATTGAACGGAAAGTTTTGGACGATTGCAAAACATTTTTTGTACACTAACGTTTTTCCATTTCAAACGGTAGCCTCTGATGTAGACTTTTATCGAATAATGTCACATATTGTTCAATATTGATAGTAGGTACTAACAAAAAATATTCAAGGCTCAACACGAAATCGCCGGCAGCAATTTGCGAAACCGGGACTACTTTTTTCGTAATACGAAACACAACAAATAACGTTTTTCATTTATTTTATAGGTAACATTTCTAATTTGAGTACAATGCAACTCAACTCCTTTTTGAGTTGCATTGTACAAAAGTACATAGTCAAAAAGTCGGTCTTTCGTTACGGACTATGCTCATTTTGGGCGTAGACTCGTAGATACTCCAAGTAGATGTGGGTCAAGTCGGTGTCGGACACTTAGCCTCGTCACTATCGTCGCTGAACTACGTAACTTGTAATTTCATCACCCACCTTTTCGTCGCTGGCATCGGGACAGTCTATATCGCCGTCGCACCGCCACCACGCCGAAATGCAATGCCCGTCTTCGCATGAGAAGTGTGTTGTCGGCTGGCAAGTCGGCGCCGGACATTTGGCTTCGTCGCTGTCATCGCCACAGTCGTCGTCGCCGTCGCAAACCCACCGCTGCTGGATGCACTTGCCATTCCCGCATGTGAACTCGTCCGAGCGGCACGTCTCATCTGGTTATTTGAAATTGAATGTGAGATTCGATTCACAAAAAAGAAAAAACTACAAAAGTAGAAACAAAAGAAGATTAATTTAAAAGGATTCACAAAATATAAAAAGAACTATAAAACAGAAGAAGATCAAAAAGAACTCTATAAAAACAAAGGAAAATCAATAAAGTAACAACAAAGTTTAGGTACTCACTTGAATCAATGTTTACTGAACGTTATGCGAATAAATAATGTTGATAAAAATACGGATTAATAAATCGGCAATGGCTTTGCAAACGAAGTAGCTTCATTAGCACAAAGAGCACATAACTCAAGGAATCTAGAATCTGCATATAGAAACACACAATTTATATTCCCTCTGCCGTGGTTTTGATTAAGTAATGAGAGAGGAAACATAACTGTAATCCGCTAAAACATAAAAAGATGATTGCGAGCTTGCGGAAAATGTATTTTATTATTTTCACTCTCTAGGAAATCTCACGATATTTTTTTTTTGTTCTAGAAAATATTATCACTGGTCTTATTAAGCTGAGACTTCTTTTAATTAAACTCTTCAGAGATGGACAATTCTCATTCTTATTATTTCACAACTGTTTATATGAAATTATAATAAAATGTTCTAATTTCTTATTTATTTCTTATTTCGCGCATAGATTGAAGAAGTTGGTCAATCAATCAACAATGTAGTCTCTGAAAATGTGTATTTAGACGTAAAAAAAAACATCAATTTTACAAAGCTACATGTAATTAAAATAAGGCTGTATGTTTCTTTGATAAAGATCGTTCGTTCGTTCGTAACATTATACCGTTAATTATGTCATAACATCTGACCTCCTCAACTGTCTTGTGTTTTCAGTGGTCTTATCTGGAAATTAAAATAATCGCTTTAATTTTCTTGAAAAAAAAAAGCCCATTATTAATTATTATTTTCGTCAATAGAAAAAAGTAAGGCTAAAATCAGTCATGTTAAAGTTAATAGTGAGAGCTTAGGTTAGTTACCTAAGTATATTATTATTTTTTAACTAATAAATTATTTTTATATCGAATAATTTAATAAATTTTTATAACGAGTATTCGACTATTAGCAATAGGGACTGGCAATTTTAATCGGTATTCCATTCGCGGCATTTCTAGTCATTATTTTATTTTATTTTTCTTTATTAGGAAAACATACCTACAGCTTATATTATGATACATGTAGAATAAAAATTATTATTATTACGTAAGTACTTAAAAGCTCTGAAAGCCCAAGGCCTTGAAACATCGGAAAAAGTTCGACAGTGCCGAATAATGAGATAAATTATGACATAATCATGGTAACGCGGCCCGGAAGAAAAGCGCGGGTGATGGAGTGTGCACGCAACGTCACGCCTCGGGCTCGTTCGGACCTGTGAGGCCAGATAAGAATTTATAGACGGATGAGCCCTCCGTTGATAGAATACAGAGTGTTTGCCCGGGATCCACCCCCATGATTGATTGATACCGCTGACGCCGAAGAGGAATAGTTAAACACCGACTCCATCCGCGGACTAACAAAGTAAACATTTTTCGAGACGTGACCGAAATTGACCCGCGTTTAAGCTTTTGCGTAGTTCTAAAATAGGACAAGTATTGTTGAAGCGAACTTGTGCTCTTTGTGCTAGATAAAGGAGATAATAACTAAAACAAAAGATAGTAATATGTAGGTCGGCATCATGCAGTTTTCATAATGAGATATCATGGTTCAAGTTGCCAATTGCGCAATTAGATAATGTAATGACAAGCCAATGAACCGGCGATTTCGAGTGCATTCCTCTTTTATGTAGGCCATCGTAACAGCGATAAAACTACCTAAGTACGAATGCTGACCCATTATAACAGATGATGAAGATAGGTAGGTATAGCAAATAGTGAGTGATTATGTAAATGCGCAATTTGTTTAACATAGCGTCAATATTTCTGCGGAATGGTTTTAATGTCAGTAGGTTACGTGCGAAATTTGCATAATCACCCAGCATTAACAGTTTGTTTACGGTCAAGGAATGCCGAGATTCACCCTCTAATTTGTTTTGGGAGCGTATCTTTAAATGTCGACGTTCCTTTGTTTTTTATTATGTTCAAACCCTTACTGCATGCTTTTTCGTCGGATCCGTCCGAGCAGTCAGGATTGTCGTCGCACATCCACGTCAGAGGCACACACTCGCCATGTTTCCCTCGGCACGTGAACTCCTCAGGTCCGCAAGCCTCCACTTCTGTCAACCCAATTCATGCTCATGCTAAGTACGATGCAGAATAATGCACACGATCTTAGACCTTAAAACTATGAACATACTCCTGCAAGAAATGACACATGAAAAACTAATTTCTGATTCCTAAACTGTATTAAATTCGAACCAATATACAGCCTACAATACCCTATAAAGTTCGGAGCACTCGATCAATTTTGTTCCACATCCATTTTGATTTATAGACACAATACGATTGATCACTGACGAAAATTATTTCCTCACCTAACGACGAGGGGAAGCAGCAAACGTACAAAATATTTTTATTTTTTACGCTTTATGGAGGGCATTAATTTTCTGATGTTTCTTTGTCTCTCATAAATTAGTTTCCAATGAAGCCAACCGTCGTTGTAAGAATAATTTAATACATTCGGGACTTCGATCAACAATATGGATCGAAGTTTCAGGAAATAAATTTAGTATTTTTACTTTAATTAACATTCGCAGAACTTTTTTGACGTCATAAAAAATGACCTTAGTTTTAGTTTTGATACATTTTTTAATGTCCAATCTCGTATGCCACGATTAAGATGCTATAAAGCCCCTATCATACGACCCTTTGCATGCTCGCTCCATATCATGCCGATATCCACCATGCATGGTGTCCGGCTTACCGCACTGGTGTTCATCCGACCCGTCCGGACAGTCCGGCGTGTCGTCGCAATGCCACGAAGCGGGTATACACTGACCCGTGGTGCACACGAATTTATGTTCTGGACACTGGCGTTGGTTCGCTGCATTGTAAAAACGTTATTTGTAACTGGAAGGCGATCGTCTTTTTTTCGCTAAGGCAGTGAATGCATTTATGCAACATTTCCATTTTGCCGCGCTCTACATTGGATTAAAGGAGACGGGTCATTTGTGACGCAAGTCCTGTCTACTTTTTATTGGAAATACATAATTTTGTTAATTTAACCCAAAGACACTTCAAGATTATCGCCGAAAATGTATAGGTACGTTTAGTGTCGTGTTAGATCATCTAATAGGGCAGCCTGCTTTCGAAGTCAACGAACCTTAACTATCAGTCCAGTTTCTCTGCAATTACCTATCTTTAGATTTAATAAAATGCAGACAGGCAAGGTGGTCGATATAATACCGTAGCTATTAATACAACTTTATCTAGATTGAATAAATAATTATAACCTACGACTTAGCCTGGCCTACTTGGTCAATAATTTTAATGGCCCTGTTACCTTAGATTCTGAAACGTAATTAATTATAATTAAAAGAAAAATTAATTGTTCTCAGTCCTACACATAAAGGAAAGACGAAACGTAAACACGGAAAAAGCGTAGATATTCAGCTTCTCATTTAATAGGAAGGAATTGTTATTAAATTGTAAAAAGCAGTATAAAAACTCTTAAAAGGCATTTAATCCAATACAGTTAGATAACTCAGCGATCAAACGCTTCAGTGCTTTCAGTCGCATGTTAATTCCATTCAATCACATCCTAATGACTTTTTAAATATTTAACGGATCTAATTAAGTCCGTTTAGCAGATTAAAATGGCCGTACTCAGTACAGACGACAGCACGCCAAGCTAAACAATGTGAGGTATTATGTAGTTGGAATAAGAGCGAGTTTGAAACAAAAATGTGTCTTCTGATCTGCTGTCGCCTGTACAAACTTGGCTCAAGGCGTCTCAAGCTGACAACACAAACTCATTTAGTATGCTACGAAAGTACGACTGCAAAATAATAAATGCTAATGCTAAACGCGGCCGAGACTAAAGAGTAATTAATGATACTAAACAGTCCTTATTACAGTCTAATATTGTTCCACGTCTTTGTAACAAATTAAATAAACTCCAATTATGAGGGTCTGCGAGTCGGGACACGACTAGCTCTGTAGCAATTTAATTTCAGGGTAGTTAGTGTTTCCGATCATTGGATAATTACTGTAACGATAGACTTAGGCTTGGTTGCACCATCTTACTTTGACTTTAACAAACGTCAAAAATATGTCAAAATCCATACAAAAACACCGGTTATCGATAACGATAAAAAGTATCTATAAAGTTACGGTCAAAGATAGTAATATCTATAAAGTTACGGTCAAAGTTAGGTGGTGCAACTCAGCCTTAAATTTTTCCAGTATTTGGATGACAGTAACAGTAGGCATAAGTAAATTAAGTTAGACCCTTCTAATTGTAAATACTTTATTAAGTACTTACGATATTGCAAGCAAAATGTTTGTTTTAAAACCTTTCAACATTCAAAGCCTGTTAATAATTAAATCAACACGAGATACAGATAAAAACTACTCGTACATTTTTGTAACTTTCATAGTATGATCAGAAGGACTCGTAGATAAGTAGGATAGTGAACACTACTCAATATTCAGGCTATCACTTCTCAAGCACATACAGGGAAATTCTGTACATAAGCTAACGGATTTTCCGCAAACCGGCGAACTGATGTCACCACTGAAACTCTAACGATATGGCTTCCATTAACGACATATCGTATGCAAAAGCGCTCTCTCTAATGGCGTAGGTGTCTTCAGCTTTGTGCGAGATTAGCAAGAGCAAAAAGTTGCCAAGTCATGTCGTCCCACATGAGTGATTATGTGAAAATGTTTCGCGACAAAACATTGCGTGTTTCGAGCGAATAAAAAGGATTTTCCATTTGTGGGGTCGACTCGCTGAAGCACTCAGTGCACGAAGTTGCGACTTCGCGGTTGCCGTTACCCCCTTCCCGAAATAAATCCGAGCTAACTTCCACTTAGTTTTTATGTTCGCTTGAGAAAAACAAGAAATTAAGTCGGGGAGAAGTTTATTTTTGTGCTAAGAACACCGATGTTACACCTCAATAAAATCGTTTACAAAACGATACGCTAACGTAAAGTGAAATATGATTTTTGACATTATACTCAAGTCCTGAAAATCTTTTAAAATAGGTAAGTAGGTACCTAATACCTATACTACAATCTTATGTATCACAGGTTAGTCTACCTGGACACATTACTGGCATATTTCACGCACACGCCATACAGAAAATAGATTTTATTATGACTCATGTTTCAATCTACATACGAAATCGTGTAATAAGTACGATGAAAACTGTCGAATTCGTAACGTCTCCTATGGAGTAACTAGTAGGTACTTGGCCAGTTTTTAAAAAATAATCTGTAGTTATAAATATTAACGCTTTGTGATTAACATCTTGTTAAACAAGACTAAGCGATAAGCGATACTTTGATTGATGACTTTGTGCAGGAATACTAAAGTTTTTCTCCTCCAGATAATCTTGTTTTAGTCTTAGTTTGAATTTCAAAGAAACTCCGGCGTCACTCCATGACAAGGCAACTTTTTAACTTAGTTAAGTAATTCTTTTGGTAACTTGCCAAACCTTCAAAATAATTCATTCGACTTAATACTGTTGACCATCGTTATTAATCTCTAGCATAGGAAAGTTTGTACCACACCTGAATAATATTAAGTCGGGCAATAATTTATTCTTTCTCTCTTCCTCTTAAAGTTTGGATGGTGCATTCACTTAGCAAAGTTTGCAGTTGGTAATCCATAAATCTTTTCTAGAAACTTTGTTATACTATATTGGCGATGTGGTTGAATACTCAGTCAGCATAAAAGATCGCAATTTCGTTCCACGCACAATATAAATATTTGTGTGCCTGAATATCACCTTATTTGGAACTGATGATGCCGTGAATAATGTATAGGTAATTATTATTAAGGTTTTTTCTATAGTCGATATTATCCTTCTTTATCAAGGAGGAAAAAGGTTCCCATTGATGAAATATTTTGTAAATGAAAAACTGTAATATTACAAGCACGTGAAAAGTCGTAAAAGTTGGAGCATCCTATAATTTCACGGGTCACTTATATTGAAAAGTGGTCTCGATAACAATCACAATTTATTGCGACCCTTCTATGATATACAACAGGAAAACCAGGGCTATTCCGTTACGTTGTTTACGTAGTTTCTTGTATATCTGTCACTGTCGCTCCGCCCTTGCGTGAGAGGGATATAAATATCGAAACCTCGGATAACGTTTTTGGGAATATCCTCCCAGGATACAGCGAGCCGTTATGTGGCTTTATACTCTTTTCGCTTTAACATTGCAAGTTGGTTTAGGTTTTTTTGTTTGTTTTCGTTGTTAATGGGTGTGCCCGCAATTTGTTTCCAAAACAAGCTATTTCATTTTAAATTCAATGGAGATTTATCAGTCCGAAAATATTTTTCATGTTATTAGTTTATAAAAACTTTTTTATAATCACTTGATCTTGAAATACAATCACTTGATTGTTAACTTTAAAATCGTAACTTGAGTACTTAAAAATAAAATACACCTTTTTACCTTTCACATTTAGGTGTTACTTAGCTAGTTCGAAATCGAGTAAGTACCAAATTTTAATAAGAAAACTAGACAACTAAATATCAACGGCTATGACTTTTATTTAGTGTGAGAAGCACCGCATCACTAACATGATTTCCCCCAAAGGAATTTGAGCTAACAATCGCAGCCGTACATAACCTACGAGTTAAAAAACAATCGAATATTGTTACTTCGATAGTGAGTGTAGTGAAAGTTAATTAAATGAAAGAGTGGACTGTATACAATTAATTGTCTATTCGGTATAAATTAACAATGATATTGAGACCGTTTAGTGCAAAGTCGTTGAAGAGAGTGCGTCAGGATCGTCTTCTTCGATGTTCGCTCGCAAACCGAACATTGCTCGTTCGTTCGCCGAACGCTCGCCGCTCCCTCCGGTCACGCCGCCCGCGGGCAATGTCCGTGAGTAGACAAATATCAATTTCACATTGCTAACATTGAAAGGTTGAACAGGTGATAATAAATGAAGACCCATCTCACCCCGAATTTCTTAAAAAGAAACGTTGCAATAAATTTCGCGTTTAAATCAGTAAAAGAAGTTCACTGTAAGCACAAATTGGAGGCTGCAAACACGAGATACGTGGCATATGTTCCCAATCGATTGGAATCAAGCCCTCTTTCTTTTGCAGGCATAATTTGCCGGTTCACTCGTCCTGAACACATCGCATTATTATCCCTTAGGTAAGTATTCTCCGTCACCCAGACCTGACGTCACGTCGGCAAATAAATTAAGACAAGATTCAAACGTCATGGGATTTAGCGTGCCATTTTTTTTTTCAGGCTAACGCAGTATTCTGAAATTGAGACCATCTCGTGTATCGAGCTACTTTCCTAGAAATACAATATGGTTTTGGTGTTAATATCAGATGTTAAACGCTTGGTCGTACAGCTTGAAGCGGTAATCAATATTGTCTACTCATTTGTTTGATCCGAAAATTCTAGGAACACAAGCAAATCCTGATAAACCCATAGAATAGCCTATTTTATTCTCGTCCAACAAGATATTGAATATTCCATTGATAGACAAGTAATAATTACTTGTTTCGGAAATCTGATCTGATACCTACGCCAAATCTCAATTTCAAGCGATTGATATCTTTACTTCTCTTACTTTACCTAGAACCTAGAGTTTGCTTAGTCCAGTCAATTGACTGGAGTCGTCCAATTGATGTACGCAAATTGGCAATTCATAACAAGTAAAAAAGAGGGCAGAGATTATAAAATTAAGCCCAAAAACTTCGTCCGTAATTAAGATTCTAATCTGCCCGGAAGCCTGGCTATGGACGAAATACGCGTGCTACCTTACAACTTTGCCCATAAATCGTGAGATAATTATTTTTAAGGTTCCATGCCCCTGAAATATTATCTACGGTATGCGTCAACCCTTCTGTCTGTCAGCAACTTCGGACTCGTTGAACTTACAGATATAGTCGGTATGGTTATCTTTTATCGAAATACCCGTGCCAATAAAATACCTTTGTCTGGTCCATTGAGGAAAATTTCAATGCTCATTATTATGAATGAGCTCATTAATCCTTTTTCAGCGAACCCTGCGTACGATTAATAAAACATTACCCTCGTCATTCGAAACCACTACAAAACTCATGTACGTACTTCAGAGCAGCACTCGTTCACCCAAAAGTACCCTGGGCGTGTTTCTCCTACAGGGATAACCCTTTTTTGGATTAGAAGATTGTCCGGTTTTCATAGCCTCAAATCTGGCTTTGTCACTTGTGACCTTGTTTTTTCATTGTTGTACCTATCTAAACACAAAGGGGCTGGGCGCAGGACCGAAAGTAAATTTCGCTGAACTGTTTGCTTATTTTACTCATACAAATTATCCTAAGTTGCTGCCCATGCTTTTCCGTCATTCATTGTGCCTGTGTAAACTGTACTCTTTGTCAGCTAAATTGGTTCGACTTTCGGTAGAATTATACCTAATACTTATACAAAACAGTCGACTAAAAGGTGAAAGAGCAATTAGAGCTGCCCATTGTTTAATTGGAAACACTTCAGACAGACTTGTTCTGGCAAGACCTGTTTCGCATTATTATTATTATTATTGGTTTTGGGCCTTCATATTAAGAACTCTTGTATAATTTTGTCTTTAAATATGATTTCTATTACTCACTGCAAGTTCCAGGTTCTTCGTCTGACCCATCTGGACAGTCCTTCTCGTTGTCGCAACGCCATGACATCGGCACACATCGTCCTGTCTTGCAGCGGAACTCTGATGATGTGCAGGTCCGACTTTCTGTGGAAGAAAAAAAAACATTAGTAGATCTATTCTTTTAAATTTTACGTTTGCAAGAAAAGTCAATTTCCTAGATGAGATAAATAATTTTGTAAAAACTATGACTGTTTCGGAAAATTAAGACAAAAAAGCTTCAGTCAGGGGTTGGATTAAGTAATAAGAAAAATAAATGAAATAAATAGATATTGTTTCATTTGAAGTCACTATTAGGTATTACCAGTATTACCTACATAAATATACATTTATTGATACACTCACATTTATAGCTCTGTATTGAAAGTTAATACATTTCTTAGTCAAAAAGTAGAAACAAATATTTCTTTGGTAGGTAAATACCGAAGCAAGACTTTAGAACAATATTTACCTAAAACATTGAACGGAATAAGTTCGATGTTTAGACTTTCTTTGATTCACTAACTAAATACAGCTACTTTAGCAACTTAAATATTCTTTTGTTACGAATTATTAGATAAATAAAAACCTTGCTTTCAATTATTATTCTTGCCTACACGTGCCCATTTATTTCCGATAGTTACAAAATGGTTTTCTATAGTCTGGAATCATACTTGTTATTTTATAAGGAATCAACAATTTTGTTTATTTCATACATTCTTTGTAAAAATGGATGTTGATATGTGGAATAGGCGATAATGTGATGAAAAATATGTAGGGAATCAAAACAGCACATTATTTTTCTCCTGCTCACCCATAAATTCACGAACGAATAAATCAGGACAATAAAAGAAAGCGAGGAATTGTTAACAAATAAATGCCAAAATAAACGAATCCACTAATAATGTAAAGGTTTAGTTACACAATCGCGCTACGGACATTTTTCATTCATTCTCAGCAGCCACAATTTAAGAGATAAATATTTTGGTAACGCAAAACACCAGAGGAAAATTATTCTTAATGCTTTTGTGGTAGATGCGAAAGTTGAACGATGTCACTCGAGGAAAGACCTCCAATTCCTTCTTTTAATTTATATGAAAGATGTGTCTACGAAAACGGTGACGCTTTTAGGAGGCCTTTAATCTTCACTTATATCGGGGCGCAATATTACATGTCGGAGTACAATGTTGAGAACGCTGGCATCACGTAAATTAAATAGTATTTACCTTGAGCAACATTTATTAGCTAAAAGCGTTTACACACATCCAAATCATGATTAAAGCAGTTCAAATAAAATTCGCTGGAGGCAGATTCATATTCAATTTGCTAAACAGTACCCATTATTCTTTCGGGCAGACGATTGAGGGCAGTCGTAAATTGGATCAGGCAATTCGCGCTCGAAAAGACCTATCAGCATGCACATAAAACGAGGTTGAAGAAAATTATCGGGGAATGACAGCAGCCGCTTTATCTTGAGGTGGTTCGAGCCGAGGCAAGCACGCACCGCAGGGCAATTTGTAAACAAAACACATCCTCGAATAATATCGCTCTACGTGGCCCTCACTCAACGAGTGCGTCGCCGATAAATTCGAGAGCACCATCAGATTACTCCACCATTCCTACAACTTGGTGGCTTAATAAAAGAAGGGTATATATGTCAACGTGAAATTGTGAACTCTGTCAGTTTATAATATAACGCGTTAGATTGTAAACTAACAGTGGGTTAGGTTAGGTTAGATTGTAATTTAACTACGTTAGATTGTAATCTGACGGAATTCACAATTTTACGGTGACATATATATAGGTACACGTGTACCCTACTCGATGCCTATTTGCGGGACATAATTGTGAAATGCACTCACGTACCTACTGAATGCCTTCGATATTTATACCTGTACGTTATGTGTCAATTTTCCTCAGTGCCTCGTAGTACCTACCCTCCACGGGGCAATGTCCCCGCCAGAATTAGACACTTCACAAATTCTAACGTAAATAGAAATCGCATCGAACCGGTAGATATTGAATATTAAGACGCGCGGAAAAGAACTCTGAAATTTTCTTTTGCTCGGCGACCCTCGTTTACTTTGGGATTGCGGGCCAGTCGGGTTGCCTAATACAAGGCTGGTACAATAACTGAGCGGGTAGTGTAAAAGGTATTCCCTCGTGAGGCGGGGCGGCCATTTGCTCGAGTGAAACGCTTCACCGTGTAACACCCACATTATTGCCTCCTCTACGCTGGAATGTTAATGCGAGCTTCTTCTCGTCGGATCTTGCTTCAATCCTTGTTTGAAGCCGGCGATTATCGCGCTAACTTTCTCATTAATGTTTTACGTGAGGTTTCCCCGGTAGCTAACCATGCAGTTTTAGTGCTGGGCGGCCGGCGTACGTTGGAATTATTCATGCAAAAATTATGGCGCCACTATAACTGGAGTATACATTTACATAATTGCTACGACATTCTGCAGCCTTATAAAACTAAGGAGATCATGATAGAAATTAATATTATAATTTTTCCTACTATACCGTGGAAATAGTATCTAACTAGAATTAATAATAATATATTTATGCATAGGTGCTTGAATGAATATAAAAGAAGACACAGTCACAGGAAGATTTTCGATTTAGAACTTCGATTTGAGTCGGATGATTTCTTATTCTGCATGCGTGATAGTTATCTTTTTCATTATGGAAATAAGATACACATTTAATACATATATATTTTAAAAGGAAAATAAGATTTCAACGGGACTGTAATACTGCAACAAAATGTACTTAAAAGTTAAGGTTTCTACTTATCTTGAAACTAGACGATTCTTAATTCCTCATGGTCTCAGTTAATAAACTTACCACCGTATAACTCGAGATTATGATTGAATGTAATATGACACTCGCCAATGAACATCGAATCGGAGGGCCTCGAAGCAATTTCGTGAACGGCAATTTTTGTCACCATTTCACGTTAGAGTGATTTTGTTCCCGCAAAGACGACACGAGAGCGGTTTTATCAGCCAACGACGTATCTTCGATTTACCCACTCATGTGGCAGTGGGGATCAGGGTGGGATCACGTACAGCTTAGGGTCCCGCTGGCGGTATGGAACCGTTATTACGTGACACCTGTCAGACAGACGTCATAGAAACTTTTTGCGTCACGTGAAAATTGAATCACATTCACAATTGAAAAAGACAAAAGTAATCGCTAAAGCCCAAACGTGAACCATGTCACTTTGTTTTAATCATAAAAATATTTTCTACAAGATATCCCAGAGCGTAAAAAAGTAAACAACCGAAAAGCACGCGGGCAGAAATTTGCATCTTAACAATAACAACACGTAGGTACATATACCAGGTAATACCAGGTAATGGAACTTAGTTCGTTCACAAGAAAGAGGGCATCTTAAGATTTCATAGCAACTAAGTCACTTAAGAAATTCTCAATTTGCATTTTCTTGGAAACATAATATTTCTCTTTAACTATCCATGTGTACCCAAGAGTAATGTTAAAGAAATGCAAATCATTTGATTGCTATTTACTTATGTTTACCAAGAATCCAGAATTACCTACTTGATGCGAGACACGCCTTAGCCGATTTTTCTCTAAGATTGATCTCACAGTTGATTAGTGATTCAGTCTATCGTCCCACGACTTGATTGCCACCGGCGGAACACCATTCGACTAATAATAATAATAGACCTATACATAGCTAATGCAACTTTTTAAGAATCATAGAGCAACTAAAGGTCATTAGATTACCAACATAAACTTTCTTGGAAATCATGTTTTACTTCAACTTCTCACGTGTAGAGCAATATTAACAAATGCATTCATTTATTTCTATTTATTACTAGCTTTCCGCCCGCGGCTTCGCCCGCGTGGAATTTTGTCTGTCACAGAAAAACAATATCGCGCGCGTACTTGCTCACCGTTTAGTCCTACCCTGGACTACGATAAAGATTTTGAAACCAAAATAAGCTCAATCGGCCCAGCCGTTCTCGAGTTTTTATCAGACTAACGAACATCAATTCATTTTTATTTATATAGATTTCCCAAATGAAGAAAATCCACCAATAGGACTTAAAGCAAGAAACGCCCTGTCCGATTTTTCTCTAAGATTGATCTCACAGTTGATTAGTGATTCAGTCTATCGTCCCGCAAGTACGACTTGATTGCCACCGGCGGAACACCATTCGACTAATGGGCCCATATACGAGGATTAATTAACTAGATAGTGATGTGCTGGCTTGCTCATTTAACTCGACATATCAAACAAGATTTATCGATGGAGACATCGTCCTTAAGTATATTAGGGGTCGAAAAGGTTAGTTGTTATATAAGAAAAGTTTTTCTTTTTTTGTAAAATGTCTTTATAAACATGTTTTTTTTTATCTATTGGTTTGTTGTACACGATAATAACGAGCAGCTAAGGCTCTATATTCGTCTCTACCTGTTTATGTTACCTGCATATTATGCTAAATAAGATGATTGTTTCAGTTATTGCATACCAAACATTAGTTAATTAAATAATTACTTACACGATTACTGTTTTTTTTTTGTTTACCTATACAGGGTGATTTTTGAATCAGTATCCTCAGGATCGACTCAGAATCAGTAACTTAATTGATTTACGTAAAGAAAACAAAACTTTTTTCTCCATATTTAATTATTTTCATTCGCTGCGCGCGGTTTCCAAATTGACTCACGTGGAAAATTTGCTTCATTCATGGAAAAATACGTACACACAGTTAACTGCAAAGCTTAATAGACATAATGGTGAGCGAAAATAAGCAATAACCTTTAAAACTTAAGATATGGGCACCCGCGGATTAGACTTTCAATATTTTTTTTTTGCGAAAAATACCACAAATAAAAATAATTAGCTACGATAAAGTTGTATTGTCAAATTGTTCTAACGAGCTTATTAAAAAAATTTGGATACTGATAACAAAGTCACCCCGTATAATGTTAACTGCCACTGTACACAATATAGGTCTAATTTAAGATTAATTCAGTCAGTGCCTGAAGCGGAACGGGAGAGGTGACAATGACATGTTATGACGTGACAGGGCATACAAATCTGAAGTCTGAAGTCGCTCACTTTTGACCGTCACACAATTACCCTGCCGCTCCTATACCTCAGGCACTGAATAAGTTAAACGCTAGACCTACACTATAGTATCTACGCTTATCTCGAGCCCTATTTGAGACAAGATAATTATTGTGCCTACCAGCAGAATTAACTTCCATACACAGGTTATACTGGCTTGAAATTAAACGTAGCTTACCCGTGCCTGAAAATTCGTAAAAGGCTTCAAGAAAATAATAATATACCTACATACTATTTATCCCGTTGGCAGATTTTGATTTTTTTAAATCTATTGGTATTATAAATGTGGTTACTTTCTATTTAGGTACGCAATAAAATCTGGGGGTATCAAAGTAACCCCATTCTTCTTTTAGCTTTGATCACATACTTTTTATTTTTTTTCTCAAAATTGAGCTATATTTTTTCATTTTTTATTACACGAATCGAGAGTACTATAAAAACCGATTATTAGACTTTTTTGTATTTTTTTACACCCACAAATTTAAAAGATATGGACCTTCAAAGTTCAAAATTGGCCAAAGTAACCTCATTCTACGGTAGTATGTAATAGATAGATATAAAAGCCGCAATAAGCGTTTATGATTCTAATCTATGTCTTATTTTGTAAACCTAGAAATACCTAGGTGTCTCATTTATATGGAACAACGTCTAGTAGAGTCTAGTCATATCAAATCATAGGCTCTACATTGCCCACAATAGATTTGAGAAAATAATTAGCTCAGTAGTTTTCAACTCAAAGGTGACTGACTGACTCACTAACTGACTTACTGACTGACTGACTGACATAGTGATCTATCAACGCACAGCCCAAACCAGGACGGATCGGGCTGAAATTTGGCATGCAGGTAGATATTATGACGTAGGCATCCGCTAAGAAATAATTTTACGAAACTCCACCCCTAAGGGGGTAATACGGGATCCACGCGTACGAAGTCGCGGGCGGCCACTAGTTTAATATAAACACTTAAATGAACCAATAACGTAATAACTCCGATATTTTTCGTCATTCAAGACTTTCTAGAATCTAGAACATAATTATGTGCGTCTATCTTTGAACCACTTGCTATTAGAATTAAAACTCCGTATAATACCGTTTAGTGTCGTTTTGCTCTATAGTGTCGTTAGACAGATTAAGACTATGCTGACAATATTCCTCGGTTTTTGATCTTAAGAACCTTCCCCCATCGGTTGAGCTGAGATTGCCACTTCAGCTTGCTAATCTGTCGCGCTGTGTAGGCACTTTTCATTTAACTACAGATTTCTCCCAATCATTAAAAGACATAGATACGAATATAGGTCCAATTTAAAAACGCTTAGTTGGTAGGTACGATTCAGTATCAGTCATTGACAGAATAGGGCAGAATCCTGTAATTAGCCCTAATTCATTGAGATTCAAACAATGAAAAACCCCGATCGATGCTTGAAATTAAGTCGCTTGAGTGTTTTGAGCTTCGTTCTATAATACGTAACCTAAATCATTAAGTCGTGACTAAGTCTAGTAGCTTTAAACTAAGCCGCTTATTTTGCATAAGAACTTGTTGTTTTTCTGATTCAAAGTAAACAAAATAATTAGAGACAGAATTCTGAAAATACACGTTCTAAAATAAATTCTCCGTCAAGTAAATTTCAATTAAATACTATGTTGGGGAAAGCACATTAAGCTCCGTACACGCAGTTAGTACATAAAATAAGCTCTAACATAACATTTTATGCCAACGGATGTACAGTTAACGGAACATCGAGCTAAACTAAACATCTTATGTACTTAGGAATAGGTGCTAGTTTGCATCAAANTACTCGTATTATTTAAATTGGGCTTATACAGGCCCAATTAAAAAAAAATGCTTAATAGGTAGGTACGATTCAAACTTAGTCGTTGACAGAATATGGCAGAATCCTGTAATTAGCCCTAATTTATTGAGATTGAAACAATGAAAAACCCCGATCGATGCTTGAAATTAGCCGTTTAAGCTTCGTTTGTAATACGTAATCATTAAGTCGTGACTAAGTCGAGTAGCTTTAAAATAAGCCGCTTAATTTCGCTTAAGAACTTGTTGTTTTTCTGATTCAAAGTCAACAAAATAATTAGAGACAGAATTCTGAAAATACACGTTCTAAAATAAATTCTCCATCAAGTAAATTTCAATTAAATACTATGTTGGGGAAAGCACATTAAGCTCCGTACACGCAGTTAGTACATAAAATAAGCTCTAACATCACATTTTATGCCAACGGATGTACAGTAAACACATCGGCACATCGAGCTAAACTAAACATCTTATGTACCTAGGAATAGGTGCTAGTTTGCATCAAAAATGTACAGTACGATGTGCAGTCGACTGTACAATAATGACGTAGCTCATAGTCGTTTTATGTAGTGTTATTTCTACTTGCGAATCAGAAGCCATAAAGCCATAGCTAAAACCAGCTGATTATTATTCATTACGCTCCAAATCACTGCGTTAAATACGTATTCACGAGTTCTTTGCTTCTTGCGTTCCGTTTTTTGCGGATTCCGTTCAAAGGAATAACGACGACTGAATAACAGTTTTATGTTTCAAAGAGCTTTGTAACTATCGTCTCTGTAAAAACGAACTCTCTGTTTTTTGTGTCCCGCTGAATTTTCTTTGATGCTCCGTGTAGGCGCTTGGTTTTCATGAAATACGTGAAATATAAGGAAATGTAAATAAGAATTCGCGTGAAAGACATTGTGTTCTACAAATATCACTGTTTAAGTATCATGTGACAATATGTTGGGACAAGTTAGCGTCGGCTTCGTCGGAAATGTTACAGATTTCTGCTTAAACGTTTTACATAACTCCTAGTTGTTCATATTAGTTTCACTTCTATTATTAAGGTAAGATTGCCCGAAGTCTCTTGTACCTTTTCTATAGAATTTAGTTTACAATATTCCACCATTTGCAGTTTCATTTCTTCACAAGAAGGTAATAAAGGTCTTATACGAATATTTTAAACAATGCACTCCAGTGCTAGGTGCAAGCATTAGGCCAAATTGTCCCCAAGATGGCAATAGCGGGGGGACCGGGAAATTGTATTACCGGTCTGCACTCAGCCAGAGATGAGTGCATTCGTTACCGTACTGTAACTACGAGCTTTGTAGTGACTGCGACCTAGTCTTCTTCGAGCAACTCTAATGGCTTCCATAAAATGTATCGCCGATCATAATGTTCTGTTGGAGCGGTGAATATTACACAAGCAGAACTTGCATCCTGGCATTTGCATTTGCAAATAAGACGTAACCTGAAGGCTGTTGCAGTTTGATACTGTCGGTTAAGTTCTAATAGTACGTAAATCTAAGTTCAGTGAGAATCAGCTATGAAACTGAATAACTTTACCGTTTGTTAATTAGAACTGATAACTTATTACCCATTTATTTAATGAGTATCGTGTAAACATTGATTTTTACACAATTATTAGTTACTATCTAATAAAATAATAACATAAACCCATTTGAAAGCTTATCTAGTGACCACATTAAACCTACAGTTTATCATAGTTCAATTACATTATGCATTTTAATCATGTTTTACTAGATATTATAATCTTTACTACTACTATCACACTATCAAAACCTATATACACTATAAACTAGATTACTACACGTGATAGTTTGCCTTTTGTAATTACATTTATGTTCTATACGTTAAAATAAATAAACGTGTTTAGACTGCCTACACAGATTTCGTAGTCAAACAATCTGACAAAATATTTTCAACAAAAACAGATAGAACAAATATTCATTTGAACATGTTAGAACAATATCAAATAGCAAAGGCTCCAAATATCTAGATGTAACGACTCTTACCCTAAGGGTTCGATGCAAAATCCAATTTGAGAGGACGCCTTTCGCTTCAATCGAAAGCATAACGACCAGTATAGAAGAGCCCAATAAAAAGAGTAACAATAAAATTTGTGTTGAATTTACCTGAATTTTTGTAGTCGTACACCTTAGTATACGAATCGTAGTCGTCGTCGTATATCGATGCTTCAGCGGTCACAACGACGATGCATATCGTGAACCATATAACGCCAGAACTAGTCATTTTGTAGTTTCTTCTTCACTAGTTGTTTTCACACTAAATACGATAGTCTCCGCACTTTCTACATCAGCACATTAAACTGCGAATGCAAACAAAAGTTTGGTATAAGCGATTTGTGGATTGTTTATTCAGCTATAAAACGGTGGTTTTAACGGTTCCATAAAAAAATATTATTCTTGCGTAAGTTTTAATTTTGCTTCGTTTAGTAAACTTCGTTTAGTTTCACTGTTTTAATTAGTCTACTTAAATTGACAACACTATTTTCGCATCGACAACTAAATATACGCCTCTTTGAACAAATTTGTGTTCGGGGATTAATTAGATTTAATCACATCCTTACTCGTCATTTTGGAGATACATTTCTATCTCATTTCACATCCAACCCTGGAGTATCAATTAAAACATCAAACGATAGATTAATGTATCCGACAAGAGAGTAATGAGCGAACTAGTGTATTAGTCCGAAGTTAAATTATGAATCTACAGGGAGCCGCCTGAATTAAAAGCAGGTAACTGCGGGGTAATCCCCACGACCCCTTGTCTCCCACGGAGGTCCCTCCGAAAGTTTTATGGGCATAAAATATTACTCAGATTAGATTCCTGTTTACAAACCGTGGATAGGATAACCGTACGCTTTGACCCGAGCTAAAAATTAATGGTGTAAAAAGGCTATGTTATCTTCATTTTTGTAAAGTTCAATTTTAATAGCTTTAACCAATTGATGATTATGTATGTATGTACAATCGGGAGTACATCAGACTTTTTGTTGCAAAATACAACAAAGTACATAATATATTATTATGCTGCAGTGCTTAGCTGATGTGCTGTCGTCCGTACATCTCAGATGGTCTAAATCTTACAATGTCAGTTGAATTGAACGGACCTGTCACATTAAACTGCATCAAGATTCTCGATGAAGCGATTGAATTCCAATCGGAGAATCGTAAACAAAACTAGAATGCGAGTCGGCCTCGATTTGATCTCGATTGCTTGAAAGTCAGACAGGGACGGTCGAACGGGAATCTCGACAGGTTTCCCATTCCGGGAAACCTGCATAGGATTGGCGGGCCAAAGCCATAGCAGTCTCGGACTACTACCGACGTTAGAATGACGTCTGAGAATTTAACTTTCGGAATTTTAACTCGAACTTTTCAACGGAATTCGAAATTTGGATCATATCACTTCTCCACAATGAATATTCTTGGAGATATTTACTTTTGACAGTCATCAGATATGTGAAATCGGAACTTTGGAAGTTTTCAATATCGGAATCGCCCTCGTGGCAGTATAAACACAATTACATTGCTTCCGGTATCGAGTCAATGAAATTATCGGATTCTCCTCTATCATCAAAGGAAATTAATCGATTTAAACACAATGTTTCTGTATGACTAGCAAACTGGCTGTGTCAATTGCACGGGACGCAGTAAACGGATCGCACAATTACACTGGCTCTGAATATTTGGGTCAGTTAAATCTATGTATTCTAAACTCACCGAGTACAGTAACAATAGTTATTGTATTATTAGTAGGTAACTACCAACTAAAGCGTGGCAATGGTCTTAGGGTTCGGACAAACCAACGCGATCACACCGCGATCAGCCGGCGTGAAGCGATGGCGACCAGACTAAATGCATTGATCGCCATCGCTGCACGCCGGTCGATCGCGTTGGTTTGGCCGAACCTTTAATTTGAAATATCTGAAGTATTTCAAATTGTGTTTAGCACCTATTCTGTCTAATTTTTTTGGATGAGTTTTTAGTTTGAGATAACATTTTTGGTTATTTTTTAGGATGAATGCATTATGGTGTACATTTAAGCAATGCAAAACAAACATTTATTTTAATCTTAATAGGTAACATTTATTTTTAAGTTATTACTTGAAAATAAATTCACGCGGGTAAGATAACAGCCGAAACAAAGGAAAAGTGACTATAAATGTAAGATAAAGCTAATTTCATTGACATAGTGTCCATTATCTGGGGAATGGAACTGAGCCTCATTTTGTTGTAAGTAGGTATAACAAAATAATTGCAAACTGGCTCGAAATATTATATTTTGCGTTGCCTAATTCTGCAAACGCGTGGGAGAAAGCGTGCGTGTCTTATCATAAATCAATGCGCTTGTACAATTTTAGCAGGGTTTTGTTAACTAGGTTCCCTTTAAACGGGTTTCCCTTTAAATATCCGTGCGTAGACATGGACCAAAAGTACACATGATTATGCTTAATTCTCTTGTTTTATTTACTTAAGTCTTTACAATTTTTTTTTTTGTAATCGTCACATCAAAATAATTTCGCAGAATTTCTCGATTTCTTTTGTGGTATAGTAAAAGAGTGAAAATACTTGTTATCAAGTTACGGATATTAGTCCATCCCTGGGCATCCCAACTTTCAAGCTAAGGGAATGAGTTTTCCAACTTATCAAGTGGACATTATCTTCATTTTGAGTTTGACGTGAAATAAGAAAGACGTGGGGAAACGTAAGTTGACGAACTTATTTCCACCGTGTCTTCACCGTGAACTTTAAACGAGGAAAGTTACACGGACGTATCTATAAATAGGGCGTTTATTAAATTATAGCCTGTAACTTATGAAGCATTTTAGGGCATAGTTAAAAAGGCTCTTAAAGAGAGTTAGTAGTAAAGTAAAGCCTGTTTTGAAATATTTGAACAGTGGACACTTGGACAGGTTTAGATAAAAGTCCGCGTAAATTCGTTTGGCAGAGCTGCTATACGATCACTCCATCTAACGATGCTCTGTTTTTCAATTCAATATTCATGAAGTATTTCCAGGGGTAAAAATAAATATGGATTTCCACTTCAGATCCGAGCTTATCCGACAATTTTTCTCCCCCACACATCAAACTCTTGGACCCTTTTAATCATGACTAAACCCTGTAAACTGGGGAGATCCGAGTATTAATTACGAGCAACTTCAGGAGCCGTCAGTTACACCACGCCATTATTTTGCTCCCCTACATCGAGAGAATCATCGATTTAAACGATTTACTATCGGTTGGCTATTCACATTTATACGACTGCTTTGCGATTATTATGTATAAACCAACCCAACAATTTTCTAGTAGTAATTTAAGTTATTCTAATTCCTGCACTTTAAATTTCAGTTTTAGGATATAATATTTTGGTAAGTTCTTCGATTTTTCACGCTTTCCTCACTTTATTACGTGATTTATTCATACGCCCGTTTTACTACACTTTGCATGAATATAGCCTGAAGCACTTAGAATACAAAGGAAAGGTTCCTACATAAAACGTTTCGCCTATCACACGCTATTACCGTATCTTTTATTCTACAATAAAATACTAACACGAGCACGCAATAAAATGTTTCACCTGCCGATGGAGAGATCTGTCGACCTTTAAATTTTCTTTTTACGACATCATCAAACCGCGTACCTTAAACGGGGCTTGAATCGTAATTTTAAGGAGTGCCGCAAGGAGGTATATTAAGACCGATAGGAATATAATTAACAACCACTGTCAAATTCATGCCCATCATTCTATTCGGCCACACCCCGTTCGCAGTAAATTAAGCTTCAATAGAACCAGACTAAGCAGTCGGCGATGTGCAAACGACTTCCTCAAGACAGTCTCCTTCAAATGCTGCTAGCATTAATCAAACGCACAATTAACGTAGCGTACCGAAATTATTGGCAGATATAATTCGAATCAAACGAAGTGTTCGTAATCAATTAAGACCAGAAAATTTGTAAAAGACTTACTCGAAAGAAATATTTGTACTTATTTGATTCCATTTTAAATGGTTTGTTTATGCTATTTGCCAATGCTGTATCGAAGATGACGGTCGATACAAAATTGCCGTGATTATTAACTGAACTTACTTAAGCTTGTAAACACTCGAAAGAGCTCCCCGGGGTTATAACCAAACCCTCTTACTTCAGTTCATAACTGGATAATCGGGCGTTCACCTCAAGCGGCGGTGGTAGAACAATGTAGTCTATTAGCGAATTTTGACGGATTTTGTAGTGGAAAGTTATGCAGAGCTTGTGCACATGCAGGTAAGCGGCTTAAAGTCTGTATTGTGCGGTTTCGTCGCCATCGGTGACTAGGCTTTATGCGTTTAATGTCATATTCTCAACAATGGCTCTTTCAGTACGTAATAAGGTAAGAAAAAGTAATTAGGTTCAAACATTATTATATCAGCTTTTGGGCTAGAAACTTTATAAATACGGGTACATTAATCACGCTCTTATAAATTAAAATCTCATTCTTCAATCAATAATTATTGAATTTACATTGGTCGTCAGTCGCCACAGAAGTTACGCACTACGAAAACATAGTATTCAATTTTGCCTAGCAATCGTTATTATATTTAATAGCTTTAAAAACTATGATCATATGAAAAATAGTTTTATGTCAGTCTGAATGTGAACACTTTCTGTCTTTATTGAACCATTTTGACGGATTTAACTGGAATTTGTGCGGCGGGTGCACCTGTAGTCAGATTGCAGATAAGCTGCTTACGATTTGTATAGTGCGGTTTAGTCCATCCCAATGTGTTTTAGAGCTTTGTATCTAAGTTACCATTTATAGCACCTACGCATTGTGTTTAGGAATCATCTGCCATATTAAACTTTCAATTATTAGCTAGGTTACATACGAGTAATTTAAGTTTTAAAATCGATTGCGCCAATCTTTCGACAATGTGTAGGTACAGATTTATTTTGAAAAACAAAGTCTCCTTAGGGATAAAAATAAGTACAAACAGTTAGAAGCATTTTACCAAAACATGTATCAGAAACAAAAACATGTAGCAGAAATAATAAATCGTCTAAAAATTCGCAATCTTATTTGAATTCACATATAATTTTCAGGTGACAAGACTCGCTTCTGTGAAAAGTTATGCAGGGCTCGGAACGTAAGCGGCTTACATTCTCGTTCCGCTGCGTGCAACCATAGTGTGCTGTTACGCTCACGTACCCATTATATTAAAGCACCCATTTACCTCTTCTCTATACGTTACGTCATAAGCTCCAAGAACGTTAATTAAACCCTCATATCTAATAATACATATTAATTCCGAGTGACATGACGCGGTTAATACATCATCTCCTTAATTATGTGAAGGTTAAGCAATGTTATCTTCTTTGTACTTATAAATATCGTCACTGACTGACAGACAGGCAATAATTTAAGTAGATTTCTTGCCTGTCTTGCGAGTTTTAAAAATAGTTTTAATAACGACCCTAAAGAATATAATATAGGTAGACTTCTTTTAGAAAAGCCAAATTTTTACCAACAAAATCTTGAACGGCTATGAAAAAGTAATTAAATAACGTAACTCTATTACCTACGGAAACTAAGTCAATCTTGCAATAAAAATAAATACAAAAAGCATTAAACAAACCACACAATGTACTGCCATAAATATTTTGCTTAATTAATACGAGCATCAAATGAAAAACAAGTGAGAAATAAATCCAGAAATTTTGTTTTTACAACAAAGTAAATTCAGAATGTGAAATGTCACTCTGCTCCGTAGAGAGAAAAGCATTCGCATCAAAATCCGGATATTTATTACTGAATTTCACTAACGAATGGTGTTGGGCGGTGCCTTGAGACTACATAATGGAAGTCCTGGCGTGAAATTTGCGTTAATTTCACAGTAATTGGATGAACAAAACCTTTGGATGAATGGCATTCGTGTTGGGATACACATTCTTTTATCGGGCACGGATTAAGCGAATTACACCGAATGTTTTGTGATCATGATCATTGTTCTCTGTTTTCGGTTAAGACAAGTTTCCGAAAATACTCTGCTTTTGATTTATGGTTGGCTGTACATTATATTCAAATTTATTGTTAGTCGTTAAGATATTTCTCAAGATACTCCCAAAAGAACGATAATGTCCCTTACTTTCATTTACTTAAGCGAAGTGCTTTTACAGACATTCATTCAAAAATCGTACATTTTTCACTTTATTTCAAGACTATCATTTAAAGTTAATGAAGCTTATTTAAGAAAAGTTGCGCAGGTATTAGGTACCATACTTTAATACGATCAAGAAAAAACATCCAAATTGCAGGCTATGCTGTTCCTGTGTGTCCCTTAAATGGCCCATCATACGTACCTACGTAAAGGGAGCCTGTCTGATACTATGGGCTACAAAGCTGCAAAGCTGTGTTAGTTGGCCTTTTAACTTTTTATTACTAACCTACATAAAACTGTCAAGATACAAACACTATAAAGAAACTTGTTAGTTCACAGCGACACTAGAATATCTGAATTACGGACTGGTCATAAGAGACAGTAAAATTAAATTAAAGGTAGTCGTGTAAATATTGTTTACAATATAGAATTCCTTACAAGGTACAAGACCTTGTGGCGCATAATTTGCTTCCAATATTGCTGGCACGTACATGAGCACTGAAATGCAAGTGCGATTCCAACACAGCTTGTGTGTATGTCCTGATTGAAATTATTGTGCGGTATATCGTATTTAAAGGAAACGCTCCTTGCAGGAGTAACGTTAAAAGCTTTAATGTAAACACCGATAAAAGCAGTATGTTTGACTAAATCTGGCATTTAGTCAATTGGTATTCGAAATGGAAAAATCAAGCAACATTTCAGTCATTAAATCCTGATGACACAGTTGTACACAATAAAACAATATTAAAAGCAAGAGTCATGATACCGTTCCACTTGCGAATTAACTTCTAGTAGAAGAACATTATTACTAAAATTTCAAATACATAAATTCGGAACTCAAAAGCAATAACAATCTCTATTATTTAGAACACAAAGCTGCAATTCCAGTTTGATGATAACAAGGGGATTATACCATTGTCACTAGACGTTCTAAGTGTGGGCACGTGTCTCTGTGGTCACACCGCACCATCTCACAGCTTGACATTCATTAATGTGATCTTGAATGGTTAGTGGAGGCGGTTTCTGACGAACCAACGGGATTAGAGTCTAATTCCTTTGAAATTTCCTTATAAGGTACTATAGAAAGTTCTATGTTTATAGCTTTTTTATAAAATGACTAAATGTTTGATTTATTTTGCATTCTGTTCGCACTAGTATAGAAAAAAATAGTATTTACACAGTACATAAACTAATAAACAGAATTTAAAAAATAATCGTCATTACTCTCACACACTATAAGTCCGAATTCACTATGAGCGTTTGACTTACATAGAATTGGAGTCAACAAGGCACTGTCATGGGCCTTATGAAAAATTCAATATAGGTCGAGGGCAAAACTTTTGAGTTACGATCGAAAAACATCCGTTTCAGAACGTCAATATAAGTTGCCATGATGTTTGTGGGCGCACAACGCGTCACTATAACCGGGCGGAATTAAAACTTTTCCTATTTCGCGGCTCCGGGCTGTTCACGGAATAATAAAAAAGAAACTTCGTTTGATGAGCCATCGAATGTATTTATACAGTATTGCTTATAGATCTGGGAAAGAATGGGTTTTTGATTTACTTCCTCCTAAGGTAGGTACCTGTAAAGTACATTGTGTAACGGGCAAATTATCGACGTAACATGCTGGTCGTTGACAATGTGCCCTAATTATCACATACAATTATTTTTGCATGTATCGATATGGATACAATTATTACGGTATGTACCAGGTACCTCTCTATCTATAAATAATACATTGTGTGGATTTAATCTTTTTAATCGATGGGCTATAGTGCTGTCGGTATTTTCAGATCTATCATCCATTCCACTTTTAACGATGAGCGACAGTGGCTAAACCGAAAATATTGAAAACTCATTATAGGCCTTCATTATCATGTCAGCACTGATATTTTTAAAACTCACAATTTAGCCTGTAGATCCATAACAGTTTTAATGATAAAACTACACCAATTTATAATGATGTCTTTGGTGGTTATTAAAAATCCATTATTATGACAACATAAAAAAAGGAAATCATTGCTAAGGTTGATGCGCAATGCTCTACAAAATGTTGCGCGCTAGCTTTATTTCCCGATTTTAATGAAGGCCACCATTATCTTGAACATATTAAAATTTAAAAACAATAATATATTTCTTTTAGACAATGACCTTGCGTTTGTTTATAAACATTGACCTATATCTTAAAACAATTTGTTTGAAATCATATCATTCGATACACGTGACAGTGTTAAATAACAATAAACTTGACCAATTAAAAGTTAGTGTAAAATTGTAAGTATAGGCATAGAATCTGGCAAACTTGCAAACAAATAACGACGACCAATATTGATATGAATAGATGATACCTGTCATCTTGTGATTATGACCTTGTTTTCGATGTTACTTAAAAGTGGAAACGTTTTGAATTTTGCGTCAATTTTTTTCCAATATTGTTACGTTTGGCAGGGTATAATAGCTTGCTTATTGCATTAATACAAGTACTTCAAGTTCATATCAAGTACCTAATTAGTTAAAATTTTACACACACAGGAAATTAAAAAAAAAACTAATATTAAAACTCTTGCAAAGAACACCTAAACCTACTCGTATAAAAGCTTTTTATTTGTTAAAAAGATTGCCCAATTATGCTGGTGCTAAACAAGGTATCAATTTGGGGTACTTACAAAAAGTCCTGTGGCAACTGGCGACTGTCATGATACATTGTAAGCTTGTGGAATGGCAGACATATTAAGAAAGTTGTCGGACAACCCCGATTCGCGACACGTACTTCATAGAAGCACTTTTCTTGTACTATATCGACTCGTTTGATGGATTGGTGCAATCGAGAACGAAAACGTAACTCGTTTTTAGTAAAAAATATAAAAGCTAAGTTACCTATTTATTGGAAAAATAAATCCTATGGTACGCCACGTGACCGTTAATAAATTTGAAAGTTTAACAGCTTTTCAAGCTTCTTTGGAATTTCCCTTCACTTTTTATAACTCACTGCATAGATCATTTTTGCCCTGTAATATCACTTTTTGAAAATTAAGAAAAACCACTAGTGGTCATCTCATTAAGTAAGTAAGTACTTTAATGCCCGTTTTCTCCATCAATCCCTAATTTTCAAGGTACCCTTATGGTAACACATCAACAGGAATTTAGTTTTCAAAAGGGTCACTTTCTACGTCTATATACAATCGGTACGTATTGATTTACAAATTGTAATTAATTTAATAGCGACAACTGCTAATATCCAGCGTTATCTTTTCTCTTCAGTTCGAGCGAACCCTTTAATTACAAGATGGGACCAAAACTTTGAAGGCTTCTCGAATTTCAGAAGAATCTTTAGGGCCCACTTAGTAGTTTGATAGAAATAATTTGTCTTAGAATGGCGTCTTAACTTTTGACTTAAAAACTTTGCATAAAGAAAACTATTAATGATGGGTATAATGAGTTGTTAAAATTATTTACTTACGCGCTTTTATGGAACGGCCAATTAAATTACGAAGTTTATCGTTTGCGTTATATGTTTTAATAGATAGTAAACAATAAGCTATGTAATAAACTTGTTTTATTTACATCACTGATAGCAAAGAAAACTGCGTAGAATCTATGTAATTAGGTTATCTTAAAATCTGAACTCTTGTTCATTTTTAAACTTACGTATTTGTGCTTTATACCTTTGAAAAACATTTTTAAAAAGGTTTCTTCAAAATACTGAATAAACTAATGATGAAAAAACTTACTCATTTGAGTGACTGGAGCCAAGCTTTTACGAAATAATTTTTCTTTGTTTACAAACACTTCGCGTATTTAAATCAATTGAATGTTTTCATTTTCTTTTTCTCTTCGTCAAACGAGGAAGATGCAAAAAGACTTATTATTAAATTTATTGAATGTAAAGCTTATATTTCAATTGAATTGAAGAACGTTCTCAATGAGTCTTACAAAAATAGCGTGCCATTGTTTTTAATGATCGTGTATTTTAAGGGGCTATTCCCACCTCTCGTTCCCACCACTACTAATCCTGTGTAGCCAGGATCTACGCTTGACTGTCAACAAAAACCCAACCAGTGAAGGTCAAGTTTGTCCCGGAGGAAAGTTAAACTGTCATTGGACCCGCAACGAAATAATCAGAAGAACATAACAGATGAGTTCGAAGTTAAGGATCGACTTCCAGTGCAAAAAAGATGCCAGGTGAGAAAGAAAAGTTCAAGTAACCTTTAAAAAAAAGATACGGCCATAATCTTCTTTTGTTTTCGAATGATTTTAAATATTATTAGCTATTCAACATGCAAAAGGTTAAGGAATTAACATTGGCAGAAAAAAAACTTCCCACAGAGGAGGATTGGTTGCCATTAATTATTAAAAAAAAAGAAAAATATACGGCGATAATCGTGTTTTGTTTTCGAATGGTTTTAAATATTAGTTTGTTTAGTATTTTGCTCGCGAAAGTACTCGGATATCATTGCAGAAACTGGCCGCTTTGCCGGATCGAAAGCGCGCTGCTACGGTTTTTGCGAGAAGGCCACTGTATGTAGGGCTCGTAGCTGGTAAGACGGCATTGCTGGGACTTATGGCGTAGGTATCTACTACGACATTTCGCGTTTCGCTCAACGATACAACTCTACCAAAGTAGTGACACTAATGATAACTACGATATTGCATTTCTTGAGAGTTTAGACACGGATAGGATTTTGTTACGATTAAGTCTTGAGGTGTAGACTTTTTACATTAAGAAATGAATTCATGTTTACAGTTTTTTAAGAAAAGAGATGGTATTTCAATTCTATTTGCATAAGTAAATCACACAACCAATTAAATAGATAAACATCGTGCAATTAATATCAAACCAAATCTGTATTTTGTAACAATAGTATTTTTGAATCTAAATCCTACTAATATTATAAAGGCGAAAGTTTGGATGTTGGATGTCATGATGTCTGGATGTCTGGATGTTTGTTACTCTTTCACGCAAAAACTACTGAACGAATTTTGTTGAAACTTTACAGTATTATTGTTTATAACCCAGATTAACATATAGGCTATAATTTATGACGATAAGTGACAAATAAATTTTAATAAATAAATAAGACGTCTAAAAAGCGCCACCTATCGTCATTGGTTAAAATCTACGGCGCTGGACAAACTACTGTTTTTGACATTCGTAAATATTCATGCCGTGAAATGCCATCTATCAACATGATATCTAACGGGGTTAAAATGAGGTCCACGCGTACGAAGTCGCGGGCGGCCGCTAGTATTAAATAACTCAAAGGTGACTGACTGACTGACTGACATAGTGATCTATCAACGCACAGCCCAAACCACTGGACGGATCGTAGGCATCCGCTAAGAAAGGATTTTACGAAACTCCACCCCTAAAGGGTAAAACGGGATCCACGCGTACGAAGTCGCGGGCGGCCGCTAGTTATGTATAAAATTTTAATAGATTCACAAAATTCCTCGGACTCAAATTCTCCTAAACTATTCAGGAAGGTTACCGNGTTTACAGAAGTGTAGTCCAAGCCTAAGATAAACACGGAAGCTATAACTTAGAATAACAATTCAAGATAACTATTAATATAACAAACTGGACGTAAGTAGGTCACTATGTTCCCGTTTATCATAAGAATATTTTTTCTAGCAGTTATCGAATTTATTACCTAACATTGAGATAAATGTTTTATGAGCTTTTTGTTATAAGTAGGTTAATAAATAGTTTGGTCATTGTCTTGTTAATTGAAATGGGATTATTAGTACTAAACGATAGTTCAATTATTATTTATTAATACGTTTTATTTATAGAACATGATTCATGTAATGTAGTCACAAAGACACTTAAGTTCATTCATTTGTTTCTCATAATCTAAATGGTACAGTTAACTGGATGCTGGTGTGATTTACTATATTAATTTGTAATCATTATCAGAATATTGTTCAATGTTTATCAGTTCACAGAATGTCAAATTAATTTTGTTTAATTACACACTCGACATTCTCTTTCTCTCATTTTTTATAAAAAGTTTTAGGCTGGGTTGTACTATCTTAATTCAACTTTGACAAACATTAAAAATCTGTCCAACTCCATACAAAAAACACCAGTTATCGTTATAGTTACGGTCAAAGTTAGGTTGTGCACTCAGCCTTAAATTGTTAATAAATAAGAGGACCTTTTAAACCATTGATGTCTTATCACCATTTATTTATAGTAAAATCTTTTGGTGAAAACATTGGTCCTGAAATGACACAAAAATTCCTCCTACCAGAGGGCAATCTTCTTTGTGTCACTCCAAATCACGTTGCGTGTCTCAAAGCGCGAGATGAAACGAAAATAAAACTTTATTTGACAGACAACTTTCGTCAACAAGTGTTAAAATGTTTTATTGGTAAGTATAAATCTACTGACATGGACATGCCATTGCTTTTTTGGGGAAATGAAAGTTTTTTTTTAAGAAGCAAACTATTCACAAACTTTTTATATTGTCGAATGAGAGCTTTCTGGAATAAAAATATACCTTCACTCTTCAAAAATAAATCCTAAAATCACAAATTAAGTGATCCTAATCTAGCTAGCCTATGAACGATATTTATATCTCGTCAGATTAATGTGCGTTAAGGGTTGCTTAGGATCCACGAAATTGCTTAGGCAGCATCAAATAAATTCAGGATAACCGCCGTAGTCCAGATTTATTAGGGGACATCTGATTGTGATGTACAAGGGTTGTTGATGAAAAATGGTTATGGCGAAGTCGACTTATAAATAGACGCTAATCGATTAAGAGATTCCAGCTCCACTGGACCGAATGAAGCGACAATTACCCTATTATTTATATTCAAACACTCGAGTGAATTTCTTCTCAAAACCACTTCCTATTTACGCAACAAAATAATATTGCTTTAATTACACGCAATATACCCAATTCAAGTGGCGATGTTCGGGAACAAAGCGCAGATTGTATCTAAACATTAAAGCCGTCATAAGATTTTATTGTTGTCTACAGACAAGAAACGAGGGGCTATTTATTTGTCCCTTTTTATTACTGTAACAAATAAATTCCTTTTATTAACGCATCGCTTTTGTTTTAAAGATTTAATACGAATTGTGGAACCGTTAAAACACCGTCACTTGTCACAACAAACCTGGAGCACTAGGAACGCAATGTGACCGAAAGTAAATAAAATAGGTCTCGCGGAGTGAATTGGATGTTGAATCGCGGACGGGAGCGCGGGCGAGCGCTCCGAGCGTCGGGACTCGAATGCGGGGGCGAAAGCGAACCCACCACCGACATCTAGCTTTTCCCCCCAACACCCCCCACGCGCCCCGCACCCCTCCACGTCTGATAACCTGCTACTTCGGAAGTCACTAAACTCTACCATGAATGTTACCAGGCACCAGCCCGCTTGCGGAGGAAAATGCGATTTTTATTGAAAGGGCCGCTGTTGCGCCACTAACCTCTCTTTGTGGGAAAATCGATGCTTTATCTCCTATTAGGTGTTACTGAATCTAAGCGTCGCGGTCGACGCTGTCGTTTGAAACTAAACGCTTTGTAAAAGTGAAACCCCGTTAGAGGTCGGGCTAAAGTATCCGATAACGCTCAATTAAATTATATTCTACGACCAATTCTACAACTAAAGCTAAACGATATTTTGCACGTAGGCATTCAGATTTATTTTAATCTGAATTTAACTCAGTGTTATTGTTCATCCCTCATATAGACGCAAGTAATAAGAAAGTTTATTTCGAATAATATTACAAGTTCATTCATCTCATTATACCTAATGATTCCAGATTAACTTTAATAAAAGACTTTGCTGTTCCCAAATGTTATTAGCTTTTATTCCATTACTTACTCAAACCTACTCCTTATTTATCTAAACACGTGAGCTTAAGAAATCCAAACAAACTCGCGTGCAAAATTTTCGTTCCTTTTGTATTTTTTTATTAAAATACTGTTCATTTTATAATCTAAAAGAGGTTTGCTTTTTAACTTTAGGAGCTCATCTAATCTAGTCAATGAGTAGGTATAGGTTTTACGGTCATTGCCCTTAGGTGCGCCAGACTATCTCACGCTGAAGGTTGAAGAGCCACTTGGTTGGTGGATTCGATATAGTGCTTGCTCTAAATAAAGCTCTGTGCACAGAAAATTTGCTTGCTAAATAATTATGTTTTCAACATGCATCGTTAAAATCTCCAGGTTTGTATAGCGTCATGATCACTAAGGCGACAAAAGCTAAATAAGATGTCAAATAACTCAAACATTGGCTGTCAACAGAACTGCAATTTTCTCAGATAGGGAATAATTGACCAATTCTACGCGCGCGCTGGTAACTGGAGTAGCTTTTCTAGCTTCACCGGGCAGAGTGGCGAGTGAAGAAGGTAGGTACTAAAGCCATTTGGCGATCGTCGGTACTTTGCATGGAACTTTAAATACAAATCTACCTTACAGTTAAGGGTAGCTATCAATGACCACAGAGCCCGCCCTTGGTGAAGATCTGTTTAACATGAGTCTTAACATCATTCTAATAGCCGTCGCACTAATATAATCACTGGATCTACGAGGGGAACCGCCCTTAAGTGCCGTATCGGTTGCGTCGTCTCAAGACTTTGTGTCATTTATGTATTTTGGCTTTGGTTCTTGTAAGTACCTAAATGATAAGGCAATGACACCTTGAGGCTGCCCCTATATGTAGGTATATTATGCAGTTGATTTGTGAATCTAAACGTCAAACGTCAAATTCAAAGTCCTCCAAAGCCCGTGCGTAGACTTGTTAAGTTGTACTCACATTGTACCTTTAGAGTTCCATAACGTTGTTTCCATTCCACTCAGAAGACTGTCAGTCTGTCGCTGTACCTCTTGCTTCAATAATTGAGTATTTTAGTTCAGTAATGTTAGGAGCTTAGCCATCGTCGTGTGGAGACAGCTTTAGGGGCTGGCTAGTTTACTTTGCCATTCCGTCAATCAATGCCTGGCTTATTGGTCTAATATTACGGTTCTATTTTGGGCTGTAAAAATAAAGAGGCCCCCAGAATTGCAGTCGATATTAACTCTTGGCCTACGACGCGAAAGCTCAGCCAGTGGATGTCTACTTTTATTAATTAATGGAACCACCCGAGTGGAGAGCGAACAAAAAAGCTTTGCAAACACTCTCAGTCTGAGTCTGTTCAATAATTTTACTTGTAGTTCTCGAAGCATTAATGATTTCACAAAAAATAAATTTTATTATCAAGCAAATATTTTATTACGTTATTGATACGAATACCAATTAGGTGAAGCTCTACAGAGAGTAAGCCTCAAGTCATTAATTAGGTATTTTTAATATTCTTATTACTATGGCTGCCAGAACGATGTTCGCATTATATCTTAGACACAATTTAGCTTTGGGAGCATTAAAAAAAATCTGTTGCTAATTCATGAAGTCAAGCTTTTGAGAAATAACTTTTGTACAAATGATCAAGACAAAAAAGATGGATAAAAAATAAACTGACATTCTTTCCGGGAAAAAATCTAATGTTAACGAATTTGGGATAGTAGTCGGAGTTGACTGTTTAAGTTTCCCCAACCTACTACACGTAAACTTTGACGATTGACGTCATTCCTCTTGCTTCACTTTTACACGTGCCCCTATGCCGTTATTTTGATGACATCTTCGCCTCGTTTGGACGTAAAAATATGATTTATTACATCATGGCATACATGTCCTTAATTTCCAGACGAACGCCACACGGGTCGATAACTTGATTGTGTACCGTCAGCAGATACGTACCTGGGAGATGAAGCTTGTGTATCTTGAATTTGTGACGGAGTTTGCACACACTTACCTGCAATAGAAATAAATAAAATTAGTACATGTTACGATATGCTGTAGTCTAATATTATAGATCAGATATTGGCTCTATTACACACGGAATAGCTATATTTTTGCGGGATGAATATCGATATAAGCCTATTAATTCAGTGCCGTGTATGAGCCAAATCAACCAGTTTTTGTTTTTACTTTCAGCCAGCATTTTACCTATGGCAAACAATACATGATTATTTAAATCTATTATTCTTATCAATATGGCGCAAGAGCCTCAAATCGCTTCCTAATTGCTAACATTTTGATTCCGACCGTACGTATGCGTACGCGCAACCTGTCGAAAGCTCTAATAGCAGTTTTCTTATCGCGGCCGCGGCGAAATTGCATCAGACTGGTCCCGTCCGGCCTGATGCAGGCTTGCGCCTAATTGCAATCTGAATTATGGAAATCTAAGCAATCCAGTGTCGTTTGATAGGAATTTTGTTAGCTTGACCGCAACGGCAATGTATAATCAGTGCTGCGTTGACACAACGCTGATAGTGTCACCCTGTTTTCAAGCCAAGTTTTTGACCAACTTCAAAAAGGAGGAGGTTCTCAATTGAGTTGTTTTTTTTTATTTAGGTAGGTATATGGGCTTGCTTTTGATACTAATCTCACCCGTGGGTCCAAAAAATCCGATGGCAATATTGAGCCGCTACATGTAATTTGTTAGATTTTACCTAATAATAGATCTGATGAAAATCATCACCTAGTCTATCCACCTACTTTATTTTCGTAATATCAAACAGTCCCTATTATGTGGAAAATCTTCATTATTTAATGTAGTTCACGTCTGTATTTGGGACAAATACCAAAACGGAACAAATATTAGAAGCAGCGACCTGATCGAACTCACGGAAAATTAATGTAAATGGGTTGATATTTTCATTTGTATTTGAAATAATGGCGCCTTAAATACTAACATAGGTAAACAATTTCAATTTACGCATCTTCCACGCATCTCTTAGTAAACAAGTCTTATCGATTTCTGCGCAGGATTGCATCAGTGCGATCGCAGTAAACTGTTCTGCGCATTTATCATCCTTTATCTCATCGGAATAAAACGGGACAAGTAATTTGAAAGCTTGATTCGTACGAATTACGGAATTCTACCCTTGGTGGAATTGATTGGACCAGTGTCCTTCTGACAGAAAGTGACGTTTACAGTCAAAGGATGTCAAATTTAATAAATACGTAAGTATTTTGTGCAACGATAGCTATAGATTTAATTTTATGAATTCCAATAATGGAGTTGATTGTCGTTGATGTCATCTATATTATTTTTATCTAAACTAAAACTATATGCCTATTTTTGTCCAAAATTACTAACAATAAAACGTAGATAATGTACTTTAAGTCTAATTTTTTTTTGTTCACCAATATTATTGTGGTAATATTGCAGAACTGAATAGATTAGGTATTATAGTTATTTACCTAATAAAAGACGACGAGACGTAGATTGGAAATAGGCAACCCAATCGATAGGCAACCCACTTTGAACTCTATAATTAGATCAATCAGACGTTATAGAGCTTGATTCTGAGTATAATAACAATAGCATAAAAGTGAACAAGATTACTTCTTTCTTGACGTAGATTTATTTAGCGTTTGTATAAGCACGCGTATGTAATTTCTCTAGTAAATTCAATAAATTTACCAGGCAAAATATTTTCCAAAGTTGAAAGAATATTGTTTGGTATCTTCTCCGAAATTAGTTTTATGGTTCAGAATTTGAAAAATACTTTTTGCTTTGATTTATTATATCTCAAACAAGCTTTTGTGAACAACGAAAAAATCAAAGTAAAAAAAAAACCTACCTAAATTCGCAACTATATTTTGAGTCAATATCAAACTGTTTGGCAAAGTTACCCAGATTGGCTGTACCTAGTCTATGTATTAGCTTATGTGAGATCTACCTACTTAAGGCTTCAAATAAAAGTCTCACCGACGCATGAGCAACATTGCATCAGAGTGTAATCATACTTAAACAGGACTGGATTCGCAAGTCAAAACTCGACCTTCATCTTCGCGGAACAAAAAAGCAGTTTGTGAAGAATTCTACTGCAACAAACGCGTGCCATTGCCTTTTGGTCAGGTTATACTTTTTACCCGGTTTTGGGATCCAAATTGAGGATAACGAGCTTTTAACATCCTGGAATTCGTTCCATTCTCTGATCATGGGCGAGAATGTATAGGGTAAGTAAGAAACTGACTGTTTTTCTTCAATATTTTTATCATAAGTAAGTAGTGACTGCTGCGTAATAAATTACTAGGTAAGATTTTGTTTACTTAGCTTAGCGCACTTTTAAATATATTTTACTAGCGGCCGCCCGCGACTTCGTACGCGTGGATCCTGTTTTACCCCCTTTTCCCGAATTTTCTTTGCTATAAACCTCACGGAGCCCGAGACCTTTCCAACGAATGCAAAACCGTGGAAATCGGTTCGTGCGTTCTGGAGTTATAGCGTCAGGGAGGAAAACCCGACTTATTTTTATTGTATAGTAGATTAATGAAAAAAAAAATGGTGTTGTATTTGTTTTTGTTTTTTGTACCCACACATCACAGAAACTAGTTGTACCCTACCCACTTTATTAATAAAAGTTACAGCATAGTTGAACTCTGTTTTAAAGTGACGTTTAGTATGGGAATAACTTTAAAACAGTGTTCAACTAGGGTGTAACTTTGTATTAATATGCTTTGTTAATTGCATAGCTACGTTTGAATATCTTTACGAAAAAGTAAAAAAGGGTAAAAAATCTCCATTAAAAAGTGAGTTAGGAGATGAGACAGAAAACAGTTGAGGGGTCTACTAAATTTTGTTTTGTATGCTTTATATCATTACATAGACGTAAAGGGAAAGATAACTATTTATAAATAAAGCCAAATCAACGCAACATAGTGGTTCTTGTTCTATTTTAAAATTGCTAAGGACTGGGTCGTTCGACGCCACAGCTCAGCTTATTAAAATACATCAAACAAACCGCGACAAAGAACGACCTTCACCCTGCTTGCATTACTTAGGGGAGACTGGCCCAAAGCGGGCACTCCGCCTAAAGCGGGCACCCCCCTCTAAACTTACACTCATTTGCTCGACTTGTTGTCTTGTCTTGTTAACATTATCCCCCCGCCCCGCCGCTCCCGCGGAAGTCGTGTGCGCCACCTCCGAGTAACAACACCACGCGTGGACAGCGATAAACGAAATTCGTCAATTTTATTTGAAAAAACAAAGGTATGTTCGTTGTGTTTTGGATTAAACTGAGTGACGTACGTTATTATCAATGTATGCGTAATGTGTTGCACCTACTTAACCGTGTTTTAAGGATATTTCCTCGAAAATTATTAAAAAGGAATTATAGTTTATGTTTTATGAAACGTGGTGTGGTGGCGCAAAAGGCAAAGTGAGCAGGGCAAAATGAGCATGCTCTCTTTACCCTCTTCATAGCCATATAAACTAACTTGCTTTTATTGTTAGTCCTCTACATTTATCGTGTAGGTATAGTCCGTTTTTTTGCTAGTCGAACAATGTAAACAATCTTTTTATAACTTTTAAAGTAATATCAGTGAAAAAAATTAATAAATTATATGATTTGAAAAGATATCGGTGTTCAACGATGACTTATCTATGTAGGTTGTGAGCTTTGTGTTTATCTTATTTTAAAACGAATTATTTCGTTAAAAAGGAATATTAAGNTAGTAAAAATAAAAATAAAACTATTGCCCTCTGCATGCCCGTTTTGCCCGTGTGCCGGTGCTCGCTTTAGGCCACCCCCTCGGGCAAAGTGAGCAAGTGATAGTGTTTCGTATTTGAGTGCCTACTTTTTATATATTAGACAAATGAATGATTTGAAAACGCCATGTCAAACTACAATAAATGTAGTAACTGATCACGATAAAAACTTATTCCGTTTTGCTTATTCTGTGTGTTTTTTTCCTACTTTACCTTAAGGTGCCCGCTTTGGGCCAGTCTCCCCTACGTTTTAATATACATACGTAATGTAATTAGAAGATTTGCTGACAATTTACATTTAATGAAACCTTCAAAGCTCGGGGCCTTAAGAGATACCTTACACGAGTAGGTACGTGATATTCGTGTAGTATGTTAAGGCAGTTTTCAGATGGGTGACGCGAATCTCACGCGGTTTTCTTTCGTGTAACGTACCTATCGTACATCAAGTAAAACACAGTGACATCTTATCTCGTTATAATACAGGCTATATTTCAACACAAATTTAGGTATATTCTGTTATCTGTCGCTGTACAATTAAAACAAATTAGACGCAGGTATCCTATAGACAGAGCTTCTCTTGGTCCTTTTTTTATAAAAGCACTAGCGGCCGCCCGCGACTTCGTACGCGTGGATCCCGTTTTACCCCCTTTTCCCGAATTTTCTTGGCTATAAACCTCACTATCACTAATATTATAAATGCGAAAGTAACTCTGTCTGTCTGTCTGTCTGTCTGTTACGCTTTCCCGCTTAAACCTCGCAACCGATTTTGATGAAATTTGGCATAGAGATAGTTTGAGTCCCGGGAAAGAACATAGGATAGTTTTTATCCCGGTTTTTGAAACAGGGACGCGCGCGATAAAGTTTTTCTGTGACAGACAAAATTCCACGCGGGCGAAGCCGCGGGCGGAAAGCTAGTAGTAGATATTTCCAACGTCATGATATCGCACGATTTCACGATTGAGATTAAAAAAAATGTTATGAGCGTGTAAAAAAAAAAGACAGTAACTGAAAAACTAATAACATGAATGTAGAGTTTTAAACAACCCGTTGTCACTTTTTCGTTCAACATTCAAGCACTAGAATGTCATTTGTTTTTTGCATTCGCGTAGAAGTGAGTTTCCCCGCAAACAGCGCCCAATCTGCGAACGCCTTTATTGTGTTTATGTTTATCAAAGGGTGGAAGGTGTCATTTGCACATACGTGGAAGTTCACTTCGAGCGAAATAACCGTAAAATATTTAACGTCGTGATGATTTTTGCGTGTGGCAATACATTTTTATTCGAACGCCCAATTATTCTGCGACTTTGAAGGCTGTAAACGATATTTTCTCGGTACTTATGATGAGTTTCTTTGTTATATTTACATGTTCAAAGGTCAAAGCAATTTGTTGTGTTTGTTTTACTTTAATAAGGATGTTAACCTTATATGTTAGGAAAGTTACGACGCGTTGTTTCCCAAGATAAGCTCTTTTGTTCAAACACACACTTAACCTTCCTAAAACATGTTTAAATTTCAGCCCTTTAAAAGCTGCGATACAAAAGTAATTAAAAGACCTTTATGAAAATTAAAAGTTTCTGGATAGTCACGATTCGAAAAATTTACGCCGTTGACAGCACATATAACTAATATAATGTATTTTTGTTGCAAAAATGCATCTATTTTGACTATGACATTTTTAGCCCTTCAATCACCCCGTTTCAAGACTCAATAGAAATCAATTTGAGTTATGATTGGTTAATACAATTTATTAGCTTGACATGTCACCATCCATACTTACATAAAGCTTCATTCAAAATGAAACAAATGCCTATCGCACTACAGCGATATTTAAAAGACTGCAAAAATTATACCATGGCCGCATGGTGCTAATTTAAGCGCAGGTAAACATCTGAAAATCTCTGCTTTTTAGGCTAGGTACTTGTATGTCGTGTTATCGTTTATCAAAAGTAAGGGAGGTGTCACCCGCACATACATGTGACGTCACTCCGAGCAGACATGTGACACGCCTGACTCGCTCGTTAATTCGTAATAACTGTGTAAGCGATCTTGGCCACAATGCAAGGCGCATAAAGCCGATATTAGCACGAGGCATGACCCCCCGAAACAGATATAACAGGGGCTCATTTTGAGCTGAAAAATAATAATTTGACAGTTGCGACAAAAGCGCGCGGGGACAAACGTTGATTTGAATTTACTTTTATTTCAGCAAAAATACATTCGCATTTTTAATATCATACATTGATATGAAATGAAATATTACTAGTGACATTAATTTTCAGTTTCATAAAGTTATTGTCACTGAAATATCAAATCATATGAATCATGACGGCTTGAAAACTGAAATTTATAAAATAGGGAGTCTTCTCAAAAACATATGTAGGTATGTATTCTAATAATGAACGCTACGAATTGCCTATCAAAGTTTCATTAAAAAGTATGAGACAATTAAAGATAGCCCCAAAGCGACTGTAAACGCTCTAAAATTGAAAATCCACGCTTACGCTAGTACCGAGGTAACCCGATCGACATCCATGGCTGTCTCCTTCAGAGAACAGTCAATGTGTCAAGTTTGTCGGCGCGTTCCCAGAAGGCTTTCCCGCTCGAAGAGTGGGAAGTGGGAACTATTAACCCGGCGCTACACGGGTTAACGTTTTTCCTTTTTTATCAAACATTTATTTACGTAGGGGATGAAGCAATATTATATTTAACCTGTTGAGAGACCTATAAAAATATTGTGTTTTCGCGTAATTGCTATGGCATGACTAAAATTATGTGTAAGTAATTTTGGCTTATTATTGATGAAATGTAATCCTTTAAAATAATTACTGTAACCTAGGTGTTCTATATCTAGACCTAGACTTCAGACTAGTCTGAAGACAACCGTTTGATAAGTATAAATTTGTTAATTGTATTTCTGCTACACAGATTTACTCGTACTGTATTTCTGCTACACAGAATTATTCGTACTGTATTTCTGCTACACAGAATTACAGTCCACGTGTAATTTGTAAATAAATAACTTTTGAACTTCTGGTCTGCGGACCGATAAGCGACATCAGAAAGCGGGCCGTCTCGACATTGGACTGATATAATTATCAGCGAGATTGGTGCCACTCCGTAACATCCTCTGAAACACGACAGTACCCCGAGTACGAATAACTCGTAATCGTATTTGTCATGTAATTGTCCTGACAGCGGATTCTTAAACGATGAAAAGATATTTACGAAAAAAGCTAGTGACTAACTGTGCTAACATTCTTTTAAAAGTTTTTATTTTTCATCAAGTATTTCCGCGATCATCATCATCAACATTTCAGCCATAGGACGTTCCCTGCTGAATATAGGCCTCCCCCAACGATTTCCATAATGACCGGTTGGTAGGGGCAAAAATCACCCACAAGATGGACTGACGAACTCATAAAGGTAGCAGGAACGCGCGCAGGCCACTACCAATCGGTCATTACTAAAGGTTTGGCCAAACCAACGCGATCAGCCTGCGTGCGCGATGGCGATAGCTTTGGGCTAACCTTCACGCAAATCAGCGAATTATTTTCTCTTGTGACAGAAGCAATCCGTTGTCATGACAATTACAGCTCTACGATTACTATACGATCACGAGAGTCCTTTATGCTCAGGGCACTCATGGACAGTACTCCGAATCTATTTACAGTCGCCTACAATCTACAATCAACCTTCTTAAAACGGCATCCCAGATGGGCTTTATGCCTGAAATAATACAGGTTAAAATCAATTGAGATTGTAGTGTTATTTCATGGTACCTATGTTGATATGCTGTCGACCGTACAAACAATCAAAATAGCCCTTTTGTTCAATTACCCCTTCAATTATCAACTCGGAAGGATTAATATTGACGGATTTGCGATGGCCGTTCTATAAATAGTATCAGGAATATTTTGCCAAAGGGACTAAAAACACTTCAAAGGATAAATTACAAAGATTTCTCGGTATCAGTATTAATTTTGCAAAAGTGAAGCTTTTACGTCTTACCTTTTTTTTTCTTCAATTAATTGTAAAAAGATCTTGAGCTTTTTTAAACGTTGGTATGTTGGTTTTTATTCTGTTTGGGTTACATATTTTCATCTGGATTGAAACATGAAGATATTCACGGGAGAGTTGGCACTGGAGAGTAATGTCCTTTATGCTCGAATCTCCAACTACAAAACAACAGTGCCTTATGTATTTTTAATTGTTAAAATAACCAACGAGACAGTGCTGGAATTGGTTCTAAGAATACCTACTATAAAGTAATATAATTCGATACAGTCTAAGCATTTTTTGTCCGAATATTTTTATCAACGTTAGGGGCTACAAAAGATTAGTATAGTAATTTCTTATCATTTTCGGGTATTTCTCTACTCGTCGGCTTTGCAGACAAGGTTACCTTTAATGTATTAGTAGGTCGAAAAAAATAACAAAACATACACAGACACAGACATGTGATGCGAAATAATAAAGGGGAGTACCTATTTATTTGGCGAGATGTGCCCGATGCTTTCAGGATGATTGGACCAGAGTCCAAAAACAAAATACGAACTACAAAAAAGGCAGATACAGAAACTAACAGGAAGATGGCGAGTTGTGGATAAACTTTGGAAATGCGTGAACAAATGTCAAATTTAATTTATAAAATTCTCTGGGAAAAATCAATACAAAGGCATAAGTACATCCATATGCGTTTAACATTTGGGAATCATTGAATTTGTTCTTATATTTATGTATAGTTAGTTACAGAGTATAAAATATACCCAATTACCTACTTATCTAATCAGTTTTATTATGCCTAATCATATAGACATAACAATGATTTTTAAGGACACTACACACACAGAAATGCACGTTGCATTTCGACACATGTAACGTGAAAATATAACATAAAAATAAATAAATAAAAATAAATAGGTGTGTGCCCATCCCATCGCGCAATGTGTAACTCATTTTATTTTACTGCACCACCACATTGTCACATTTAGCGCAGTAAAGCTGCAACCACTGCGTTCTTTATTTAGTGGCGACATAAAAATATCCAACAATGTAACCGCGGTCTTATCTCTGCCAACACTCGCTAAGGACTCTTATACGAGTAACATTATTTTATCAGGACCTTTCAGCTAAATGGTGGCAGACAGTGAACCGATGGCGACCGCCCATAAAACACTTGACCGAGTCTTTTGTCTAAGGGATGGCCACTTAGTAAGCACTGTGATGAGAGCCATCTGCGTTTATGATTTCTGATTATTTATTACATACAGTACTTATTATCTAAGTAAGTAAACTACTCTTTGATGTACTCGTATTTACAAAAAATAACAACTGTTTCCGGAATAAGGTTTAAATTAAATTAGATATTAGCAAGACCACATTTTTGCAACTTTTCGTATTATTGAAGTAATGATTGATACTTAAATGACAGTATCCTTCATAAGATTGGTTAATTTTCTGATGCCGATCAAAAATATAGCAACCAACCAAATAAAAAAACTACTTGAAAATGCTACAAGGTGGTGACAACAGACCACTTCGAAGTTATAGCACCCACCCACATGCATAGCATTGTCTTTTACAATAATAATTTATTATATTTGTCGGCCGTTTGGTGTAGTGGTTCAGAGCGGACTACTATGCCGAGAGGTCCCGGGTTGGATTCCCGGCCGGGCAGAAATTGAAATGATGAATTTTAATTTCTGTGACGGGTCTGGGTGTTACTATGTATAATATGAATGTATTTAAAAAAAAAGTATATAAGTAGTATATCCGTTAACCTAGCACCCATAACACAAGCATTAAGTTGCTTACTTTGGGGCTAGCTGGCGCTGTGTGAAATTGTCCAAAGATTTATTTATTTATTTATTTATTATGACGCATAGAAGAAGAAACTTGGATTCGAATGAATCACAACCGTGCGTATCAGGGATATTGCTTAATCGTGTCCAGCTCATCGGAATTCATCTCATGACGTTAATATAGATGTAAATGTCTAATGGACCCGGGCTGCAATAACAGTAACAGTTTAATGCACTAATGGCACAATATCGGCAGATAGCGCACCCTACGACCTACTTGCGATATAACATAATAATAGGGTTGCCATCTCTAAAATTTGGTAACTAGGACAAGATGCGTGAAAACCGCGGATTATGGAGCCCAGAACCCAGACTTGTTAACAGTTTTTTTTAAGCTTAGTCGCATCTCATCGCTCGGCATCGGCTTAAGACTTGACATTTTCCAAACCGGATAATACCAATCCAAACAAAACCCTGCCTGAAGGATTGGCAACCCTACATATAAGTGATAGTATGGTCTAGTTTCAGAGTTGACCGACTGTCCGCACTAAGATGACTTAAGTTTACGAATGAGAGGTCACCGCGTGATACAAAAAAGTTCATGTTACTACGCTCTTAATAATGAACGAACCGGGAAGCTGTTATTTAAGTTAATGAGTTGATTAAAAATGCCTGCTTGATTATTACTTAAATCTTTTGTCAGTTTGAGGTGATGCAATTTTACGTTGATGTTTCAAATCGAGTGTTTCACGTGTTTTCTTCGAGTGAAATATCGCTAAACAAAAGAAACTTTTGAAAATAGATGACACTTTGAAATCGTCAAAGCAAAAACAGCGATAAAGTACGATACGTAGCAAACTCGTACGATGCGACGCTCTATCCGCGTCTAATAGAGCACATCTCCCGGGACTCGTCGCGAAGAATTAACGTAGTTCTCACATATAAAAACTTGTGCAAAAGTTAACAACAAGTCTCTAGCGTTCTTATTGCTGAGACTTTTCACACACGGGCTCCCGGTAGGAGAATTGCAGAACTGTAGCACATAACATAGAGACATAAAACCGTAATAGAACTCGGTATCTCCAAGAGATAAAACCAAAATAGTTCGTCGAATTTGTTGTTTTATTTAGAGAGTGGTTTCATTAATTTGTTTCTAGAAAAATCGGGATCATTGGTTTAATTAAATACGAAATCATGATAGGAGCTTAAAATTGTATAACTGTAAATGTTGCAATTAATCCCTAAATCGTATGAAACGCAAATTACGTAAATAAACAAACAACTGGAATATTATTTCACTATTTAAGCTCCACAAAGTGGAACTCCATGTTCGTGGAATGAAACTAAATGCAAAGCTAAACCTACAAACCGAATCCGGGTGAGGGCATATCCGGCAAACACTAAGTTTTGCTGTCAACTGACAGCTAATGAAAAGCGATGCGCTCCTAACGAAGACCGAGCGCCACGGAATTGACTCCCACGAAGATTGAGCTTAGTCCTCCTGTTTTATTTTGAGCAGAAGGGCAGTGACACCGATATGTCACCGTAAAATTGTAAATTCCGTCAGATTATAATCTGACGTAGTTAAATTACAATCTAACCTAACCCACTGTTAGTTTACAATCTAACGCGTTATATTATAAACTGACAGAGTTCACAATTTCACGTTGACAGATATAAAGGTTGTACAGTGTTACTAAGTATACAAAATGGTAAATGAAAATCCAATAGCGGTTCTGTGTGCTTACCATGAGTTTACGTTAGGTGTGCTCGCTAGCGACTGCGTAAAAAAAATGACATTAATTGTATGACATATTGTGCAGCGCCCCTAGCGGCTACTTTCAAGAAACAAAATCTTCATAGAGATTTTTGACGTATTCGCTAGCGAGCACACCTAACGTAAACTCATGGTAGATACACTGTACGGTTTTGCAGGTTAGCGGTCCAATAATATCTATCTAGAGTAGAATTTCTAAAAACTAACGTTGAATGTTAAGCAGTTCATTACAGAATCATAAATACATTTTAGGTTACTGGACGGTACAATTCCAAAGAACAACTAGGGCATGTTGTAGCTACTGATAGATTACTGAGTACTGCTGATAGATTACAATTTTCCAATGCCATTTTCAGGAAAATAACACGAAAAGCTTCCTTCCTAAGTAGATAAATATTATGCACCTTATTCTCAGTAACTAACCCTAAATTGCCACCAACACGTTCCCGAATGGGAAATTCAAATGACTTCGGAAAACTTGTCTCTGAGAAAATATTGTTTGTTTGTTATCGTGATACGGCGCTAGAAGTTGACAAACGTGATGAAAAAAATATTGGAAAAGTTCCACCGCGCTTCTTAGGGGCTGCGCAAATTGTCGGGATGGCACGGCAATTTTAGGTGACGAATAATAGTGCATCTTAAAGTTTAACGCTATGGTTGAAATTGCAATGTTAATGATTTTAGCAAGCAAGGCATGCTTAGGAATACCGAACCTGCAGCCTTCGTGATGCGTCGGCAGCCTTCGGAATACAGTAGGTATACTAAACTTGATATTTTGACCACGACCGCATGAGCGAAATCGCATCATATTTCGGCATGCCTAAGGATGCCGCGGGATGTCTAGTCATGCTTAAGGATTCCGCAACCTAATTGCCGTAGGTGTGCATGTGCATAATAATAATATAGGTATGCTTAAGGATCCCTTCGCGTCCCGATATAATGTGCGCAGTACCTTAAACGGACCTGCCGACGCCTGGGAGCTTTCCGTAAGCTCTCGGAAACAGTTGAAAGCTCCTTGAGGTGAATACCTAAAATTGACATTAGACAACTCTTGTGATTTATGACATTTTTGTGGAGTCGATTTTGAGGGCTCGGAATTTTCAGGCATGGCTTACATTACGAGCATGTAGGTATTGTAACTATGTAGATATCTACAAGTAAATAATATGTAGTAAGATTTTTTTAAGAAAACTTCAGTAAGTACCTATTCAATTTTAGGTATTAATGGTGCTGTAGGTTGTGTCAAAACAGTATACCTTATCGGTATCTCATATTTAAAATAGAGACATTACTATGAAATATGGATAACTAACAGGGATTAAGTACCACCTACCTCACTAGATCATGGTGTATGCGTGTCACTATAACTATGGACATAGTGAGTGATCGAGCATCCGGTTACTGATAAGATATCTAGTATGTCATAGGTCTGCGCAGTTTCCGATGCGTATTTCCCTATGATAACTATCATAACATTATGAAATTGTAATTTAATAGCAGTAATTTTTGTTTTACCAAAGAGTCCTCAAAAATTACTTTAAAATAAAATTGTCATATAGGAGATAGGAGGATATAATAGAGGTAGGCACAAGAAAAGATACAGTATAAGTCTTTTAGTGAGTTGGCCCACTTTTGCTTGGTCCACAGGCCAAGTCGCTGGTTTGAATTTTTAAATAGTTTTTCTTTTAGTGACTGATCCCACCTCTAAGATTCGATTTTTGTTAATGTAGTGTTTAACTTATTAATAAAACATTGAAGGCGGGCCCAGTCACTGGAAGAAAAACTACTTAAAAATTCAAACCAGCGACTAGGCCTGTAGACCAGGCTAAAAGTGGGCCAAGACTCCGTATGATGGGTGAATCCGTATTATCTGGATTCACCCACCATACGGAGTCTTCACTTTTTTTTAACACACCCCGACCCCGATAGTATTCGCTCAATGCCTCCATCAATACTCGAATCATCAACCGCACCTTCTAAAAGCCACTAAGAACTACGTACAGCTCACAAAATGCCACTGTTAGACTTTATAGTCATACGCAAAGGAGCTTCACTTCGTGCCTCATACCTAATGGTTCATGGACAGGCGACTGAAAGAAAATTAATTTATACTTACGTTGGCTCGCTTAGTAGAAAAATTACAAAAGGTAATTAAACAAGACGTCCTTCTTCATTAGCCCAGGCCTGAACGCCCTTTGTTGTCTTTAATGAATTTATATTTGCTCCACCCAAGTTTTGCATTTTTTATCTTTTTCAGCTCTGTTTGAAACTTGATGAGCAATTAATGGAATGTATGTGTTTTGCGATTGTTTTTTGTTTCGTTTTGGACGGAGTCGGGTAAAAATGGATTGACAGTGCACTGAAACTGATGGAGGTCGACATGAACATTTAGGCTGAGTTGCACCATCTAATTTTAACCGTAACTTTAACGATAACCGGTATTTTTTGTATGGAGTTTGACAGATTTTTGAGGTTTGTTAAAGTAAGATGGTGCAATCCAGCCTTAGTGTAGAGAAAAATACGTCACTTTCTTTCAAGTAGGTACGTGTTTTTTTACTTACTCTCAAGTTAATAAAGTAACCACCTGATGGTTTGCTTACACCGCTTAAACACTAACTGACTTCAGGTTTGATTCCCGCTGGGGGCTAACGTTGTTGTGAAAAGCACTTCCTTTGATGAGTAAACCACTTCACAGTACAAGCATAGCTTTGTTTAAAGATTATCTCTTGTAAATACCTAGTGAAAACGAAACAATTTGACTATTTTCTAAAAACCAATACCTAACAAAGTAACTTTATCCAGGTTGACTGTCGATTTTGTTTCTAATGAGGTTTCAATTCTCAGATCCGCAAAATTTCGGATACACGTGTATAATATTGGTAAAATAATTATATGAGAAGTAGGACTGGCTTCAATTATTGTTTTGTTTGATTTGTCAATTACAAAATCAGAACAACAAGCGCTTATCGCCAATTATTTCACAAAACAAAGAAACCATAGAGTTCAATTTATTGTAACTGTTTAATCACATTACTGAACGATCTTATTTACTTTGTTCGACAACGTCAATAAACATTACTATTGATTTATATCGGCAATAAGTTTTTAATTACAGTCACAATGCTTCCATTAAGGGGATTTATATGCATAGCAACCATTAAGTAATGCTTTTCGATAAATATACCGTTGAACGGGTAAATGCTCTTATATATCAGAGTTATGACATTTTTATCGCGTTTTGTGAAGAAAGCGAAAACAGAGTCGATAAAAAGCTATTGACGCGGAAGGTTTTATATCTTTACAGATGTACGAACTTCATTCAAAAACAAATTTCGATATCTTTTTTCATTGAAATGGGTTCACGGGGCCGCATGGTTCTGGAGTGAAGGCCACGTACCGGTAAGCGCAGCGTAGGAATGCCCACCCCCAAGGTGGACCGACGACCTTATAAGGGAAGCAGGAAGGCGCTGGATGCAGGCCGCCACCAACCGGCCATTGTGGAAATCATTGGGGGAGGCCTAGTGTTCAGCAGTGGACGTCCTATGGCTGAAATGATGATGATGATGATGATGAATCAGTTCATAGCTTCCATGGTTGGAATATCTTCTTCTCTCAAGGTCCATAATTCAATTATCAGATGTATCATACTGAAAATTGGCATAAGAAAGCGGTTGAGCCAAAACAACTCAAAAAGTCTTACACTACGGTTTTGTTCAGATTGATTTTGCTGAAAACGATATTAATTTAAAAGCTTGGTTAGTTTTGCTGTCTTTACTATTGTATTATCTGCTTTATTACTATTGTATGTATTAGATTAGGTAATCAAATTGCTAACGCGCCGTTTCGGCACTTTTACTCGTACTTTACTATATTCTAGTATTTCACAAACAATTAATTGTAAGACGACTTGAAGAAAAATAGTATCTTAAACAAGAGCTTTTATGATTGTAGGTACTCGTATTCTACACTGAGGTAACGCAAAAATAAGACTTAAGTATATCTTATTATACATAATATTAAGCCAACAACATATTTATGAATACTCTTTTGTTGAAACTAAGGTCTCAAAGTCAATGGCGAACATGATCTAATTTATCGAGATGTCACGCCCCCACCGCGGGAACACAGCTTTCACATTAAGCCTCCGAACATATAAATAAATAACACCAACTTTCATCTAAGTCAGGAAGTCGGTTTTTCACAAGTCGGGAACGTTGGAAGCCATTTTATTTGTGGATGGGAATTTTGATGACATCTTGTGAATGTTATCATTTATTAATTTAGATTCAAGACATGAATCAAAATAAGTTCCTATTTAGTAGTGAAACAAAAGGTCAATAGCTGAAAATATCTATCTAATTACGAAAGTTACATAATTCAAGTGCTTAGATATTATGAAAGTTTTTACGTTTCTGATTTCGAAGAATTATTCAGTCAAGAATACACTACATTTATCGTTTATTAACGTTACTTATCTTAGTTAGTTCTAATTATATTTCATAATAAAGAAGGATGAAGGACGTTTCTAATTTAGATTTATCAGAATATTATTTACCTAAGAACACCTGAAATATATTTCCAGCAATCTTCACCCACGGGATGACAAAATAAATGTCCTTTACAAATTATGACCCTTCTATGACATTTGTTAGGCAAAAGATACATATTAGTACAGAAAATACGTTATATTTTGGTACGAGACGCGCTAATAATACGTAACTCGAAAGACAAAGATATTTTTTTTTTACTAAAATAATTCATAAAGGTAGCAAGCAGGCAGGAAATGGTGATGATGATGATGCAGTCAAATGCGATAAACGTCCGAAACCAATGTAGGTAAGTAAATAAATTGTTGATTTTATTTCTCTCTCTCTCTCTCTCTTTGTATATCTTTAAATCAACGTGCAAAGTTACATAACTTTAAATTCACCTGTTCGACTTTCTCCCACTAACAAAACATCTAAGTTTAAATTAGACATTTAGTGCGCAAGCATTCATCGTGTACTACGAGTATACGTAGGCCATACATCTACGCGTACCATTATTGCTATCTCTCAGTTGAAACTTCAGTGCCTTTACAAAGGGCGCCTTTGTTAGGGCCGTAGTAGAGGTGCATTTCGGATACGGATAATTAATTGACTCTTTTAGTTACGGCTATGGGTAATGAGTCAACTAAATAATAATGTTTTATACGTAGGCAATACATCTACGCGTACCATTATTGATATCTAGCAGTTGAAACTTCAGTGCCTTTACAAAGGGCGCCTTTGTTAGGGCCGTAGTAGAGGTGCCTTTCGGATACGGATAATTTAACTGACACTTTTCCTAACTGTTATGGGTAATGATGAGTTAAGTTATAATGTACTATAGCTAGGCTTTACGTCCACGGGTAAAATTCAAGTTATTCGTAAAAAATCATTGGTACTTTTACAAAGTAGCAGTTGACTCTTTTGGTTGTGTTTCGCTAATGAGTCAACAAAAAATTTGACTTTGCATTTTGTTACATTTTAGCATTTGTGTAGATCTCACCAGTCCGTATTTAGCGTGTGCCGCTATCTTAAATATTAAAGACCCTCACATGAGAACATCACATGGATAACATTATTACAAATCATCATAATATATTTTTTATTTCGGTATCCGATGATAACGGTAACCGTTACGTGTACGCACATCCCTGATCTTTGTGTGTAGCGTAATTATACCTACTGGGCTATTTACATTGGAGATAATTTATTTCGGCACGTAATTACTCGAGATACGTAGCCCACCGACAATAAAGTTGAATAAGTCAGAGGGTAGCGTGAGCTGGCGTGCCTACGTTATTATTTGTGTATTTTACGTAAAAGAACCTTTTAATTCGCATCAACAAAGGTTTTTATGTTTGTTAACTTTTTAAGTTACGTTTATGTGTGGGTTGGACAACGGTATTTATAGCGATTCTATTCGTCTGTAAGTGTGAATTTTTGTATTTTTATTTTAAAGTTAGATAACTGAATACTATTAATAAGATTTCTTTTCAACTTTACTTAAAAAGTTTTAATCAATTAATTAATTTTACTTTTTTTAAAGTTAAAAATAGAATATCGGTCTAGAAACTTTTGAGAATGGAAACTTGTTTTTATTATAGGTAAAACTTATGAAAGATTGTATGATCACTCGGGAATAAAGTAGACGGAGCTCTATCTTTTGAATTTCCAGGTATAAGAATAAAACTCGGCAAACATTTGACTCTACGCCTTAAATACATTATTACATAAATGCGTACCCACCTAAATCCAATTTTGGTACCATTTGTAAGTTTATCGCTCTAGAATAGAGAGTAACTATTAGGTATCTAAATATATATGTCGGAGCGTCGGGCTCTCGGACGGCACCAGAAGGGTCTCTCATTGAATTCATACTATCTACCTATGTGGGCGTATAGGACACGTGCGAGTGGATACTAACACTAATTATAATCACTGATTATAAACGACTAACTTTACTATAGACTAGAATGTAAAGACTGGTTCGTAATTTAATCAATATTGGCCACAGTTAAATTTAACAGAAAGATTAAAGTTATTGAATTAGTTTAACAAAGCTAGAGACGCCTAAATTAAATAGATTGGGAGCGATTGACGAATTTGTGAACCACGCCCAGTCACCACCACGTCTAAAACCCGAATGTGCAATGACTCTAACACTGAGTCCCAAAATCTCTACGTTCCAGGGCTCTGTACCTGAAGTTTTTGTAAAGCTATTAATCCATCAATACTGCACTTGAACGGGTCCACAACTACGTCAGGCAACATGGGGATTTATGTCACCTTCGTTCCCAGGCGCGCACTTAACTCTGACCATAAGAGCTTTGGCGCTGCTTAAAATTCCATAGCAATAAATTAGCTAACACATTCAAAGTGTTGTGAGAACTATAACATTAAGTTATTTAATTTATTGCGCCCCGCGCGCCGACATATATAACTCAAAGGTGACTGACTGACATAGTGATCTATCAACGCACAGCCCAAACCACTGGCATAGGCATCGGCTAAGAATTTTAATTTTATGAAACTCCACCCCTAAGGGGCTAAAACGGAATTTACGCGTACGAGGCCGCGGGCGGTCGCTAGTATAAATATATAGCACCTTGTAATTTAGATCTTATAATCTATTCCAAAAAGGCAAGCGCTTAAATTTAATAATAAGTGACACAATTTGGCCTCCTTTGGTAGGTACGATAACTGTTTTGCCACCCGTTCAAAGCCATCGTGAGAGATGTCCTGGCATGTCCTAGCTTGTAAAGTCACCGTAAACGAGTCCAATTTCACCGAGCACGCTAATCTAGCTGTAGCAGGACTTTCATTAGCATTTGTGTAATTTCATCAGTAGATCTTCGCCCGGAGCTCGGCTGAGTCGTTTACGCTTCATTGCCCCAATCCTGTTTACGTAAACTGGATATTTCTTTTGCGTTCGTTTCTCTTCGGCTTTTCGATTGCAATTGTTTTTTAAATGTCCATTTAACTCCGCTGGTGGGATGATAATGTGTACGACCCACGTTTAATGTTAAAGGTTTCATATCATGTTTAAGTACATAGTACATATTAAAAGTTGCTATAGCAATGGGAGGTAGTTCATTAGGTACTTGTTTCGTAAGTAAGTAATCAACTAATCGACCCCATTTAACTTAACACGGAGACCAATTTCGGCTTCACTGGTTGAGTTTTGTAATAAATCCAATGTTCGATATAGGGTGTATGGTTTTATTTTAAAGAAAAACGAAACAAAACCCTGTTAATGTGTTATCCAAACTATCCGCCAGCAGTGACATGGTTTTTCGCTGGCGCCCATCATGGCTAATAGGAATCTTCACTAAAAGATATCAAGGGTTTCGATGTCGATGTAAGTAGGGTGCCATCGCCCCATGAAGAAAATACTTAAGGAATTAACATACCCATTTCAGTAACATCTAATTTTATCTATCTGCTTTAAATATCTCTAGTTGCTTGCGTATAAATAGGTCAATCATGCAAATCATTTGAGCCAACAAGATGCTACTTGATTTCAATTAAGCAAAGCACTACGCAGGTGTGTAATAGATTGATATCTATAGTACCTAACTGCGTGTTAATAGGTTCATCAACAGCCCTTTACAGTCCACTGCTGGACTATGAGCCTCCTCCACTATGGTGGAGGGATTTGCCATAATCTCCACGCTTGGCAGGCGGGTTGGAGATCGCAGTTTAAAAGATTGATGTTTTTCAGAGAGCGCTGCTGCCCATTCTCTGTTTGTTGTGTAGTCCCTAAGTCGCCTCTTACGACACCCGCGGGAAGAGTAGGGGTTGGTGACAAATGTATTCTACTCTGCCGTCACCACACGGCGATACCGGTTAATAGGTTATTCCGCTAGATTACTAGTTATCTAGACACAAGCTCTATTATAACTCTGGACTTGATTACGAGACACCCACGTAATTACAGTCACCTTATAAATTGGGAGTTACCAACTTTCGGAACGTAAAGTGCTGTTGTTTTCCCTACATAGTTGATTTTCAATTAGAAACAAAAACTTTTCGCGTATTTCATGTAAACGAGTAATTTAGCAAATGTCGCGGCCCGGTAATGGGGTTGGATGTATGTAGAGTTCAATTTATAAATTTTGTATCAACACGAACGAGCTCCTGAGTTTGTATAGATGATAAATATGTTATCTATTTAAAAAGCAAAATGTCAGTCAATGTTTTTAATAATTACTTAGGCTGGGTTCACCATCTTACTTTAACTTTGACAAACGTCAAATATCTGTCAAACTCCATATAAAAAAACATCGGTTATCGTTGTAGTAACGGTCAAAGTTAGGTGGTGCAACTCAGCCTAGAAAATGATAATATAATGAAATAAAACGCAGAAAGAGAGGGGAAGTAAAAAAGAGGTTTTTGATTCTAAAAGTTAAACGAAAAGTCGAAATAAACTTATTTACAAAAGACATTTAAAAGAACAAAACAAATTCAAAGTTGTTTCGATTCCCTTTGGTGACAATTTATTTGTTGAAGTCAGTCACGATGATACCTACAACTCATGATATTCTGAGCGTGCATCATAATCTTTAGAAACATGAACATAACATTATTATCGTTCACTCCAATGTACATTTATATCGTTTAGAATCCTACGAAAGCTTATTTTCCTAGGAATTTTGAAAATTTGTGGTTCTTGTTTTTTTCCGGCATATTGTTGTCGCTATAAAATGCTATCGTGTTCTTTGAGGAATTTGCTAAAATTTAAAATGAAGCTCTCTTGTAATAAGTTACTTGAATATCAACATTGTAAATCGCATAGAATTTGGTCCTTATTCCGCGGTGCACTTAAACTGATCAGTTTAACTGACGTAACTTTGCAGTGGTAGAAAAGAATGGGATAAATCTTGTCCTACGAATGCCTTTCAAATAGTAGGTATTTTAAAAATAATACCTAAATCTAATGGGCCAGCATTCTAAGCGGGCCGTGATAAATTCTCCCGAGATTCCTTGAAATGTCTTGAAAGGAATCCCAATGGAACTTATCATTAGACGACGTGGACCAAAAGATCACTTAACTCGTTATTGAAAGGATAAAATATTCTGAATAAGCAGCAGGCAGACAATAAGTGGGCACGAGATTTGCGTAGGTTTACCCAGTTTGTAGTCAGTACTTCAGTAGGTACTCGTACCTATTTCAGCACTTAAAACTTTACAGTGTGACTGAATCCATTTTAAGTGAATTAACAACTAGTGAATTTACCGTCTAAAACCCAAATGGGAGGTATTACTGCTATTCTTAGCTTATCCTTGAAGATATACTTCAACTGAATATTAAGTAGGAAACGGTATATTCTGAACTATTCTGTCGTGGTATTTAGTTATTACCTTCATAAAGTGTGTTAGTTGAAATTTGTTTTATTTTGCTGTTTAATTAAAATAATGTTTTGTAATTTGGATTGTATACTTTACCTAAAACACGGGTCTTAACGCGACATTTTTTATTATGTTAAAAGTAGTTAGCACTCATGGATTGTACCTATCTACAGTAGATAGCTACTACACAAACTCAGCAAATACAATAAAGTCTTCTTTTTTTCCTTATTTATTGCCCGAGTACCAAAATATGTAGGTAATGTAAGTAACTACAGAAACCGACGTGAAAATATGAGTTGCCTCGTAATTTCGTTTTAATTTCCCCGCGTTATTATACGAGAGGATTTTTGTTTTGTGATGTAGGCATTTGCGAAGGCTTTGTCAATTTCATAAGGAAAAGAAAAATAATTTTATTTTTTGGTTAAAGCGAGAGAGGATTGGACTGTTTCGTCTATCCTTATTTATTTTGTACCAATCTTTCCCTTTTAGCACATCAAACTGGATAATTGGGAGTTTTTCCTTTAGCAAAGGCATCCTTAAGGTTATTTTTGCCGTTGACGCACACGATTTTATACATTTTGACAGACCATTAATGTCGTTTCCTTTGCTAACCTATGGAAAAATATATCTCTAATGATGTATGTACGAGTATAAGGCTGAGTTGCACCACCTAACTTTGACCGTAACTATAACAATAACCGATGTTTTTTGTATGGAGATTGACCGATTTTTGACGTTTGTTAAAGTCAAAGTAAGATGGTGCAACCCAGCTTAACATTTATTGTTGGTCACTAATCATAATTAATGAAAGTGATTTCCTTTCGTCATAGAAACTTTCCTCCCTATTCCTTTCTGAGTGAAAATCGACTTTGTACCTAGGTATCGTGCAAGTTTTTAGGAACCTTTCAACAGTAATAGAAAATACTCCTGAATGAATAGGACCATAATTATTTTTCTTAATATAAATTTCATTATTTTATAAACGTCAAAGTTTAGAAGAATAGGTACATAATCTTAATCAAATTGGAAAATTAAATGAGACTGCGGAGGGCGTATAGTATGTAGACAAAACAATATCATTCACTGGCTCATAGCCCGTAGTAATAAAAAATATCAATGTTCCACGCATTGCAATGTGAATAAACCTTTAGGCAGCAAACAGCATTCCCTCATTCAACATGTAACCAGTTTTACAATAAATCTTTGATCTAACGTTAGTAGTAAGTTATTGCTTTCTCGAGGCCCATTTCTCTTTGTTTTTCCAAGCTAAACNAAGCAGCTTAACAGGAAGCTCCAACAACTTGTAACTGAACTAGGCTAAGTTAAAGAAATAAACGAATTTGAATTTGAATTTGAATTTGAATTTGAATTTGAATTTGAATTTGAATTTGAATTTGAATTTGAATTTGAATGTAAGTAACTACAGAAACCGACGTGAAAATATGAGTTGCCTCGTAATTTCGTTTTAATTTCCCCGCGTTATTATACGAGAGGATTTTTGTTTTGTGATGTAGGCATTTGCGAAGGCTTTGTCAATTTCATAAGGAAAAGAAAAATAATTTTATTTTTTGGTTAAAGCGAGAGAGGATTGGGCTGTTTCGTCTATCCTTATTTATTTTGTACCAATCTTTCCCTTTTAGCACATCAAACTGGTTAATTGGGAGTTTTTCCTTTAGCAAAGGCATCCCTAAGGTTATTTTTGCCGTTGACGCACACGATTTTATACATTTTGACAGACCATTAATGTCGTTTCCTTTGCTAACCTATGGAAAAATATATCTCTAATGATGTAAGTATAAGCCTGAGTTGCACCACCTAACTTTGACCGTAACTATAACAATAACCGGTGTTTTTTGTATGAATATTGACCGATTTTTGACGTTTGTTAAAGTCAAAGTAAGATGGTGCAATCCAGCTTAACATTCATTGTTGGTCACTAGTCATAATTAATGGAAGTGATTTCCTTTCGTTATAGAAACACTCCTCCCTGTTCCTTTCTGAGATGAAAATCGACCCTGTACCTAGGTATCGTGCAAGTTTTTAGGAACCTTTCAACAGTAATAAAAAAACACTCGGGAATGAATAGGTTCATATTTTTCTTAAAAATAATTTTCAAGTTGGAAAATTAAATTGGATGAGACTGCGGAGGACGTAGAGTATGTATGTAGACAAAACAATATCTTTCACTGGCCCGTAGTAATAAAAGACATCAATGTACCACGAATTGCAATGTGAATAAACCTTTAGGCAGCAAACAGCATTCCCTCATTCAACACGTTACCAGTTTTACAATAAATCTTTGATCTAACGTTAGTAGTAAGTTATTGCTTTCTCGAGGCCCATTTCTCTTTGTTTTTCCGAGCTAAACGCAGTCGTTAATCATACACGTTAGAGGTGAATTTTCTATGTATAAACGAAATAACGTTGCATACAACGCCGGGCGGCACGGCCGACCGCGTACACTGCTGGCCAATTTATTTGTGGTTAAGTGCGCACAATAAATTTCTCAAATGGCCCGTGCTTACACCGACGAAGGCTGTCTGCTATTTATTTCCTAAGGCCGAGGTTTATTGTTCAACCTGCAAACGTATTGTAGACAATTGCGCTTAGATTTGTCGCGCGATGTCATAATAAACCCATCGCGACGTGCGGATATTACCACCCATCTTTTTTGTTGTTCGTTCCTTTGGCTAAATGACGTCCACTACTGGACAAGGGTCTACCTATCTCTTTACTCTATCTATTCTGTCCAGATACTTCCCGCAATCTTCACAAGATCATCGGTCCACCTGTGGGAAGCCGCCCACACCCATTTTATCGTCCCGTAATCCGAAGCCAAGTTCCTCAATCAAATTGGCTTTCGCAAGTTAATTTATGTTTTCCCCTTCGAAAATGTTAATTGGCAGAAAAATTAATGGAGAGTGAAGTTTCGTTAAAAATCCTAATTGTGTTGACGTCGGGGACCGGGGAGTTGATTCGGTAAACAATTTGCAAGGGTTTGCCGGAGTTCGGGGGAAAATAAACAAGACTGTGATCGGAGCACTCGTTAGTGGGCATTGAATGCCTCTTGAAAACAAAGCGCGGTCCAATCAAGCGATCGCTCGACAAACAGCGCACATGTTGCCTAAATAAACCCCTAGATAATATACTTCTCGTGTTGTGCCCTGCGCTTGGTCACTACAAAGAGCAACCTCGTCTAGGCTTGAATCACGGGCTGGGATACGTTTTGCATACATGGCATGATCAAAGACGTTTTACATATATCGTACTGTGTAACAAAACGTGAACATATTCATGCAATTGGAGTAGGTAATAGCTGAACTAGGAATCCTTATAAAAATAACAGATTTTTTTTGTATAAGGATAGTTCAACCATTGCATTTAATGATGCAGAGTTGCAGACCATGCATGACCTCGTCTGGATTACTTACGTCTACAATGCTAATAATGGCATGGCATGCTTGAATTCCACTGAGGGCCAAAATGTGATTATTCATTACCTTGTCGCCACGGACCAAGATTTGCTTACAGGGGTGGAACTCACAAACTATCTGACCAAAAAATCTGACTTACCTTCTTTACTTATTTGTATCCGTTTAATTTCAAAAACAAATAAAACATTCCGTGCACTTCATTAATTAATAAACCGTATGGTTTTACGCCATCCCTTTACGAACAGTTAATGTGTTATACACGAGAGGAAAAATACCACACAAAGCTCAATAAGCAGGAGTGAGACAATGTAATACCAAACCTAATATCAAGAGTCACTCCCCAAGCGATATTACGTTAGTCGAATTAGATTAGGTAAGTATTCTTACAATCTAATACAGACTTTTACAAATCAATTTCGCAACTTCGTAATGCTACAATATTATTGTCTTGTATGTAGTTTTATAGTCTTATAACTCGTTCAAGATGTTATTATTACTGTTGTATGGCAGGTATTGTAAATATGGGATCAGATATTGGTATTATTTGAGTGAACAAAAAATATGTTCAAAAAACAAATAAAGCTTAATACACACAGAAAAGCGAGTTGTACCAACGTGGTACGGACTATTCGTTTGTGAATTATTTTTCTTCAGTTTTCACAGAGTGGGTTTTGTGTAAAATGAGCAAACAATGGATGTTTTTATAAAAAAAAAATATATTTTTATAACAATAACAATTTAGTTAAAAATAGCCGCTCGTTCTGTGGTAGGCCTTCGGCAGAATTAATAGTCATTACGAGACGACGAACGATTCATCCTGCTCCCGCTTTTTTAAACCCATCATTTACCAATTAAATCGCTACAAACTAGGTAAGTAAGTACCTAAGTTTAAGTAACCCATATCTTTATATTACTTAACCCTTACAACTTACAGCTATGCTAAACGAAAAGTAGATAAAATTTTTGATTGCTGTCATTTTACCCATCCATTACCAACACAATTACCTCCGCATTTTAAAAAGAAGGCGAAACAAAGCGTACCCAAGGGTGTTTCGGGTGCCGTTAACTTTAACTATGCAGTTCTTATTGCCCGTTAGTAATAAAAATAAGGGGTTAGCGAAACACTAATGGTCGGTGTTAACGTCATGTTTATGCGCGAGCACGTTATAAACAAGACAGCATTACAGTGCAGTGCAAACTTTCCGTCTCAAACTTTATAATTAATGCCTGTTTTATAATTTGCCCACCGTGTGCAGTGTTAAACTTGTTGGGTAATACATATTTAGCGTAGTGTACCTGCTGCCTTAAATAGCGTTATAACGTCAAAACTTTAGCATCCAATGGGCAGCTTTCGGCAATGTTTTTCGTATTTTTGTGTTGCGGAGGGAAAAGGCAATGAGCTCATGATTATGTAAGTCAATTAGGCGGTACACAATTAGGACTGGATGTCTATGTTATGTACCAAGTAATAATGTGTGCTTCGTTCGGAAATAAGTATTATTATATGTATTAACGTGGAAAAGTTTTATCCAGTTGTGCAATTTTATTTTGTTGTTGCGGAAATCCTTGAGGGCGTCTTTTGATTTGGTTAAAAGGACACAGTTTTACATACTATTTTTTGGGTCGCACATTCATACGAAACTACTACTAACCCTTTTTTTAATATTCTACAAGAGTAGATAAATAAGCGCATAAACATTTGTATCTTTAAGCATCATTGTCTGGAAGAGATCGCTTTATATTGCGATAAGAACGCCCAAATTGTGTATACCTATTTCTTTCTCTTTTTTTCTTGTCTTGTGTGGTATATAATAATGTATTCTATCTATCTATATCTATCATAGCCAATTAATCGATGTTAATTAAACGTCAGTGCTCAAAGCACTCCAATTTCGTGCCATTGATTACATTTTCAAAACGATATAAAATCCATATAACTCTAGCCCAAAGCGAAAATCCGACCGAAATCTGTAAAGTTATTGTTCATCAGAACTGAACCGTGGAATTGTCGAAGTTCGATTAAACATTCAGAGCCTACAATAGAGGTCTAAACGAACTGATTTATTCAATGTTAAGTAATTACAGATAAAAGGTCGCTGCACGGTTTTATAATTATCTATCGACATAATGAAGCGTTCAACTTTATGTGTTTTATAATCGTTACGCTATCTAAACGGCAGTGCGGCTCGTTACTGTCGGTGTTATTGCTATTTCTTTATATAAATAGACAGTAAAAATATATGGGCTACAACTTACATGTGTCACTGAACGTTTGTATGTGTATATCGACCCGGTTAAGGTTACCTTGAACACGGAATCCAGATTCAATTCTGGGTTAATTCAGAAATGATCGTTGTCCTGAAAACATGCTCGTGTTTTTGTGTTTCTGTAACAAACATGTACCGGTACGGTTTATCAAGTTAAGCATCTTCCTTGTACGAGTAGATTCCTATTAAATTGCTATAGTTTTGAATTACCTAGCTCGTGTTCATCAAATAACAGTCTCAATGTTTATTTTGAATTAAAATACTTTTTTATCTCTTTTCTTCTCACTAAATATGATATTTTTATGAATGAAACTTCAGCCAAATAAAAAGCGTGCAAATCGCGTCGCCAATGGCGTTCATAGGCCAATGACAGGATGCGCGAGCAATGACAGGACATCTGTCTTATGCACGCGCAGTGACCGAGGCGATCTGCACGCGTTGGTTTGGAACGAATAAAAAGCAGAAATCCTAACATAGGTATGTGAGAAATTATTTAAATGAAAAATGATGTCGCCATAGCATGAGTTTTTCACTTGGCAATCTATTTAATATCAGAGTGGGCTGAAATGTGGGCGGTGTTATAATGTAGTTTTAAAGGTAATACTGTTACTTTAATAAACATTCGTAAAATAAATAAAAACGTTCAAATTTACTAAATCAGAATGTGTTTGTTTTTCATTGAAACATTATTTCAAGTTAAATGTATTTTAAGAACTGTACGCTCTTGCATTACGTACGTACCTTTATTAACTGTAGGTATTTTATTTTTTATTAGAAAATTTGTTCATTTTAGGTAGATGGTATTCTTTGCAATTCCAATGCAATCCCGGTTGATAGAAAGAGCAAAAAATGTCATTTTACATTTTTTCCCTTCCTTAGTAATTTCCGCTGGAATGAATCCATTCCTTCAGAAAATAAACTTATCAAAAAGTTTATTGCAATCCGTGATCAAAGGCATTTTACAGGTTTCTATTTTAAAATAAAGCACTTGATTAAAATCTTGACGTAAAAATATAATTATTATGTTTTGACTAGACTTTGGCGGTGAAAATCACCAACCACAAAATGGATATTAGGTATTACATAAAACTACATGTTTGTTATAAAATAGGTAAACCTTCTTCTACTTTGCCTGGCCCATTCCCATTTTATTTTGGGTCGGACCTCTGCGTCTTGCGTCTCCAGGCGGCTCGGTCCTGTGTCTTGTCTTACTGTTAACTTGGGCTTCTTTAAGGTCGTTATTGATTACGGACATTCATGTAATTAAGGGTCTTCCTCGTCTGCCGGGCTTAGTTTGGATGTTTGACTTTTTTGGTCATATGGTCGGGTGGTCGCCTCATGACGTGTCCGTACCACCGCAGACGGCTCTTCTGCAATTTAGCTGGGATAGGTCTCACTTATATTTATAAAATAAACCTTATTACAGCTAAATAAGACGCCACGGTGTTTAGCTGGTAGCATCACGAAATCGTCCGACTTAGGTAACTTACAGTCTGGTAAATGTTTTAGATTGACCTGGCTTATGGACATAATCCGTATTTAGTGTTAATTGTGAAAAATTTACAACGTTAAAATAACGGTATCGTTATAGCCAATGAGCTGCTGTCATAGTGACATTGACGTAATGTCAATGTCACACGAGCAAACAGAATAGTGGGACGCGCGGGGAAGACGACTAGCCGCGCTTTTGATGCTATGTGATGAATTGTATTTAAAATAAGGCAATATAGTGTTAAAGTTGAGTATTCAGTGTTTTATTTATGAGAATAGATCTCTCGGCCTCTAATATGTACACAGTGTTGTCTGGTAAATGTATGCCACTATACCTAAAGTCGTGTAAAACTTGCATCAGTCTTCTCTCCAGTAGTTAGATACCACGTCGCTCGTTCAATAGGCATTGTACAGCAATTTGTCTCCTGAAACACTCCCTAGGGCGCGCGACAGACCCTTCAGCCGACAGAGAGAAAGTGCGCGTCCCGTTTATAGCTATTGTGAGCGCAGTTTTATATCTTTTGGCTTCTTTACACGTACGCATGGAGACGTTTTAAATCTATGATAGTAATGTTTCTGCCTGCGGCTTTGCCCGGTTACTTTGGTACATATTATAACACTGTACTACCCGTTCGCGCTAAGTTTGCCGGTCCGTGCAATGCGCGTCCCCTCCCCTAACCGCGGTTAAACGCAATTAGTTAGTGATTAAACGCAATTAATGTGTCTTATTTTACGCAAATACTCATTTTTTATCAATCAATAATAATAAATAAAAAAATGTTAAAAAATATAGTTTGTCATACATAGTTATAGACGCATCCCTTCGAGTGACGTCATATCACCAGCGGCAAACTTAAAGCGAACGGATAGTATTATGTGTGTTTTATCACGATTCATCCAGTTTTTGTAGAGTAACATCCATCTAGGTATGTTACCGTATTGAAATTAATCGTTCTGTATCTCTGCTCTGTAATTATGCTTTTAGCTATTATTCTAATAATTTCCAATTAGAATATAATAATAATTTGATATCCGGCCATAATTAGTTTCCATGGAAAAGCCTAAAACCGTATGTAATAAATCGGTCCTAAACTAATAAATTAGGAACCGCATTGGAGTAAAACTACCGGTTATTTATAGCTATAGTTGGAATTGTTAATGATAAATTTCAGGGTTCTCTGCCTAAAATTCCTCTCTGTTTATTATTTAATCAGTTAATTATTGATTGGGTTCAAGCACCATTAGTTCAAGTATCATTGACCGTCGATAGTGTATAACTTCGGACTATTGTTTATACCGGTAATGGGGTACGAATAGTTCGAAACTTTGTACGCGAATTCAAAGGTAACAATTGTAAATAATGATCGTTATTTATTGGAGAGTCATCGTGATCGTACTAATGATTAGTCTGAGTAAAACTATACAGGCTGTCCCTGTGAGTGTGGATCAAACAAAGATTGATTGTACTATGCAAATGCAACAACTTTCAAACAGAAATAATATCAACATTCTCAAAAAAAATTCACGTCCCAATACTAATTGCTTGATTTCTGATGAGAATTTGTATGAAAAGGCTAAATTGTGTGGAAGATTTGAATGTCAAAATTTCACCTTGACTAATCGTTAGTACGATCTACGATACGAATAGATTTACAGGATACCTATTACGATTCTATTCTACATTCTAAACACACTAATTTCAGGTTTTGTGTTAATTTAATTAGGTATATATGTAGTTGTTAATATGACCAAACCAAGGTCAACCTTTTGAACTAAGAACTTCAAAATGGACTTAGTTGATACTTAAGTTCATCCAATTATTAAGGCCGCGTGGTCACGTCGGACCAATTTAGTACTGTTTTAAGCCTGTTGTTAAAATCTGCGCCGTTAGTATGAATAAACACTTGAACCTTATTTAGTTGTAACAGATGCTATTTTGCATAGCCATTTTTGTACATTTTTGTCAATATTGTGGCCAAAACAAAAGCCGACCGGCGTGTTAAAGCGGCGTTTATAAAAATGACAGCGGTCAGAAGCTCCGTCATTGATCAACGTCAGATTTCCTTTGTGACTTTTTTGCGGTCCTGGACAATTGGAAGTTGATATGGGGTGTGTAAAAAGTAAGGCCTACGTCACGTGTTTTGCCCTTTTTGGCTTCGAATGTAGCTGGGAAATTTTGCATAGTAAAAATATGTACTTCAAACGGATAGATGTATGAAGAACTATAGTCCTTGAACTACACTGCGGTGTCTTACCTTTAGATCTAGCGCATATCACAGTCACAGGAGGGTGTTTTTCTTGATGTTAAAAGTCAGCTAGACTTCAGATTCATATGCTCTGTCATTTCATAATATGTCAATGCCACCCCTCCCGTACCACTTCCATACCTCAGACACTAACAGAGTTATGCGGCACTTTCAAGAAAAAAAAACCTTCATTGGTTGGGTTTTATGGCGGTCAAGCTGTAGATTCTGGCTACACAGGAGTTGCAGTGGTGCGAACAAGAGGTGGGAATAGTCCCGTTAGTGTGAGACTGGGTATTTTTTTATTATAATCAGATGAGAGAAATATGGCAACATACACGTGTAAACGTTACGT